>NC_056741.1:1154569728-1154944728 GCF_019279795.1 Protopterus annectens | reverse complement strand
ATTCCTCTCTTCCTGAAAGTGATGCAACTGTTTTCCTCAACAATAAGGACTTTGAATAGCCCGTTTCAGTATTTCATGCCCTCGTAACAGTTCAGGTTTATCACATTGGCAAGCGACAACATCTGGTTGCGATAATACGTAAGTACCCACGTCCCATTTAATGTTCCTGAATCTAGATTGTTCTAGTTTTTCTAAAAGAGAATACTGCAGATTATCCTGACTGTGGTGGTACTGAAGGAATACAAAAGTATATGCCTCCCTTCTGAAGTGATTGGTTCTTGATTGGTCCAGCTTTCTTAGAAAATAACTTTATTAATCATTCTATTTAAAAAGCAGGTTGCGGCAATTTTCTTTAACATTCAAGGTGAAATATAAGGTTCCCTATTATGTGATCGAAACCTTAGGTTATCAAACACCTAAAGGTCGATCACAAAATGTCGAAGTCTGAAAATTGTGAATGGCCGTTTCCACACAGGGAAATGAGTCATTTGGCTGTTACACGGATTTTCTTCTTTCTCCACTGTCGAGCAATCTTGGAGTTGGTATATTTAGTTGGGGGTGGGGTGGGGGGTGAAGCCCCCCCTTTCTTTCGGTTTAGAACTTTTTTTTTTTTAAATTTGGTCAACGGCATCGTTTCACTGTGTGGAAATTTTATGATCGGCCTTTAGGTGTTCGATAACCTAAGGTTTTGATCATTTAATATAGACCCAAATAAACAAGCAGCAATGGAAGCGTGGAGAGGAGGTACATACACTTCACTCCTGAAATGACTGATTCCTGACTGTTGTAGTTTCTCTAGTAAGGATGTTATTAATAATATTATTTAGCCAGCAAGTTAGAGCAGTTATATTTAACAGTAACAGTGAAACCTATGAGCTGAGGTGGGTGTGGAGAGAGCTGTACACACATATATCTCCCTGTTATGATTAGCTGAAGAATGAGGAGAATAACTTACAGGTGGGTATTGTAGCTATGTACTGCCCATTGTGTGACAGTGCATGGCCTGGGTGTCGCTGCAGGTACTAAAGCTTTACAGCAACTGGTGTGTTATATTATATATGTTGTATGCAGCAATGGCTTTGTAGAGTTACAGTAACATATGCTTTAACTTGTGTGTTGTGCATAGCTCTGTAAATGCTGTAGCATAACACTGTCCAGTGTGTGAGTGTGTGTGTGTGTGTGTGTGTGTGTGTGTGTGTGTGTGTGTGTGTGTGTGTGTGTGTGTGTGTGTGTGTGTGTGTGTATAGCTATGTGTATGTTAGCTCCATGTAACTAGATAACACTTGAAAGGTATGATGGATCCTATTACTAGTTGGTGGGGATGGTCCTCCTGGTTGGCTGTATGTGAATAATATGCTTTGAATGCAGAACTAACCACATATGCATCCCTGTAACCTGGACATCAACAGATAAATAGGAATGATGGAAAAATTAAATATCACTTGCTGCTGGTCCTGATGGACTCTTAATGTCTGAGCTTGAAATGCGAAGAAAAAGAATGACTGAGAATAAGAAGACAAAATGCGTAAATCAGTTTGGAACAAACAAGTCAAAAGTACAAATCCCTTTGATTTCACCAGGAGAAATAATGTGGCAATGCCATGTGGTTGCCATAGTCCAATATAATATTTAGATAGTGTGTATTTCTGAAATGAGATACACTTTTTCAGTATTTCAATCTTTTCCTTATACTAAAAAGTTAAGTACCTTCCTCACAAAGGCTTACATCAATAGTACTATAAATTTGTCACAATTTGCTTACAGTGGGAAATCACAGGTGTTGTCTTACCTGCATACCATTTGCATGTGCTGCTACAAACAGGTTAGTTCCATGTTGAACCAGACATTGTGTTGTTTTCATCAGTCATGACTGTCTTGTCTCATTACCCATGTATGTAGTAAATGTGTTGATTTTTAATGCTTCTTTGTACAACTCGGCATCTTTCTCATCCATTGCAAAAGATGATTGTAAGACATCTGCTAGTTTTTAATTCTTCTTTTGCTTTTTCATCCAGCCAGGACAGTACCACATAGAAGAAGGTCACTGCATCTTAACTAAAATGTTTTATACAACTTTGAAACTGTTTTGACAAAGTGTATCTCAGTTTTGATCTCTTCAACATTGCAGGTTTCTATTCTGGCACAGTAGCATAAATAATAAAATAATGTGATCAGAGCACCACATTAAAAAAGGTGAACTTTTTCTGGCTCTCAGGCAATACACCTGAGACTATATGAAAAAGTGTTGTTTAATTAACAATTGTAACCAAAAAAGTATTTGATGTGATGTATTGGGTGAGTAAGCCAAAATGCAAAAATCAGATTTCAAAAACATTACATCACAGCTTTTAACCCAAAGAAAGCATTATATTTGCTTAGTCCTTCAGTTTAGTTTTCTTATTGGGTTGCTTTTTTTGCAGAATTCCCTGTCCCCCTGGCTGTCGTCTATATACATGGATTTTTACTGGGTGCCTAGGTTTCCTTCCACATCCTAAAACCATGCTATAGGTAAATTGGCTATAGAAGTACAAGTAGTACATGTGTGTGCGTGTGCATGCGTGTCCGTGTGCATGTGTGTGCGTGTGTGTGCACGTATGTGTGTGCATGTGCGTGCGTGTGTGTGTGCGTCTGTGGGTGTGTCTGCGTTTGTATACCCCATACTGAGCAGCTCTCCTACTACTTCAAACTAAAAAAGCTAAAGCAAAAGGCACTTTTTTCAGCATCATTGCCATTGACTTTAGGGCTCTGTATGGCCATTTCACTAGATGGTCATTCAGTGTGACCTATACTAGGAAAGCACCCTCCAGTGGATGCCTGTGAGCTTAGCAGGGGTGCAAGCCATCCTGCTCTACCAACTGTTTAGGGCAAGATGAGAGTCTTTGCTTCATTCACTCATTCATTTATTCATTCATCCATTCATTCATTTATTTTTTTAGCATTTGTTAATGGGTAAGTAAGCTGGTCTAAAGACTCTTGTCAGGCATGGTAATATCTCAACATTTTTAGTGACCTTGCAAAAAAATCAACGATATACTCGTGTCATAGTTGGTATTGGCAATGTTTTTTCACTTTTCTAGAGGTTCATGTTTTTATTACTAGTACACTTCTTTCTTTATCTATAGCTGAGGTTTCACTTTTCCTGATTGGGCCCTTAGCCTTGCATAGTTCAGGTGTGGTTTTATTCCCTTCCTGTACAATATTTCAGCACTGAGAAATTTCATATATTTAAGGCATAGTTGTTAAAATGCTCCCCTCCCCACCTCTTCCACTGTGCCCTAGGCAATGTGTGTGCTACAGTCATAGTCAAATAATGACTAACTGTGCAAATTCAAAGGCAATTTCTTCTTCTATATAGCATTTGATTGACTAAAGCTGAACGCAATCTTTGCTTTATGGCCTTTCTTGCATGCTGGTAATCCATCAGTTTATAAACTGCTAAACTGTAACTGAAAGGCTGCTGGAGTAGTATTTATTTGTATTGCAGTTATGTGACAGCAGTCTTCGTATGATGATGTGCTTTTTTATTTTGAACATAATAAACCATAACTTATTATAGTTTAACAACAGTTAACTTTTGTTTTGTTGCTAATATTTTTGTAGTCATTTCTGAAACTGTATTATACAATTATAAATACTGGCTTGACAAGACAGACCTGAAATGTGCACACAGACACAGCATCATAAAATGGTAAATGAATGTGGTTAGGGTACTACTTTAAAAATCAAGCTTTTACTCAATATCAATTAATACACTTGCCAGGATGTGTGGCATAGAGGAACAAAGCCCTGGGTTTGACCTTGACGAATGGAGATTAAGTAGTGGTTTGAACATCCAGGAGGAGAGGTTCAGTGAATTAGTGGTCAATACCAACTGACGGATCCTGGTGGAAGTAAGTGGTGGTTCTGTTGGATACAACCAGCATGCATAGGCTAGTAGGTAACAATGATGTAGTCTGGAACTGGAGGTGTAGGCTTTACATTCAAAAAACAGTGATGGTAGCTCCTCCTGCATGTGTGTAGGAGCACATGTAAGTAGACAGGAGAATAGGAGGCCCTTATACTGATGAGGGTGCTTAAATGAACCTGCACTGAGCAGAGTTAGGGGTCAAAATGGAAACACTACTATAGCATCCATAATGTGGGCTACCATGGAATTCCCAAGCTTGTGGACAATTAGGATCTGTTCACACATAGTCTCGAAGTCGGGGTGAATAAATCAAATTCTAGGGTGACTGTAGCAAAGACGATCTCCTTTAGCATTAAGTGGAAGATCGAGCACAGTGAGGGGAATAAGCTTCTCTGAGACTACCTGCATGATGCCCCCCCCGCCCCAGTCAGCTCTCAAGAAGTGTGGGTAGGCCCCAAGGCATTTAGAAAATATGAGTTCAAGACCCATTGGAGGTAGAGATGATGGTTGGCAGGCACAAAACAAAACTCAAATACTACATATGAGAGTATCAATTATAAAGTAATGCTTAGTTCATGTAAGCTGCTACAGAGCTGTGTCACTGGTCACAATGGGTGAAAAATTAAAGTATTCAAAAATCAGATATCTTCATATAAGCTGCATTCAAAACTCCAAACACAGAATACATAAGAAGAATTAACCCGAATGACTCAGCATAAACTAATGAGGCTCATGCGTCATTTATTGAAACCTCCTATAACACTTTCCTACCAGAAACAAGCCAGCTCAGTCATAGCTAATTCTGAACACAACTGACCAACTGCAACAGTGCAAGCCAAACTAGTACGTTTGGACTTTAAAGGGCATGAATCTGTAGTCTTTTAACAAGCAATACATTTGATGTCATAGCGCTGGGGAAAGGTGTCAAGAAGTATGCTCATCATACTTTGGTGTTAATGGATCTTTAAACACGGCTTCCAGATTGTAACATACTTATTGACCATATCTTTTTAAGGCAGGTTAGAAAATGGATAGCCTTAAACACATCACATCAAATAAAGACATATGTCCCACCTAATGTGCTAATTTTTCATCTACTGGATAAGCTACTATGCCTGTCTAACTATGAACTTTTTTTTTTGTGAAAAATCTTTTATTACAATTTTACCATAAAGTCACGGTACATAAACACTAACATAGGAGTGATAAAATAACAGTAATGCATTAATGATTGTTCATAACATAGCAATAAACTATTTACAAATATGGCAAATGTCCATCTTTAAGTGTCATTATTATTATCAAACTAGGATGTGGTCAAAAAGGGATTTCCAGAATTCAGTAAATTGGGTGTGGAATTTTTGAGCAAAACTTAGATATTTATGGGCAAGGAGGTGTTTTTCATCCATTACAGATGAAAATATATATCTGGTTTCACAGCACAGCCAGCTGGATTTGAAAAGATACATTCTTTAAGTTTGAACTGGATATATAGTAACATTTCTGTTAGTACAATAAAACTTTTCTTATTATGTTCGTGTTCTAGTGTTTTGTTGGATATTTAACGGACTGCAACATAATATACTATCCAGCTAACTGGAGATACTATCAGCACATTTGACTGGTGAACCAACAAATGGTTGACTCAGGACACAATACACTGGACTGGCATCTGTTTGATTTGATTCATTGCTGGATTCAGACACTGTTGGCATGTTGAACTGCTAAGATATTGATGTAAAAAGTGGGAGATTAATAATATTTTAATAAGGGATAGCTTCTGAAATCCACTGGAGCAAATTTATTTCTGAAGATCAATCGATCTGTGTTGCTTATTGATGTTCACATATTTTCATCAATAGTTCACAAAGTCATCTCTATGGTGGCCGCGGTGGTGCAGCAGTGAGCATTGCTGCCTCACAGCAAGAGGTTTTCTGGTTCAATCCTCAGCTGGAGTGCCTTCTGTGCGGAGTCTGCATGTCCTCTCTGTGGTCATGTGGGTTTCCTCCTCGTGCTCTGGTTTCCTCCTAAAGACATACTGTAGTTGGACTGAGCACTCTAAATTGGCCCTGTGTGTGCCTTCTGTGGAAGGTTGGGCACTGGGCAGGCAACTCAACACCATAAAACTCCACTGCCAATCATGAGTGGACAGATGATCTGCTGTGGCGACCCCTAACCGGTAAAAGCAAGAAGAAGTTCACAGAGTCATCTCTCACTACAACTTATTAAAAAGTCATGTTTTACTCTTTATGTGTGCAGAAAGAAATATACACATTTCAAGCTGTGATCAGACAAGCTGTCAGATCTGTCTCATTAAGGATGGTGCAGTGGTGCAGCAGTAGTGTTGTTGCCTCACAGCAAGAGGTTTTTTTTGTTCGATTCTTGGCTGGGGTGCTTTTGTGCAGAGTCTGCATGTCCTCTCTGTGTTCATGTGGATTTCTTCTGGGTGCTCTGGTTTCCTCCCATGTTACAAAGACATGTGCCTGGAGCATTTCTCCCTGGGCCTCTGCTGAAAATTGGCTCATTCCAAGTTGTACTTTCCCAGTTAACAAATGTAAAATAAAAAATAAATTATCCTCAATTCTAAAAATGAATTAGGAAGGCCATGCAAATATGATTTGTCTACCATTGGGTAACATTTTGCTAGGACTTTTACAGGGTAGTCTAACACTTGTACATAGCACAGAAATCTGAAGCCTGCAAATTTGAGACCATACTCCACTTTGCAAACACAGATATTAAAAAAGCTTTTCTAGTATTGCATAGCCTAACATAGCAATGGAATCTACAAAGGCAGCAAATCAGAAGAAGAAAAAAACTCACAGCTCTGATGCAAAATTCTTCTTTATTCAACTTACATGGATCAGCAATAAAACCTTAGCATATGACTCACATATATCTTTCCACAGGACTCAGAGGCCATAAATGTTTGAGGTACGTAGTATTCTTATCCCAGACATGCATCAACTGTGGAGTAAAAGTAGCTATTCAGATAGACTAACCAGAGCGGCAATGAATTTTAATAGATCTGTATTAGTTGTGAAGTGCAAATCAGCTTCACAAAGAAATAACCTGTGTGCTTCAGGTTTAGTTTCTGTTTAATCCTCACTGATAGATGTTTGCAAATTAATTTTCTGGTGAAGTTCCACGTTTTTGCTTGTTTCTCCAATGTGGGTGAAAGACAAATTGTGGTCAGTTTTCAGGTTAATTGATTTCCATGCACTGGCTTTAATCTGAACTGATGGTTTTGACATCCCAGTCAGTGTCATAGTACTCAGCAAATCTATACACTTGTATGTAGAATTTTTTCCCCAGTTTGAAACATACTCCTCATGAAGGAATTATATACAAATTACTTGAAGTAAATATTACTAGGTACATTAGTCAATGGGTTTATAAATGGCTGAATAAAATAACACAGTCAATCAGGGCAGGAGGTTTTCTGTCAGATCCATTTGGGGAAACCATTGTTATCCCACAGGACTGGTTACTCAGTTCACTTCTCTTTGTATTTTTCTTCATTGATATCAACCATTAAGCCAACCCCCAATCCCTCAGTAAAATATGCAATTGCTATGATTCTAACAGCCTCTTCTTGAGTATAAAAATATTATCATTAATTTTAGGAAAAGACTGTAAAATGAATACAAATACAAATGAGCAAGTCTTATAAAAATGACAATGTAGTTAATGAATATAGCACATGATAAACTAGACTTCAACTCATCTGTTGCCACAATAGTCTGAAAAGCATATGTATTAGCAGGGGCAGCTCATGCTATAGGACTGGACTGCAGCCCCTCCCACATAGAAAACAAAAATAAAACTATGCACCACAAAAACAAACACTGTAATTCCCAGAAGTCTGCACACACTCTAGATACATGGGAACACTCTCAGACTGCTTTCTCAGCAGTCTAGATAGGGGGAAAGGCATCTTGGCCCCAAGATGCCAGCAGTCTGTGTGGTGGTGACATCACAGAATGGAGGCACTCTGGACTGCAGCAGCAGCAGGCTGGACCAATCACGATGCATGTAGCAGCTAACAAGGTGCACTAGATCAATCATGAGGAGGATTTGGACATCTAAGGCACTCAGTGGCAGCAAAGAGACTGTTTGGATATCAGCAGCAAGGTGAGCAGTTATCTAGGCAAAGGGTGGATTCAGCTTGTCGACAAGGGGTGTGTGTGTGTGTGTGTGTGTGTGTGTGTGTGTGTGTGTGTGTGTGTGTGTGTGTGTGTGTGATGCCCCAGTTGCTATATACTGGTGGCTAAAGCAAACTCATGGTGGTGTGGTAGGGAATACCTCAGGCTTGAACCCTGTACCTTGTATGCAGGGGGTAAGGGCCTGAATTCCCTACCCACCACCATTTGTAAAATATTTGCAGATTTTTGCCTCATATTTGATCTGTTCTGTTCCTCATAATATCTGTGGTTTCTAAATATTTAAATACTTAGATATTTGATGGTGAAGTGGTAGCATTGTTGCCTCACAGCTACAGGTTCTCAGGTTTGATTCTTGGGTGGGGTCCCTTCTGTGTGGGGTCTGCATCTTCTTTGTGGGTTTGCTTTTGTGTCCTCCCATGTTACAAAGACATGTGTCTGCATTATTTCTTACCGGGCCTCTGCTGAAAATTGTTTTTTGTTCCAAGTCAGACTGTCCTGGTTAACAAATGTTAAATAAAATTGACAGGCATTTGAATTTCAGACTTCGGGTTTCTGAATGTTTAATTCCTTAAATATTTGATGTTGCAGTGGTAGCATTGTTGCCTCACAACTATAGGTTCTCTGGTTTGTTTCTTGGCTGGGGTGCCTTCTGTGTGGAGTTTGCATCTCCTCTGTGGGTTTGCTCTGATGTCCTGCCATTTTACAAAGGCGTGTCTGCAGTATTTCTCCCTGGGCCTCTGCTGAAAATTGTTTTTGTTCCATCAGACTTTCCTGGTTAACAAATGTTAAATAAGTAAAATTGACAGACATTTGAATTTCAGACTTCATATTCTTCAGAAAATACATAGCAACACAAAACCTTTTATTCTAGCAATTTTCTAAGTTTATAAGATGAATATTTGAAATTTGTCTCTATTTTTGGGACTGTATTCCCCCATTATTGACTTTGTCCAGGGTTTTGTGCTAAGGTTGATAGCTATGGCAAGAACTGAATTCAGTGAATATGTTTAAGGGCTGTATTCTCTCGTTACTGGGTTTGTCCAGGTGTTTTGTGCTAAGAGGTTGACAGCTATGGTGAGAAAGGAATTCACTAAATGATAGCCATTTAAGTTTCAGTCTTCCTCTCTTTCACAAAGCAGCTGATTTAGCGTAGTGGTATGTTGTTCTGACTGTTTTGCACAGGGACCTTGGCAGTAAAATGTATGGTGGTAACACAGCATTTTATTCTAGCAACTTTCCAAGATTATACAAGCAATATTTAATGTGTCCCTGGTTTTTGGGCTTTTGACCCCCCCCCCCCCAATAAATTTTGGCTTTTTCCAGATTTCTTGTGCTGCGAAGTTGAGATGCAGTTAAGTATTTTGAGTAGATTTTACAAGGAGCTGAGAGCTGCAGGGGAAGAGAAGTTTAGTGCTGCTTATGCTGAATCTGCTTGCATTGTTAATAACACAACAGGCTGTGTACTTGCTTTGATGCAGAAGGCTGTGGGTTCTACTCCCACAAGGGGTGGATGCTGCCGTACTAAGTATGTCCTCTCTAGCGAAAATACTAACTATGAACCTGTTATCAGTTTGCCATCCATTTCCTATTGCAATATTACTAGCTTATACTTTTTTTAATGTAATATAGGCAATTTATTCCTCAGGGGCAACAGACACTTTATTTTTCGATGAATCCATGAAATATAAAGATGTTTGCTAGCAGCAACCTCTTCATTAGTTACAGATTTCTTTAATGTGGAATTATTTAGATAACTTTTACTTCTTCAGAGATTGTGCATATTTACTGATAATGGTAGACTGTAGAAGTTTGAGTAGACTTTTATGATGGAACTGTTCTGAACCGAGCAGTTTTGTCATTATTGGTGCATGCATTTTGTTTCATTGTTTACTGGAAAAATGTTCTGAATTGGGCAGTTTTTCTCATTATTGGTGCATGCATTTTGTTTCATTGTTTACTGGAAAAATGTTCAAAACAATAAATGTAAAACGCCATCTAACAACTGTACTGTAGTGTACAAGGAATATAATTTAGTACAATCAGGAAGGTGTATCAAAGAGCACATCTATGTTTCATGTGCAAGGGGCCTATGATTTGAAAACAGCCCAAAGTTAATCTTTATCTGCCACTGGCAAAATGTATTATCTTTGAATGTGGGTTTCAATGCTGTTTGAATGAATGTGAGTTTCAAGGACAGAGAAGTTTTAATGCTGTCTGTTTTCATTGTGAGACTGCATTGCTTTGTTTAGCAGATGTCTTAATGTTTGTGCTGCAAAATGCAAAATAAAACTTTCAAATGAAGTCCAAATCATAATAGAAGTAAAACAGTATGCACATTAGTGTTTATGGTAAATGGAGTGAAATAGCCAAGTAATGGATCATTGGAATGGCTGTAGGGGGGAGGCTCCATTCGACCATGAATTTGTGAGTGGGAAGGGCGGCAAACTCAAAGACAGCCCCAGATTAACTATACCTCCCATCTGTCCAGATTTTTACAGAATGAATAGATTTTTGCTTCTTATTTTTGGTTTGTTCCTCATAAAATTTGTGGTTTTCTGGCAAATCATTTAGGAATTAAGTCACTAAATAATGACAGACACTGAGTTTCAGACTTCATAACCTTCAGAAAAATGCATGCTGAAGTAAGACCTGTTATTCTATCAACTGTCTCAGTTTATGCAAGAGCAATTTTTAGTACTGTTTATATGTTCCCCCAATATATTTGGCCTTGTCCAGATTTATTGCATTAACAGATTGAGAGGTACATGCAAATAAATTGCTTTATAGAATTAGGCATTGCCAAACCTCTCAACTGTCCCTGATTTTGGCTCAAAATGTTGCTCTTCCCCTAATAATCCCTCTGCAAAATAGCAGTTTAGGAAAAAAACATGGAGGGTTTACAAATAAGTAATAACTGTAATAATCAGAGTTCTAGATTACTTTTATTTCAGAAATGCATGTAGATTCTTTTATTTTGTCAGCTGCTCAAGTTAGCAGTACTAATATTAAAAAAGTGTCCCTTCTTTGACAGGTTCCCAGCTGTATCGTGTGGCTATTTTATATTTTTGCATCACATTTTTGGTCCATTTTTCATAAAATTGTGTGTTTTATTGGCAAATTAGTGGCAAATCATTAAAGACTGAAGTTAGAAAATAATGACAGACATTTCAGTTCCAGATTTCATACCCTTCAGAAAATTCATACTAATGCAAGACCTGCTATTCTATTATCTTTCTAAGTTTATAAGAGCACTATTTAAAAATTGTCCTTATTTTTGGGCCTTTGTCCCACTTCTCTGTATGGCTTTGTCCAGATTTCTTGCTCTGATGTTGAGAGGTATGACAAATGTGTCAGGGCCATCACAGTCAGCCAGAGACATTTCAAATTGTGACATACTTGTTGCACCCCACTCACCCATGTAGTGACTCTGGATGTGTCCAAGCAAGGCAAGGAGCAGTTTTGCAGTGTAAATGTGCAGAGTATCCTCCCATACAAGGTAGACACAAGTACTACAGTGGCTTTTCATCTGTCCTTGATTTTGCAGAATGGTCTGGTTTCTGTCATATTTTTATACTGTTGATTTATGCTTATTAATCAGAAAGTGCGTGTAGCTCTGTGTTTAAGTAGCAATGCTTTAATGACCATCAGGTAAGCTTGTCTGAGATCGTAAGATGCAAGTAAGCTTTAATAAGCATACTGTTAAAGAATTGCCAACATTGAAAGCCTTTCTGTTGTTGCCATGCAAGAATACTTACATAACTAGATAATGTATAAGCCTTGGGTATTGAAATGCATATGACAGTATTTGTAATAAAGGACAGGATTTCATTATTTTAAGAAGCTCATTACACTTGTTGGAGACTTCCAGTCATCTCTGCAGGCTTTACAGTTAAACTAAACAGAATGCCAATCTATCATGTGTGGTCCATAACCTGTACAGTAATCCTTTAAGCAATGTATCTTGAGCTTGTTTCTTGTTTGCTTTTCATTTTTTACTTTGATCATGTTTTCCCCTTGGAACAAGTAGATAGTTGTCAGGCAGCAGGTCTTTTTTGGATAAGAAACATTTTTACAAGTGGGGGCATCACAGAGATTGCTACTTTCAGCATGTTACTTGGTACTTTAATAAAGCTGAATATAAATTATAATTCGAACTGCAGTGCAAGGAGAAGTGGTTTGAGTTGAGTGCTGCTTGTTTTTCTTATACTTGATTTTGACTGGCATTCCAGTAATGTATTTAAAAAGTAATTTATTTTTTCATGCCTCACAACCTTTTTGTTTCCATCTAGATATTAAGTAAGCTGTCATGCAGCCAATGCATTGAAATATTTTTTTTCTTCTACACTTCATTTTGTCTTACTTGGACTCTCATAATGACGGTTTGGCACCCAGGGCAGCGTATTTAATTAAAGTTAGTTTTTGTGGTTTTGAGCATAGCTCCTCCCCTTTCAAGTTGGCCACACCCCTTCCCATTGACCCTACCCATTCAGCTGTCTCCTGCAGCCCCCCTTTGATTTGAAGTCACCAGCCGCCACTGTGCATTGGTCTTCATGTTATTGGACAGTATGTCTATCTGATCCAGGAAAGTATTTATTTCCCTACATACTTCATTAATTTCCACAATTACTGAATACAGCACTGCATCTTATAGCTTTACCACAAGCCAAATGCAACTAGGAAAGGTACTGAGAAGTTGAGCAGGAAAATTCCTAAGATTCTAAAACATAAAATACTCCAAAGAACTGCAGGGTTTCTTTCTATATTTGGTGACATACATTCTTTCCAGTGGTGATCTCTGTGTTTCATAGTTAAAACAATGTTGGATCTAGTACTGTATTAAAATTTATTTATTTGTCATTTGTTAACCGGGTTAGTCCAGCTGAGCCACGTGGCCCATTTTCAGTGGAGACTCGAGGGGAAAAGCTCCAGACAACACAGAAAAATTTACAATAATGATTACAGTATTTCCTTATTACAGAAAATTAACAGAATTAAACAATATTCACACAGTAGAGAAAAATACAAAAATAGATACATAAAAATACAGAATTCATAAATAAAAATAACAAAGTGATCATCAGGTGTCTACTATATACAAGATTTTTTTTCAGTTGCATTGCACTTGAGATACAAATGAATCCTTGTGGATTTGAAAAATAGTGTTTTATCACTGGTGTAATAGACATCCTCAAATCTCAAACCACTAGTAGTTACTGATTGGGGAAGTGAGTGTTTAGGATACATATTATTGAAAAGGGGGAGTTGTTACTTCTGTAACAGATTGAGGTTAAAAGAGGGGGTTAAGTAATGAAACAAGTACTTGCATTCATGGGCGATTTTGGCATGAGCAGATTCTAGAGTTCAGGAAGTAGTTTTTGCCTTCAACTTTGAAGCAGGGAGAGCTAGGGATGTTACATATATTTATGGGCAGTCTGTTCCAGGCTAAGAAGACTGTCTCTATAAAGGAATTTGAAATGCAAAAAATAAGCCAGCACTTCACTGGGGATAGAACAAATATGAGTTTAATCCATGAAAAACAAGAGTCAACAGACTGGTTTCAGCCTGAAAGCCTTTATCAATGAATAAAGATGACCCTGAGAGATCAAATATATATATTCAACACATAATAATTAATTAGCAAACAAGCCAATAAGCACTCAGAAATGATCATTAAGACCAGGTGGAAATAATCCATCTAGTCTAATTATTCATGTTTTTTCTTTCTTAGTTAGAATATTGTGCCAACCAGTTTTGGAACCTCTATGGCCCAAAATTTTATCAATGATAATAAATTTAAAGCTGGCAGAATAATGTACCAGAATGTGTTTAAACAATGCAGTCGTGGGAAGCTTGTGTCTAATGTTGCTAAGGTGTTCTGATATACGTAACCTGAAAGGTCTGGAAGTCTGACCAATATAGAATGCTGATCATGTACAAAAAGCTAAATAAATCACCCACTCACTACTACAGTTAGACAGCACATTGATGGAAAAAATACATGGTGTATTCTTACTGGAAAATTCATCTGTTTGGTAAATATATTTGCAAAAGGAGCAATGGCTGCAAGGAAAGCAGCCAACTGCCCTAATACTATCCAATGTAGTCTGTAATAAGTCACTTGTTAATCTATTTTGTTTATAATGGCTAAAATGGCTACCTAAAATGTTGCCTCTGCGAAAAGTAAATGAACATTTCTGACCTAGTTTATCATTGGCCAACAAAATATCCCAATGGTGATGCACTAAATGAAAGAAGTATTGAGTATTCCTCCCACAACTAGTTTGGAATCTGATTTTATGGTTCTGACTAGATTTATTACATTTCTGGTATTTGAGTAAATCACATCTGTAAAGCTGTTGAACCTCACTATTTGTTTTGAATCAACTGGCCCAGAGGGTAACCATGCTCAGTAAACTGCTGTATTAAATCCTGATTAAAAAAGGAATATTCTTCAGTGTTGGAGCATAAATGATGAATCCTCATAAATTGTGACTTGGGGATGTTTCCGATGACATGTTTGTGATGGCAGCTGGAGGCATGCAAAAGTGTATTGGAATGAAAGGGTTTTCTGTAAATGGAGCTAACTAATGTGCCATCTGGTTGTCTAGATAACTTAACTTCCAAAAAGGATGTAGAGTCTGCATCACAATTAACCATGAAACTGATGCCCCATTTATTTTCATTTAAATACTGAACAAATTCAAGCAAATACACCCAATCAGATTGCCAAACCATCCAGCAGTCATCCAAAAACGTTGCCAAATATCGATTTCATCCAGAAAAATATTGTGATTAAGATCATAAACAATCATCTGTTCGATATACCCCATAAACAGGTCAGCATATATGGGTGCAAAGGAAGCTGTACCCTTTAATTGTAAATAACATTTGTTGTTAAAATAAAACACATTTTTCATAAGGACATGTTAAGCTAAACACAAGAGAAAGGTATTGAAACCAGGACTATATACACTGACATTTTATTCAACCAAAATTCCAAAGTGGATAATCCAGCCCAATGTGGAATGCTCGTGTACAGAGAGGTCACATCCAAAGTATACATTAACCATCCCGGTTCCAATTTTGTATCTGACACAATGTTAAGAAATTCATTTGTATCCTGTAGACGTGCCCTGACCCCTTTTAACAAAGTTTTTAAATAAGTGGTCAGGTAAGCTGATAAAGGTTCTGTAAGAGAACCTCTACCAGATACAATTAGCCTACCTGGTGGATTATAAATATCTTTATGGATTTTGGGGAGAAGATATAGATATTGCGGTAAAGGATCCTTAACTTTTAAATGAAAAGATGTATTTCTATCAATGATACCTTTACTAACCGCAGTTTCCAAACATTTGTCTATCTCCCCTTTAAATTTAGATGTAGGGTCAATGGGCATGCTTATGTAAAATCTAACATCATGTAGCTGCCTCTCAGCTTCCTCAATGTAGTTGGAACAGTTCATAACCACAGTGGTGCCCCCCCTTATCTGCTTGAATGATGACAATGTTCTTGTCATTCTTGTGCCTGTTTAGGGCCTCGATTTTGGGCATGGTTAAATTATTAGAAAGAATTTTTTTTTGTCAAAATCAGAACCAAAATGTAATTCCTTCAAAATACATTGCTGAAAAATCTCGACATTTTTGTTCACTGATGGAACAAATGTAGACTTATGAAATCTAAAAGCAGTAACATCAGTCAAGCCACCATCAACAGCATCATCCTGGAAATATAATTTGAGGTTAAGCAACGTACAAAATGAATGTAAAAGTAGCCGACTCCAAATCCAGTTCCAGACAAGTGACAAGTGGAGTACCTCAGGGTTCAGTCCTGGAACCGCTCTTGTTTGGCATCTACTTCTGTGAAGTACAGGCCAACACTAAGGGACTCTGGCTAACAAAATTCACAGATGACTACAAACTGGGAGCCATTATTGAATCCCCAAATGATGTGGATATTCTACAAAAGGGCCTTACAGAAACAGATGCTTGGTGCCAGAGCCATAGGCTCAAGATTAATGCCAAGAAATGTACAGTTATCCCCTTTGGGAAAAACCATGTACCCATGAATTACCATATATGTTGCAGTACATTAAACACCAAAAGTGTGATGAGAGACTTAGGGTCACAGCTTGACAGTGGTCTCACCTTCAATAACCACATCGCCACAACAGTCAGGAAATCCTTCTATGTGGCTCACCTCATCACTAAGGGCTTTTCATCCAGAAAAAAGGAGGTCATTGTCCAACTGTGCTCATCCCTCATTATACCCATTATAGAGTACAATGTCCCGTTTGGTATGTACCTCACAAGACATCTGCAACAGCTGGAAAGGCCACAGAAATACCTCAATAAAAGAATCACAGGCCTAAAGCAGATGCCCTATGCTGACCGTCTAAAAAAAACTTCAGCTATACTCTGTGGCATATCGTCTACTCAGAGGCGATCTCTGCTTAACATACAAGGCCATGTCAAACCCTGCGCTGTTAGACATGCTCCTCTTAAATAAATCCCAATCCCTCAGATCCACATGCTCCACGGATCTAAACTTCTCATCACAATGAACAAAACATGCTGGAGGGATAGGTTCCTGACCCAGAGACTCCCCATACTCTGGAATAGACTGCCAATACATGTCAAGCAGACCGTCTCCTTGGCCGTCTTCAAAAGGAACCTTGACGATTGGATGGGAGATAGGAAATTCACCCTGGGGATCATGTCAGTTGCCCTGCTAGACAGGGGTCCAGGGAAGTAAATATTGTGGGAAGAAATATCCAGGGAATTGTTATGGCTAGGCTTGTAGGGCCGATAGCCTAGTACCAACCTATGAACCTCTGAACCTATAATTCATCTACAAAGCTATCCTTAGAGACAAAAAATGCAAGTATAAAATTCAGTCCTTAATTGAGTAACTTATAATTTGAATCAGATAAAACCACAGAAAAGATGTTAAGAACATTGATTAGGGGTCTATATTAAAACCACGAAAGTTTACTTACCCGAATACCTAAACGGCAGCACATATTCCGTGAACCGCAAATACACTGAATGCCCTAAACCATGAAATTCAAAAACTTGAAATCTCATAGCTGTCCCATCCCACCGCCTGCTACATACTACCTACACAAACTTAATAAACTACATACATAAAGTAACCAAAACATTGCTTCTAACCCCAAACTAAACACTACTTCTAACCCTACATTAAATCTTGCATATACTACCATGTATGCACGTAACTTAACCCGCACCCTAACCCTAAGGTCCGTAACTATCGCACATTTACCTTAAAAAGCTATACCTAAACAAACTAAATAATACACACACATACACTTAATAAAACCCTACTTCTAACCCTACACTAAATCTAACATACATTACCATCTATGCACTTACCTTAACCCGCACCCTAACCCTAAGGTCCGTAACTATTGCACACTTACCTGACGGAGGTATATCGCAGAAGGACCAACCATGATGATTCAACGTTTCAGATTTCGCTCTTCAGGACGATCAATGTTTTCGCGGTTCGATGAAGACGTATTCGGGTAAGTAAACATTTGTTCTTTTAATATAGACCCATTATTTTCAGGGGCTATTTCAGTTTCAGAAGGTTCAATACTGTTTCCAGAGACCCTTCTAAATTTATGCTCCCTACCCCCCCTCTTCCTTTTCCTGTTCCTAAAGGGACTGGATATACATCCTGCAATGACTCAACTTGTTCAGTAGAACAAGTCTTCTTAGCTGTTGGTGGCAATTGCTGTTTTTCCATTTCTGTATCAGTATATGAAGAAGAATCCTCACCTGATATATCACTGAGTGTTTTCTTTAAAATCGATTTTTTTCCTTTTCCTCTTTTGGGATGGTTGCAATGAATCATTTCTAACAAATTTAACACTCTTAACCTGGTCAGAAGGTTTGCCCATATTGTAATCCCTTAGGTCCCTATGGAATTTCCTAATTTTTCTATCTTTAAGTTCCTGTTCAAACTGTAAAAGATCTTTACTTAGTTTATCAAAACAATTTTTATATATAGCTAAGCCTTCAAGCTGTTTAGCTCGATGAAAACAATTTTTATATATAGCTAAGCCTTCAAGCTGTTTAGCTTGATGACAGATATCACTAACTTCAGATATATAGGTGTCAATAGTATGCTCATAATAAGAGTGTAGAATTTTTACAAATTACATCGAAGCATTTTGTTGGGCTTCAGACCAGGCAGTTAGAAGTACATCATCAGGTTGACACACCAAAGGCTTAATCTGAATCCTCAAACCCCTAGGTGTAATGCCCTTTTCCAAATAAGCCTTAAAAAGCTTAAGATGCCATACAGATGACCTAAGGACCTTTATACTCTTATAGAGTTGGTGAAAAATAGATGTACAGGAAACATCTGGAGTATTATCCCCTTGGGGAAATCCAATATTTTGGGACGACAGCCCAAAAACCTGGATATCCTCCTTGTCAGATGAAAATTCTCTTAAAATACTCATAAGATCCATAATTTTCAAAAAAAAAACAAGGAGTAAGTTTAGAAAAAATTATTACCCCAACAGCCCAAGTCTGACAAATCAACAGCCCATAAAAAATAGGCTGAATACCAATCACTGTGATTATAAAGAAAAAAATAGATATGTTTGATACAACAGTATGATTCAGAAAGATGGGGACCTAATTAATATATAGATATATATATATATATATATATATATATATATATATATATATATATATACAGGTCTAAACTGCAGATGTTAACAAAGACTGCAACTACAAAAAATGGTCCCTCAATCATATAGGATTTAAAGTCCAACCAAAATGTAGTAGGGGTTAGAAACATATAAGTTTCAAAACAATAAAAACAAATAATTAAGACTGTATCTAAATCTGGAAAGAATATATGACAGGCTACAAATAGACATTCAAGTAAGAACAGCTTAGATAAATCAAGGGCCATAGGCGAAAATACGTTCAAGCCTGATAGTTCTATTATACATACTCTGTAAAAAGGAAGAACTCACTTCCATAAGCATAAACAGCAAAATATCACTTAGTTTGTCAAAAAACATGAAGCCAAACACTTTCTAGGTATGCATTTAGTAAGGCCCATGTAAAAAATCTTAGCAACGTATGTGGTTAGTGGAAAAATAAAAACATACACACCAAAAGTAATAAAAAAACAAAACTGTCCCAATGCCCAAATGTCCAATCCATAAGATGTTAAACAATGTCAAAGTTGTTTTATCATAATCAACAAAAGCAAAATGTTATGCTCAAGCTCGATACATAAATGTCCACCCCTATAGCTGACAAATACAGTCTGCTGGTAATGGATATGGTTAGTCTTCACCTCATCCATAAAAAAGGAACACTGTGCCAAAAGAATGCTGCTTTAATGGACGAACTCCAAATAACACCAAAGGGTTGGTTTTCACCTTATCTGATTGATAAACGGAGGTCCATGAAGTTTTACAGCATCCAATACAGTTAAATGAAAAAATATGAAGAACAACAACCGACTGTTGCCTGCCTTCTTCCTGATGTGATAATAAAGTCAGTCAAGAAAGCTTCTGTTGCATACCTCACACTATAAAAGGAACAATAATGCAAAGGCACAACAAAAGACTACTGCCTTCCAATAAATGTAGCAAATAGCCCCAAAAGCATACTGTAGATCTCTGGTAAATCCTTTCTTAACTCAAACAAGAGCACTAAGGCACACATGAACAAATTGAAGTGATAGTGAGTGCCAGAAAGCCGATACAAAACTCCATCCACAACAAATGCCACCAGCAGTATAACCGAAGATACCAACAACAAGAGAACTGCATGGACAGCAAGTGCAAAGGTTCAAAATACCAGCAGTACAAAATGCAAAAAATAAGCCAGCACTTCACTATGGACAGAAAAAATATGAGTTTAATCCATGAAAAACAAGAGTCAACAAACCAGTTTCAGCCTGAAAGCCTTTATCAATGAATAAAGATGGTCCTGAGAGATCAAATATATACATTCAACACATAATAATTAATTAGTAAACAAGCCAATAGTCACTCACAAATGATCATTAAGACCAGGTGGAAATAATCCACCTAGTCCAATTATCCATTTTTTTCTTTCTTACTTAGAATATTATGCCAACCAGCTTTGGAACCTCTATGGCCCAAAATGTTATCAATGATAATAAATTTAAAGCTGGTTGAAGGATGTACCAGAGTGTGTTTAAACAATGCATTCGTGGAAATGTAATAAATTTAGTCAGAACCATAAAATTAGATTCCCAGCTAGTTATGGGAGGAATACTCAATACTTCATTGATTTAGTGCATCGCCATTGGGATATTTTGTTGGCCAGTGATAAACTTAATGATTTATTAGGTCAGAAATGTTCATTTACTTTTCGCAGAGGCAAAACTCTAGGTAGCCATTTTAGCCATTATAAAGAAAATAGATTAACAAGTGACTTATTACAGACTACACTGGATGGTACCAGGGCAGCTGGCTGCTTTCCTTGCAGCCATTGCTCCTTTTGCAAACATATTTACCAAACAAAGGAATTTTCCAGTAAGAATACACCACATATTTTTTTCATCAATGTGATGTCTAATTGTAGTAGAGATTGGGTGATTTATTTAGCTTTCTGTACATGCTCAGCATTCTGTATTGGTCAGACTTCCAGACCTTTCAGGTTACATATATCAGAATACCTTAGCAACATTAGACACAAGCTTCCCACAAATGCATTGTTTAAACACACTCTGGTACATTATTCTGCCAGCTTTAAATTTAATATCATTGATAAAATTTTGGGCTATAGAGGTTCAAAAGCTGGTTGGCACAATATTCTAAATAAGAAAGAAAAAACATGGATAATTAGACTAGGTGGATTATTTCCACCTGGTCTTAATGATCATTTGTGAGTGCCTATTGGCTTGTTTACTAATTAATTATTATGTGCTGAATATATATATTTGATCTCTCAGGGTCATCTTTATTCATTGATAAAGGCTTTCAGGCCGAAATCGGTCTGTTGACTCTTGTTTTTCATGGATTAAACTCATATTTTTTCTGTCCACAGTGAAGTGCTGGCTTATTTTTTGCATTTTGTACTGCTGGTGTTTTGAGCCTTTGCACTTGCCATCTGTGCAGTTCTCTTGCTGTTGGTATCCGTAAAGGAGTTTGCCTATGTTTTTGTGAGGCTTGTAAATAGCGTGTAGGTTCTGGTCAGAGCTGCTGAGTGGATGGGCTGGGGTACAGTGAGATACAAGTGAAGAGAGTGAGGGACAGGCTGAGGATTTGTTAAGTAGGAAGTGAGTAAGATGTAGCTGGAAGAGGAGAAGGAGCTGGGGGAATTCTAGCCATTGGAGTTGGTTTAGGGCAAAACAATGATGAGATTTGTATGGTAGATTAGTGGGCAAATCTGACTATGTTGTTATAGGTTTGTCCTTGTTTGGACAGGAGGGATGCCTGGACATGAGTAAGGATAGGGGAGGCATACAGAAGGGAAGGAAGGAGAAAGTTTTTTTGGTCTATTTTATATATTCAAATGCTTAAATGTTCGAATCACTAAATGTTCGAATCACTAAAGATCGCACTTTAGTGATCGAATATTTAAATGTTTGAATATGTTAAAAAAATTTTTAAAAAAAAAGTAAAACTAAAGGGTGTAAGCAGGGGCAATTCCCCCTGCACCTTCTACATGGTGGGCTGCAGCCCCACACACGCCCGCTACTTAAATATACCAACTCCAAGATCGCATTACAGTGTAGGAAATGGGAAACTTTCCATTTCTGCACTGTAGCACACTGAAGTGCGATCTCGGAGTTGGCATATTTAAGTAGTGGGGGTGTGGGGGGGGTGAAGAGGGGCTTGCCCCCCTGCTTAAACCCTTTACTTTTACTTTTTTGTTTTAAATATTAATTTTTAATATATTCGAACATTTAAAAGTTTGATCACTAAAGTTCGATCTTTAGTGATTCGATCTTTTAAGCGTTCGAATATATAAAATAGACCTGTTTTTTTTTTTATACTCTGCTGTATATGAATGTCAAATTTTAGTTGGTCATCAATTAATGTCCCAAGTAATTTAATGTTTGGATCAGGACTGATTGGGGTTTGACTGACAGAGAGAATGGTAAAAGTGGATTTGTGGTAGGAGAGGGGTTTAGGGAGGAAAAGTAGGAACTTAGTCTTTTTGGGGTTAAGTATAAGTTGCTATTCTGTCAGCCAGTTTTCGACAGATGAAAATTATTGTTGTGTTAAAGAGTGAAGGTTAGGAATGCTGTCAGAGATAGAAATGATTGTGGAGTCATCGGCGTATTGAATAATAGTAGAGGAGGTGCAGGAGGACTGTAAATTATTGGTGAAGATGTTGAAAGAATCTTTGTTTAGAGAACATAACTGGAGAATCTAGCACAAGGAAGGGTGATACCTTCTTAAACTGTTTCTGGGTTGTGTGCTCTTAGTCTAAGTTGAATATAAACATTAGACCGATGTCTATTTGCTTCATTGTTTATCAGTTTGATTTTGGGGCTGAATAGTAAGACTGTAATTGCAGATTCTAAATGGAAATGAAAATCCATTTTGCAGTCCTACTTGTTGCACAGAACAGTAATTCCCACAGGAGCATGGCAGTTGTCTACAGAGTGATTCAGTCAAGTAAAATTCTTTGAATCCAGTCCATTGAGTTTTTTGAACAATCAAAAGCACCCCTTCATCAGGGTACTATAACCTTTGATTTTTGGTTATATTTAGTATTGGTATTGCATGAATCCCCCTGTCTGGGAAGGGGTCAAGTAAAACTGTATGGCAATGATTACAAGTATATAACTTGAATTTACTGTGGAGCCGACCATGAGATATAAATATATATAGTTGGAAAAATCCATATAATCAAAAGTTCATAATGCTGAACATTTTTAATGCCAGCAAAAGTAATAGAAACTCATTTGATCACTTCTGCTGGGGTTAAGTTTGTGAAAGATCATAAACAGTGTTCATAAAGGAACTTGTCCTTTCCCCACTGCAGAATGATCTTTGGAATTGGTATATGTAATTAGCAGAGGTTTTGGGGATGTAGCCTACCAGTGTGTGTATGTGTGTGTGTGTGTGTATGTGTGTGTGTGTGTGTGTGTGTGTGTGTGTGTGTGTGTGTGTGTGTGTGTGTGTGTGTGTGTGTGTGTGTGTGTGTGAGCGTGTGCGTATGTGTGTAATTTCTTTCTGCCTGTGTAAATGTAAATTGCATTGCATATGTATATGTTACTGTACTGTCTGTTGAGTCTACAGTGGTTAACCAACATAGTAAAACCTGCATGTAAGTCTTACGTCAATGAAAGTTGTACTGCCTGTGGATCCTTTATCCTCAGGACTCTGATGAAAAAGAGCTCCTAGCTCAGTCAGATTATCTTGGTCAAACCGAGGAAACAAGCAAGCAAATGGACAGATAGATAGACAGACAGACAGATACATAAATAGATAGCTAAATTTATGAAGAGTCAGTGATACAAAATTTTTGGTGAATAGGATTTGATGATTCCTTTTTTTGCCAAATATAACGTTGTCTACCTGTAATACACCTAGTTTATACATTTGTTTTCTGAGTATTAGCAAACAACTTACTATCTATGTGAATTCTTACAAAGAAGCATATCATATAGCCTGTAAGATACTTAAAAATTGTATTCCTTTTCATATATTATTAACCGTGTGCACCGAGACAAGATACAGTCTATGTGCTTCACACATAGGGATGCTTCCTTTTTTTTTCTTTTTGACTCCAAGATTCCAGTTGCTATAATGTAATGTATTCTGTAGCTCATTCATTCATGCCAGTTTGTGGCAAACACCTGATCTGTTCCATTCAGGCCCATTTATTTTTCATGCCTATATCTAGTGCATGGTTTCTACCAAGGGGCCTTGCTGTGTCAGATCCCTCACTAACATTCTATGGAAGGAAACATGGCAGTCTGCCTTTCATCTAACTTCTGTCCAGGGATCTAGCACCAGATGCTCTATTTGAAGTTGGGTCACCTTTGGTACAGTCGCCCACCTTAGTACTTCACCAGTGTGCCTGTATTATGAAAAGTCCATTTTGTCCTTGGCTCTGCTACAGTAAAGCACTTAATTATTACAGAGATTCTGTCACAAGGCTGTGCCTCAGAGTGCTTCCAGTGAAGTCTGATATGCCATATGGCTTGATTAATATCAGCTGCTCAGCTAGTTTATCTAAATTAAGGTAATCAGTGTGGGTTTTCACAAATACAGCCAACACTGTCTATTAAAACAGAACACAAAGCTGTACTGCTATTTGCAAAAAGCATCATTAATGTTATAATACAGAGAAATATTTTGTAAATGTATTTAAAATTTTGTGTTGTATTAAAGTGCAAATAGTATATTCATCACTTGGATACACTATAGAGATATAATGAGAGCATATTATAGGCATTTTTATTTTACTTTTTGAGTCTTTTGCAGATAATTTTCCCAAAAACTTTCTGGAATTGCCTTTGGTTATTAGAACCTGTTGAACTGTCATTTCTGAATTAGTGTCCCAGGGAACAAACTTCATTGGTACAACATACAGCCAGGTGTATTTAGGTTCAGTGCTGGTTAGTGTTTTTCCCTGCAAATCTCACAACTGATTGATGTGTTGATGGACTATAGCTAGTTTACAACATGCTATGTGAGAAGCTCTGCAGTTTCAGAATCACTATGCTTTTTGAAGGCCTAAAATCATCATAAGGTGTGTGTGTGTGTGTGTGTGTGTGTGTGTGTGTGTGTGTGTGTGTGTGTGTGTGTGTGTGTGTGTGTGTGTGTGTGTGTGTGAGTGCGTGTGTGTGAGTGTGTGTATATATATATATATATATATATATATATATATATATATATATATATATATATATATACACACATTTGCCTATTTATATCTATATTACAAAATAAGTATTTCCACACTCACATGTATGTTATTATGAGTGCTAATAAAAAAGGCCTACATGCAAAAGCATACATCTCATCTCTGAATGGACTATTCCCCCAGCTATGAGTTTTGGAATAACCATTATATTCAGTCATAGCGTAAGAAGATCAGAAATCAGTTGAAATGGAGCCGAATAAGGAGAAGATGTGCCATTTGGCCCACTCTGATGATCTCTGTATTCACTCATTGAAAATAATTGCCAACCATGATAAGCAAAATGACAATGTTTTACATAAATTACAGAGTGATGATGAGGCAATCGCTAAAGTATCTGTAGCAGAAATAAACCCTGAAATCACTTTGCTGTTGTTAAATCTCTACTTCTTTTATTTCCTTACTATGTATTCATGATGTTTGGTATCTTGCATCATTCTGCTGTTTGCAGATGGCCAGAGCATGGATAGCTTCCATGGATCACAGGATGCGTTCTTCTTAGAGATATTTCTATAGTAACTGGTCAGTGGCCAGATTCCAAAGGGAATCTAATTCATTGAAGGCTGCTGCATTAGAAATTAAAACTATTACAATCAGGTACCTACCAGCATTGATGCTGTGTGACACAAATATCAGTTTTGAAATCTACTGGAGTAAGACATTTAGATTAGTTATGAACACATTGAAAAAATAATAGCTAGCACTCTGATTAGAAGCTCATGAACACTGATGCTAACATGAAATTAACAAAAAAACTATAGGTGCAGGTTTTATACATTGTAAAACTGAAGAGCTGTCATTTAAAACAGAGTGGTAACATGCACATTAGTAATGCCTGGTAGAGCTCCCTGATCTTAGATAGACTCTCACCCCCCCATCTACATCCTGCTAATGATAAGACATATATCTGTCCGTATGTGCTTCTCAGGGGACTACATTACTTTGTTGAATATTCAGTTCAGTGAACATCTGTTCAACAAACACAAAACAGCAAACGGTCACCTCTGCAAATGGTTTACTCAGGGTACGAAGTCAGTTGGCCAAGTTCGGAAATTTGCTCTTTTCTCCACTGTAGTGCGATCTCGGAGTTGGTATATGTAAGTGTGGTGGGGTGTCGGGCATGCAGCTCCCACCTGGATGAGTTTGATATACTGCAATGTGTGTAAATTTGAAGTGTTGGCCAAGTAACTCTGCTTACTGGGTAAACCATTTGCGGATGTAAACGTTTGCTTAAGTGAACATTCACTGCTTTGTGCTCATTAAACAGATGTTCACTGATGTGAATGTTCGACAAAGTAATATAGACCAGCTTCTCAGATTATTGCATGTCAAAAGCCTTGCTGAAATTGAGATAACCTCATTAGAACACTCTCTGAAGTGTTCCCTATTGCCACTAGTCCTGTAGTACAGGTAGATCCCTGCACTGAATTGGACTATGACATCCTGTTCAATTGAAGCTCTGCTGTGTGTCTGTTCACCCAGTGCCATTCTGGAACTTGATAAGCCTGGGCTGCCCCCCCCCCCCCATATCTGCTGATTGGTGATTGAGATGAGACTGACCTGTCTATAAGTAGTTGGTTTGTTTAGTTTCTTCTTCAAACCCCTGTAAATGCCCCTCTCCAGCCGACCTATCCAACACCTTATTAACAGCTGTAGGGTACTCCCGTGCAGTAATATGCAGCAGCAATAGCCTCTTTGTTCCAGTTTAGTTTGGGAACTAGATTTATGTTGTTTTCTCAACCTCTTCAAGACAGTTAAAGTAGATAGACATTTCCGGTATGGAGAAGAAAGTTTAATGTAGGCAACCACTGTGTTTCTGTCTTAAAGAATAATCACATATCAGAAAGACAAGTGTATGTAGCCCTGTCCTGTGTCTGACAGACTGAGTTCAGTGCCTGTCAAAACTTGTCAGAGTCCAGTCATGCAGTCCTTTTCCATGGACAGATCCTTTCTCATTCAAATATTTGTAGAACACATTTTCATTCTGTAAAATAATTTAAAGAGGATGTTTTGTCCGTCATAATGACTACACTGAATTTTTTCTATTATATTTTTATCAGCTAAAAGAAAACTGCTGCCTCCACTAACATGTTTTGTGATGGAAAGCAACTCAGCTCTATCCTGGATGGCATGCCAGCTCAGCTATATCCTGGATGGCATGCCAGCTCAGCTCTATCCTGGATGGCATGCCAGCTCAGCTATATCCTGGATGGCATGCCAGCTCAGCTCTATCCTGGATGGCATGCCAGCTCAGCTCTATCCTGGATGGCATGCCAGCTCAGCTATATCCTGGATGGCATGCCAGCTCAGCTATATCCTGGATGGCATGCCAGCTCAGCTATATCCTGGATGGCATGCCAGCTCAGCTATATCCTGGATGGCATGCCAGCTCAGCTATATCCTGGATGGCATACCAGCTTAGCTATATCCTGGATGGCATGCCAGTCTCAAGCAGATTTATTGTTGGTTCTGATTGAATTGCTTGTTATTTAAATTGCTGGGACTTGTACACATCTACAGTCCATTTGGCTGGGCTTCATAGAGTTACACATCCATGAGCAGGAGGGTGCAGTGCATTCCATAGACACAAATCCTTAAACTAAATTGTGATTACATCCTGAACAGCCCTCTATAGTTCACCTGCATAGTACCAGACTTAGTATTTGGTACTGCAAAGTTGTTCTACCAGCACCTCTGTGTTTCTACGTGGCCATGTGCTGCTTCTCGCTACAACCTTCTCCAGCCAGTCAAGCTTAAATCTGCTGTGCTACACAAAGCAGAACTTCTCATCACTCTCATCTGTATAGTAACCTCTCCCCATATCCAAATAGGCAGTGTTAACAGAACGTTGATGATACAAGGTGAGCCTAAAGTAAATCTTGTGCCCCCACTAGTTCTGTATTCAGACCCCCCCCCACACTAGGCACTGGAGTCTGCCTCGTACATCTCTAATACTACTTCTGAAAAAACCCTACTAAGTACTTAACTGGCGTAAACTAGCCACACTCTCTAGTCAGCCTAACACGTCAGCTCATCATCTGTTTTATCTCATTCTGAGATCATGGGTCTGTAGTCCACTTCATCAGTCCAGGACCTGGCTCATGTAGTGCCCAGTACCATTGCCTGATCTGGCACCCTTCAACTATATAAGTTGAGGAGTAAAAGCTAATTGTAAAAAAAAAAAAAAAAAAAAAAAAGTCCACTCGTCCACTATGATCTGGCTAGTGATCTTAAGCCCACGACCAAGCCAGGTGCATGCCCTGTTTTCACTCCACTCAGCTCTGAAGAGCAAAAAAAGGTCTTGCTTCTTTCTACTTTAACAACTGTAGCAAGCCATTTGCTACAACTTATACCTCATACAAACACTAAAGTGCTTCAGTCCTGCAGTAATCACTACAAAAGCAGCATTGGCATTAATTTCTGTACTGGCTTTCAGAAATGCAGGTACAGAAATAAATGATGACACTATGCTACCAATATATCTGCATCTCCCAAGCATGTCCTCTAACACCTTGCACCCACAGCAGCTGTCCCATTCCCATTGCCGTAGGATGCCAGTCTTTTAGCACTAGGTACCTTCATTGAGGTTACCAACTGCTCAGTGCTCACTGACAGCCATTAACTACCACCTCCATTAAAGATGACATGTGAAAGGTGAAAATACCTACTTAAGCTGGAGGATAGTCTCTCATCTACACACATGTACACTACAAAGTTGTCAGTGCCCACATCTACCCAGTATAGCCATGCCACTCACAAAATAATTAGTCATTTTATGTTGGGGTACTTAAAAATTATCTTGCCGAGCCTCAAAGGCCACCAAGGTGAAAATCTTTTTTAGAAGCTCCAGAACAGCACAATAGTACCTCACATGCACTTATGCCTTTATCCCCCATACTAGTCCATTGTTGCCCTTAAAGCATCATGAGCTAGCCAAAAGAGAAGGAAGTGTCCCAATTATAGGAGACGCCATAGTAACACAGATAGATACTTTACTCATGAGACTTAGCAAAATATAGGGTTAATGTGATTTGCTTCTCTTAAGCCAGAATAAGTCAGGTGAATAGGTCACCCCAGATACACCTTCAACATGGTCATTGCTCTTGTGGGTGTGAATAACCTAGGATGAACCTCCCTGGACTGCATGAAGAAAGACATGACTGAGCTCACAGCATATGCATCTAAGGTTGGTATGCACCTAATCCTAGTTGTAAAAATACAAACTCAGCAATGCAAAATGTTACAAAAAGCTGTTTATTAAAACAAAGCTTTCAGGTAAAAACCCTTCATCAGTGTATAAAAGACAGCACCTACCACTTCTCTTTTATGTAACACACATCCAGTGATTGTCAATTAATCAATTAACATGCAAGATATATATTTTTAAAAAGCAACACAACATGTATATAAAAAAAAAAATATATATATATATATATATATATATATATATATATATATATATAAAACATATTAAAAATGTATTAATACATATTAAAACAATACAAAATACATCTGCCTGTCTTTCAGCTTTTCCCGGTTAGGGGTCACCACAGCGGAACTCTGGTCCGCTAATGATTGGCAGTAGATTTTTACGTGCTGGCTTGCCGGGCCTAACGCACAACCTTCAACGAAGGAACGCCCATTCACGCATGTTGACACACAGAAGACACTCTAACTGAGAATCGAACGTGCAACATCTAACTGTGACGCGACAACGCTACCGCAGCACCACATCTGTCTGTGTGTTATATAAAAGAGGTGTGGTAGATGCTGTCTTTTATACACTGATGAAGGGTTTTTACCTGAAAGCTTTGTTTTAATAAACAACTTTTTGTAATGTTTTGCATTGCTGAGTTCATATTTTTACAACTGGTCCTATTTTTCATGAACTGAGCTATATCCCTATTATCTTGGTTGGTTTTTCGTATGCACCTAATCCTAAGCAGCATCCTACCTTCTCTGAGAATGATGCCTCAGTATAAACAAAAGATGATTGACTTCAATTACTGGCTTAGCAAATGGTTTCACTCCAAGGGGCTCCAATGTGCACCAGCCTGGAGGGAGATAGCTGACAATTCCACCTGCTTCAATAAGGAAGGACAGCACATTTGGCCTCTGGGGTTTAATATATTGGCCAAGACTTTCATCACCCCCATATTGTGTTTTAAGCAAAGTGAACCTACTTCATCTTCTAACCTAGCAAAATTAAACCAACACAATATAAAGGAAATACTGGTCAACACTAGAGGCTTCAAAAAGAAACTGCCCACATGTGAAGCCCTCCTGAAACTAAAAAATATTGATATCTGTGTTATTACAGTGCTGTGACAGCATATCATCCTTACCATAGTTCAATGTTTATTCCTCTTTCACCCTCTACTATGGAGATCTGTGTAACCAGTGGTGGTGTATCCATTTTTTCTGCGTAACTTCATCACTTCAAGACTTGCATAACCTCAAACTCTTTTAGATCCTAGTAAATATAAACAATGCCCCCTACCATATCCTGGCAACTATAGAACATTATCCATGACGCTCCTAATCCATGTATAAATTGGAGCACTTACACTACTACAAACAAATATGCTCAATGGTTTTTAGACTTCATTAAAGCAAACTTGCTAGACCAGATTGTATGTTCCCCTAATAGAGACTCCAGTGAACTGGATGTGATCATTACAAATGTAGTCCACTGTGCTCTACACCTACAAACGTTCTCTTCTTAAGTCCAACTATCACACTGTATTTTCTTTGCCATTATAATTTAACCTAAAGCCTATGTAAACCCTACTATCTTCAGAGATTTCTCTGAGACAAATTTACTTCAACTGGATTGTGATTCTCCTGCATTGGCCCAGTAATCAAGGAGCCTCACTCCTCACCATTGGCAAAAGTGGGGGATGTACACACTGGGAGGATGACAAGTTCACACACAGTAAAGTGCAATTTCCTTTAAGAGCACACAGAGATCACAGTCAGTCTGGCGCTGGTTCCCCTCTTTCTCCAGATTCCCAATAAGACTCCCCACTGGCACAGCTATAGGGTTGAGCTCTCAGGTGAGTGGCCAATCCATAACCTCCAGCACCCTCTCTGTCCAACCAGTGCTTCGTGCTGCTACCCAAGTAGCTTACAGACACACACACTCTTTGAGGTTTGATTTATATACAAACACACACACACACACTCCTGGCAAAGGCTGGCACATGTTTACTAGCTATGCCCCTTCTGCCCAGACTATAAGGTAATTTCCACTGCCACCAACCACTCGTCAACTACTTAAGGCCCTTAACAAAGGCTGTCCAATCCTACTGTGTAATGTTACTATTAATCCAAATGGTAGTCTGACCAAAACATGCAAGGCTATTTAGGAGTGGCCTGTACTGTGTCACCAAATACATATGCAAGTACCTTAAGAGCTTACATTTGTCTCACAAATATCAGCCACAAGGATAGGTTTAAATGTATTTAATAATAAATAATAGAAGAGCAAGACAATACTCAGTCCACAAACACAGTTACTTCAGAGTTCAAAATCACAGGAAATATTTTAAAACAACATTGCAGGACAGTCTCAATAAATACAGAAAATATCTAAACTAATTTTTACTATATTCCTATCTAAATGTAAAAGAGATACTATGCCCTACATCTTATTTACAGCAAGGCAAGTGTAGATAGTGATGATGGATGAATGTTCTTGCTAGGTCTAAGACAAAATACAAAATGCATAGTCTCTCTCTAAGAGAGTTCTTAAATTAATATCAAATATTACTGTTGGATTAACTTCGATGACATCACTTTTTGTGACATGACTTCAGTTCACAGGCTAAACCAGAAACTAACAGAATGTGACATCTCTTTGTGAAAAATACATATCTTAAAGATGTTTGCATATTTTGGAAGTCGTAAAAAAATAAAACACATTTACATTTTAAACCTAGTAATTACTTCTCTTTGAAAACCATACAAAAACTTCTAGCTCTAGACATTGTGTCTGCTACACTGAAACTAAGAGAGAACTTTTATAGCACAATTGTAAAGCAAATTAATTTCAACTTAATTTTCTTGAGGTTTTGCAAGTTAACCCTTTTATGTTCTAGTTTCTACTGTTAAAACATACATTTGCACAGGTATATAGTTTATATGCCTTTCTGTTCTAAGTCAGCAGGGCATGCTGTGGTTACATTTTAGCTCAGTTCATAACATCCAGTTCTGTATAAATCATATCAATATTCACAAATGACATAGAATTATTTACAAAATTCTAGATAGCTGGGCTGGCAATATTTCCCTATATCACATAAATGATGACCTGGGGAGCTTTAGGATACCCATTACCCTTTGTAACCCAAGATCAAACACAGCTGCATTTGCTGAAAGCTTCTATTCTTACCTTAACACCTGCAATGAGACCTCAGTCCCCTTTCATAATACATACAGCACCAGCTTTATAAATAAACCTCTTTGTTGGAAACCAGCTTTAATAAGCTGTATAACAAAAGAAAAAAAAGTATTATCCTTAAGAAACAAACAGAAAATACCACACCTCAGATAATATTAAAGAACTTAAACAAACAGCTTACAAATAAAATAAAATCTTCCAGGGCTAAGTATGAGATGAAAATTGCTACTACCTTGAAAGATAACCACAAGCCTTACTTCAGCTATGTTAGGAAACTCAAAAACAATACCCAGCACTGCTCAGAACTGATACATAATAACAATACCTAGTCAGTCCCAAAGGACATTGCTAGCATACTAGATGCAAACACTACAAACATTTCCCTTTGACCCCTGCATTGCCTGTATAATTGGCCACCTTGGTGGGCTCCCACTCAAATATCTCCCCCCAAAAAGTCCTGAAGACCCTGTCTCTGATACCCTCTTTCTCTGAATTCAAGAGTATTATAATTGAAATTTGCCACCTGGAATTGTCTCCCAATAAATCCAGGTCCATCAGATCTACTTCATCATATAATATGTGGTATAAGTTAAAAGTTTTATTAGACAAATAGTCATTGAATCTTTGAAATCATCTTATTTATCTTAAACGTTTGTGTAATTATATAGTGGACACCTTTGTAAATGTGTTGTTGCCGCGGTGGTACAGCGGTAGCATTGTTGCCTTACAGCAAGAGGTTCTCATGTTCGATTCATGGCTGGAGTGCCTTCTGTGTGGAGTCTGCATGTCCTCCCTGCGGTCAAGTGACCACCGAAAGACATGTGTGAATGGGCGTGCCTTTGCTGAAGGTTGGGCGTCGAGCTGGCAACTCAGCACCATAAAAAAATCTACTGCCAATCATTAGTGGACCGGAGTTCCACTGTGGCACACCCTAACCGGGAAAAGTCGAAAAGACAAACAACTTTGTAAATACTTTAGTTGCATTATGCTTTTGGGTTTATGTTTTGAATTATTGTTAAAGTGCATTATATATTTTATGTAATTGATTACACTTATATCAAAATCAATAAACTTATTTAAATAAAAGACCCTGTCTCTGGGATGGAAAGCACTACTGACATGGGCCCTGATAGAGTGACAGGGGTGCCTCCTTGCTAGTATGAAACACTGTCACTAGTGTACAACTCCACAGCCTGTTTAACCTCACCCTCTACTCTGGCTCTGTGCCTTGGGCATGGAAGATCCTTCTTCACAAGGGAAGTCCTAACACTGATCTGAGCAACTAAAGACCACCAAGTCTCACAGGCTCTGGGATTGCAATTGTTTGAAGAACTGATAAACAATTTACAATTAAATAAGGGAACTATCTCACTGTGGGGTTTGTTGAAGATTAGTATTCCCACAATGGAAATTTGTCTGGGGCTCAGCTAACACAGGATGAAAAAGAATATGTTGAGATGACAGCTAAGGTGATGATATTTAAACAAACTGTTATTCACAGAAGAAAACAAAATTGAGAAAAGGGGATGAGAACAGAATTTGGGGTAGGAGTAGAACAGGGTGAGAAACATTAAGAGACAGCAAAACTATGCAATCAGCAGAGATAGAATTGTTGAGACTGAGGTAAGACAAGGTGCAAGTCCTAAACTGCAAAGGCATGAGTATTCTGAACAATTTGGTGGGGTTGCTGTCAACCTCTCTCAGCAATCTTTAACCGCTTCCTTTGCAGTAGAGAGGTACCGAAGAATTAGGAAACAACTATGGTGGTGCTACTCCTGAAGAACAAAAGTAGATCTGGACAGCAATAGAATATTTTGTGGTGTTGTGGGTGAGGGGTTATTTTATTATGTTTAATTTACTTAAAATGGCAAAAAATCATATTTAACTATTACAGACTACAACCTCTTTATCAGAATCATTCAGTTTATATAGTATCACTGAGCAATATAAACGCTTGTAACATTTTTAATAACTACATTTGTCAAATGTTTATGTTCTTAAATACTGTACTGGTAACAGTATGTATAAAATATACATCTCATAAATGTGACATAATGAAATAGAACAGTAATACATGTCAAGCAGACAGATGTAATGACTAACTTAGAAAATTATTTTTTCATAATATTCTTGTAGATAGTGTTTCTTATGATCTACTGTTACTGGAATTTGAAACCTCATTCCAAAACAAAAATTATATTTGCTATTTATAAATCCCTAGTTTCTGATGTTAAGCTTCACAGCTGGCAGCTTATAGCAAATAGTGCTAATGAGCTTCACCCTCTAGTCATGAGTTTGATTCCCTCAGTCTCCATTTGCATAGTGCATAACTCTGAGCAAATCATGTATCCAGGCAGTGATTCTGGATTCTCCCTGGAAAAAGGGACTAGTGTGATTCACTGTATAACAAGAGACTCTTGTGACTGGTGCATTTCACTGCTTGACAAGCAAAATAAAATAAAAATATCTAAAAATCAGGAAATATGGGTGTTTGTCTTCCATCATAATCTGTTCTGTTAAAATTCCTTATTATTCTCTGCTGCTGCTAAAAGGGGTACACAGGGTTCTGTACCAACAAAAAATGTAGGATAAAGGATTATTAAGGCTGACCTTTTTTTTGTATATTTCCAGATACAGCACAATACATCTTATAGAGTTTTGTAAAATAAAACTCTGAACAGATGTGTCCTTTCCTTACTACTACTAAACATCTGTTTGCCAGTACTTTTGTTCAGTATTCAACTTAAACAAATCTAATAAAAGAAATAAAGAAGAACTTGGCAACTGTACATAGCAGGGGAGTAATAAAGAGAATAACAACAACTACCTCTCAAAAAATGTAACTTGCAGTATGGAATTTAAACATGTGTAGGAATTCTAATTTCCCAAATTTTTTCGTTACAGACAGAGTCATTTGTAATTTGTTCCCTGTAGTGTTTTACATTAGTTTAGCTTATGAGCAGTTGTTCATTCTTTCACCCATGTTTTCTATGGATGACAAGCCTTAACTCCCCATCATATCTAGCTCTCTTTTTAATAGCAAGCTGGAAGACAGCCATTTTAAGTTCAAACTTGTAATAGCAGAATGATGACAACCATTTTAAGTTCAGACTTGTACTAGCAGAATGATGACAGCCATTTAAGTTCAGACTTGTAATAGCAGAATGATGACAGCCATTTTAAGTTCATTCTCATACTAGCAGAATGGTGACAGCCATTTTAAGTTCAGACTTGTACTAGCAGAATGATTTCTCTGTTGTTAGGCTCTTATATGAACATTATTTATTTTATATGAGTTACTTCAGACTATAGCCAATCATATCATAGTATGAGTTCTCAGCATTAGATTTGTTTGGGTAGCTGCAGAAGTGGCAAACAGTGGGACATACATAAAGTGAAAAGGGTCATTAATGGTGCAGCTGTGCATCATTATTAGGCTCAGACCACTTCATTGTCTTCATTATTCATGAAAATGATCAGCAGTATCAGAGTAGGTCCATCTGGTCACAGTAAGGAATATATATGGCAGAAGGGGTAGGGTTCATGCTAGAATGCACAGCAGCAGAAATAAAGATCTATAAAGTAAAATGTTAAGCGACTTGAAAGGCTAAACTTGGAGGAATAACTGTAACCTTTCAAATAGCGCTGAGGTACATGTATCAAAATAAGGATCAGAAGGAAGATGTATCTGTGGTCTTATAGGCTGCCATTTCTTCCTTGTAATGGATAGCTACAGATTTTTAATGACTGTTAACCTGTCTGCTACCTTTCTGAATGTTTAAATACTCTGTTAGATGCCCTATGGAGAATATGCATCTCCACTGCTAGCTTGTCCTGCCTAGGTTTATCCCCAGGATAGGTAATGGAGCTCAGAACCACAATCACAGTGTGGCATTACGTTCATGTGTACAAATTACACTACAGCTATGCATGATACTCATTTTAGAAATCTATACCATCAAGCTCAACCTACATATTTCCTCCTTATCCCTCAGCATTGGACATATGATGACATCATGATGGAGTAGGCACTCCTACGTACCATTATTTGAACAGGTGACTGCCACTCCTACTTGGCAGATATCTAGAAATATATCTATGTTCAGTGGGTGAACACTGTTGACTTTACCCTTGCATAGTCTGCCATTCCAGCTACAAGAGATGTCCATACCTACAACATAGTTCAGGTATTAAACAGACACAGTGACTTAAATGCAGAGCAGGGGAACAGAAATAATGGGTATGAAGGGAAGGGGGCATTACGGGCCACAGTGGAGACAAGAAATCTATTTTTTGTTTCTTTTTTGTGCCGACTCCTCATTCAGCACTACTATTGCCTGATGACTGTCTGGACTGTAACTACATGATACCCATGCAGTCATCATCGAAGCAGCCATCAGAGTATTTTCTTTTATGCCCTTCTTCTCTGTATGTGCTGACTCACACTTAAGGGGTAAGTGTGCAATGGGATGAGGTTAGGGCTGTCCTTAGCTTTATAGGTGGCATAAACCACAGTAGGCAGCATCCCTTTCAGTGTGAGCAGACACACTAATTTGTACCTGCTCTTGACTGGGAATTGGAGCCAGCATTGCACAGACTGGCAGAGGTTCCCCACCCTTCCCCTAGGAGAGGTAAACATGCACAGCCTCATCAATCACCTCCCGACATATCAGCTCTTTCAGCAATCAAAAGTTTTGTTTTGCAGACTACTCTTTTCTTTTCTATCTATGTCACAGAAATTGTACATAGCCGTTACAGGAATTATATCTCATCTAATCACAGATAAAAGAGGAAGACAATAACAGCAGAAAAGCTTAGCTTTAAAGAAAAAGCTAAGACATTTATTTGCAAATGTCAGGTATTAGCTGGTACTTCATACAGGAACGGTTACATAATGCAGCCTACATGGATCAGGCAGCAAGCAGTTTAAGTAGGAATCCACCAGTGGGAAAAAGCAGTGAGATCTGATACTAACCAAACAGAGATGAAAATAAGATCTCAGATATAGAAAGAAGTAACTGACATAGAAATTGTGACCAGCAAACAGCGTATCTTAAAAATAAAATGTCTGTAGAGTTCTGCCACACCAAGTGTTAAGTCTAGACACCATGTGTTAGTCATTACTTGGGCTACCTTGAAGAGAATGGCTCAGAAAATAATAAGGGCATTCCAGAAGAATAGGAGGAAAAGCTAGGGGAGAAATGCAGTCTGTCACTATTTTTGAGTTCCCAGTTCCTGGTCACCAATAAGCCTCCCACGCATTAACCCAAATGGCCTGTTCATTTCCCCCATGGAGACAAGAGTCCTATGGCCCATGCATTCTTCTTAAATGTGATGGTCGAGTAGTGGGAGTAGAGTCATCATCTTTTTTAGGGAATCGCTTTTATTTATTTTTTCTTTATGGTCCTACCAGTTCCCATGCACACATCTGCTCTGTCCCAAGGGGTTGGTATGTAATGAGCATACATGAGCAGTGTCTTCCACTTTTGTAATCCCCTCATTAGCCTTACACCTTAAAGGCAAAGTGCATCAGGTGATTCCTCAGTCTCCTGCAGAATTACACATAGAGTTTACACCCTGGGGACATTCTTCTCAATCTTTCCCCCAAAGAGAGGTGAGGAGGCTCTGCATCATTATTCCTGTCATTCCCCCAACAACTCCAGCATTACACAGACAAGTAACTGAGTCAGAGTCTTCAGAGTTGTACGCAAGGCTTTCTCCCTCTATGCTGTGAAGCTGGCATACAGCTCCCAAAACAGATGCAACAATCTTTTACATGAAATTAATCAAGAATAGTGGAAAAAGCCACAGTGGTTTTCATAAGCAGTGACATGGAAAGGTAAATGCATAGCATTCATAAGGACATACGATGAGGGCAGGAAGATGAGAGAGAAACAAAAGAGACATCATGATGGAGTCAATATTAGAAGAAACAGAATGACTCTCTGAACATAGGTTAACAAAGGTACAAAGTGAGCAACGCATTTCAAACTACATTAAGAAGGGCGATAAGGCAGACCACAAGGGGTGAGAAGGCTGCAGACAATGATAATGAAAAGACAAAGAAAATAAATGTATATTTCTGCACACAATTCATAAAAAGGGAAATGGGAGACACTACACACAGTCAGGGCAATTAATCCAATAGTGGAAGAAGTTGATACTAGTGTCTACTCACACAAGAAATGAGTCCGAATGAATGCTTCTAACAATGGTAGTAAGTAATGGGACCTGTCATATGTGAGGAGTAATTAAAAAAAAAGAATGTCATAGCACTTCACTTGTTTAAGATCACCATACCAAATCCCAAACAATGACAGTGTACATAAAATTAATAATCATGCTATTAGTGACTACAGAACAGGGGTAGGATTTTGAAGGCTTAAATGATTGAAGTTGACAGGACAAGTTCATACAGTAGGGGATCCACTTTACTGAGTGTGTCACATGAATAAAGAGTTCCCTGTATTGCTGTAAAAACTGTGAAAAGACATTCTTCATTCATTCATTTTCCAGTACCTGCTTTGTCCTATTCAGGGTTGTAGAAGACTCATACCTATCCTGGCACTTGTTAAACATAAAGGAAACACAAACAATCCTAAATGGGGTGGTAGTCTACTGGAAGATGCACACATACATATACTCACACGCACACACACACACACACACACACACACACACACACACACACACACACACACACACACACTCACACAAACATATGCACATATTCACTGTCATGCACACACACACACACACACACACACACACACACACACACACACACACACACACACTCGTGCGTGCACACCCATGCCCACACCCACACACAAATGGCAGTAGACTGAAATTCTACTTATTTAACTTTCATATTGCTGAGATGACAACGCCAACAATCTATAACACTGACAACCCAGAAAACTGACTTTCCATTCCAAGTAAGTAACCTCTTGGCCGGCCTGAAAAACAACTTAAAACTGAAGCAAAGTAAACCCAAAGCCCTCCACACCCCCCAACTAAATAAACCAACTCTGAGATCATACTACTGTGGGGGTAAGGGGAAAAGTTCAACATGGTGGCCAAGTGGAAAGTTTGTGTTCCGGTTCATCAGTGTTATGGATTGCTAGTGTCATCTTGGCAATATAAAAGTCGGGGAAGTGGTATTTGGTCTACTGAAGTAGACCCACCACACACATACATATTTGTATGCACACGCATGTACACACACACACACACTCTCATATTTGGCATACACACCCATGATCAGTTTAGCAGTCTGCAGATTTGTCTAACTGCGTGTTTTGGAGATTATCAGAAAAGACATACAGACTCTTCACAAATGGCACTTCAGAAAAAAAGGAGAGGAAAGCACTGTGAGGCAACAGTGCTAACTACTGCATTACTATCACATCCCAATTTAAAAATATATTCATGCTTTAACTCATGAATTCCTGAAGTAAACACAGAATGAGCCTCAGGCCAAAGAGTGAAGGCTATATAATGTCTAATGTATAATTCATTAGGTACACTTCCTGATTTCTACTTTCTGATTTGCAGATAATCCAGTGGCCATCTTGCACTCACTTTCAACCAGTTAGAAGCATCTAATATTGTTAAATGAAGAAAATGACTCTCAAAGGTATAGCAAGATGCCTAAGCAAAAAGAACCACAGAATCACAGCTAGAAAGGTAATATTATTAAGTAAAGAAAATGACTCTCAGAGGTATATCAAGATATCTGAGCGAAAACAACCACAGAACCATAGATAGAAGGGTAATATCATTAAATTAATAAAATGATTGCCAGAGGTATAGCAAGGTGTCTAAGCAAAAACAACCACAGAACAATAGCTAGAATAGTGGTTGATCAAAAGATTAGAGTCAAGGAAATTTCCAAGGATGCTTAGGCTGTCAGATCACTTTTTTATATTTCTAATTTTTGTAAATAACTGTGATGGGACATCTGTAGTGTACATAGGGTTACATTATTAAGGAACATCACCCCCTTTAATGGGGCAGAAGGATCAGCTCTTACAATAGTCAACTTACTAAAGTAGCATTCATTGAATGTGCAAACAGTAACAAGATATAACATGTTGTCCTACACTCATGGCACATCAGGTAATGCATTTTTAGAATGTATTATGCAAAATGTTTATGATATCACAATAAATTAATATGTTTTTAAATGCAATCGCTCTGTGTTATCAAATAAAAAAAACACATACACGTACTATATAAGTTTATATCTGTGTTGTCTCTATGTTGAAAGCAGGTTAGATGGATGGCAACATTTTTTCACAAATATATACATTAACATATCATTCTTTGAATGCTCTGTTAAAAGGGAAACAACATTATTTTTCAGGTGGTAAATGCACAAATATAGACATTTAAATATGAATTCCGCTTAGTACCATTCTATTTCATTTTAACCCTTGTCTTGTGTCTCCCACATATATCTTCTACTGCATTATTTGCTGCTAAAATGACATATGTTGTGTCAAGGAAATAGTTATTTTCTTCACTACCTTCATTATCTGTCCAAGGTTTTAAAAATTAACAGTATTTCATAGGTTTACAGGTGTGTACTAGGCTAATGACTACTAGGCATTTTTAAGCCTAGCCATGCATCCCAAATCCCTGACATGTTCTGGTGCAAACAGATCCTAGGAGATGAACCATTTACAGGTTGCCTGTGTCCAATCATTCATTCCAATAGAGCTCAGGAAGTTTGCACTGTAACTTCCAATGGGCGGAGCCTAAACCATTTGACTGAATTAAATGATGTCCTCACATTTAAAACAAATGTTTATTTCTCTGGAACCATAGAGTTTAAGAAAGAAGTATAAATGACAAACCCTCAGCACAAATAATTTTTTATAGTGGTAGTATTCTTTACGATCAAGGTCTTAAACTGAATTTTATAAGTCACAGTAAACACAGTAACTATTATGTTTGTAATATTTTGTAAACAACTTACAATATCTCAGCAACCACTCACGTCACACACATACTGTTAGTGGCATTTTATTCATCTAACTGAAAGCTTTCATATGAGGCTAAGGAGTTCTGTCTGTGTTACTTTGTTGTTGAAATATTTATAAAAATTTTAAAATGATATCTATATAAATTAATATAATAAAAACAGCAGCTAATATCCCTTTACCTGCACTAGACAAAGGTCAAATATTAATGCATTTGAGTTTGCCATTGTATAAACTTTAAGATGAAATCTTTTAAAACCATGTACATAGCTTGGGTTTTGAAATTATTAATGCAAATATGAACAAGAAATAGTTGACGCCTAGAGGCGTCAGTAGGAGTTAACTGCAGATGCACCTGTAGGCGTCACTTGGATGTCTTCTTCTTCTTCTTCTACTTTCGGCTGCTCCCTTTAGGGGTTGCCACAGAAGATCAACTGTTTCCATTTCCTCCTGTCCTCTGCATCTTGCTCTGTCACACCAACCACCTGCATATCCTCTCTCACCACATCCATAAAACTTATCTTAGGCCTTCCTCTTTTCCTGTTACCTGGCAGCTTCATCCTTAGCATATTTTTCCCAATATACTCTGCATCCCTCCTCAGCACATGTCCAAACCAACATAATCTTGCCTCTCTGGCTTTGTCTCCAAACCTTTCAACCTGGGCTGACCCTCTAATATACTTATTCCTAATCCTGTCCATCCTCGTCACACCCAGTGCAAATCTTAACATCTTCAACTCTGCCACGTCAAGCTCTGACTCCTGCCTTTTTGTCAATGCCACTGACTCCAACCCATATAACATAGCTGGACTCACTACCCTCTTGTAGACCTTCCCTTTCACTCTTACTGGTATTTGTCTGTCACAAATTACTCCTGACACTCTTCTCCACCCACTCCATCCTGCCTGTACTCTCTTCTTCACCTCTCTTCCACACTCACCATTACTCTGAACTGTTGATCTCAAGTACTTAAACTCATTCACCTTCGCCACCTCTACTCCCTGCATCCTCACCATTCCTCTATCCTTCCTCTCATTCACACACATATATTCTGTCTTAGTCCTGTTGACCTTCATTCCTCTTCTCTCTAGAGCATATCTCCACCTCTCCAGGGTCTCCTCCACCTGTTCCCTACTCTCACTACAGATCACAATGTCATCTGCAAACATCATAGTCCACGGGGACTCCTGTCTGATCTCGTCTGTCAACCTGTCCATCACCATTGCAAATAAGAAAGGGCTCAGAGCTGATCCTTGATGTGATCCCACCTCCACCTTAAATGCATCCGTCACTCCCACCGCAGACCTCACCGCTGTCACACTACCCTTGTACATATCTTGTACCACTCTTACATACTTCTCTGACACTCCTGACTTCCTCATGCAATACCACAACTCCTCTGTAATGAGTTAAAAACATAGGTGCCAAACCAGGGATGAATTTCCTGTTTCCCATCCAATTGTTCAAGTTGAATTGGGTTAGGGAGGATCTCTGCTTCACATGGCTGGGGAGCCTGTTCCAGAGAAGGGCTAGTCTCAAGGACAGATACCTGTCTCTCCAGCAGGTCCTATTTATATCACAAGCAAAGTTTACATCTTTAGAATGAATAATTCTGGTGCCATTTGCTTAGTAGATATGTAGAAGGTCCAGGCATAGATCTCCCCTCAACAGCCTATAGTAGACAGAAAACAGGGATAGGACTTTGTGGCAGTCTGCATATGATGTGTTACTTATGTCCTATATTCTTTTAGTGAGGAATCTCTGTGGACCTTCCATTTGTTCGATGTGCCTGGTTAGGTACCTACCAAAGGGGGCATTCTACTCAATGACCTGATAAATGCTGAATACAGTGGAGAAATGACTTCCTTGGACCTAGGTGCCAAACCTTTATTTATAAGTTGCATAACATAGAATGATTTCCTCACTACCATAGACACATGATGATCAAAGGCTAGATTACTGTCTGCATGTGTCCTGAAGTCCGTGACTACTAAGTCGACTCTTAGGGGTATGTTGCTCCTATAATAGTTAGCAGGGGTGAATGAGTTCCCAAAGGATATTATTATTATGCATTTCTTGGCTTTTAGTTCCAGTTCCTGGCTCTGACACAAGTTATTTGTCTGCATCAGCCTTTCATGGAAAACATTAGTATCAGTGGTATTCGATGACTGCTGCTAATTTGCAATCATCTGCAAATTTGGTCAGCCAGAGGCCTTTGACATTGTCCTTGACTTCAGATAAGTAAATGCCAAAAAGATCATTCACCTTGACTTCAAAGAAGTAAATGACATAATGTCCTTCATGCTGTAAATGTATGGATGGAACAAAGAGTCATTTTTGTGCTACTGATTCTTCAGAAGTACACTCAGTCCTTTATAGAAAGAATGTTCCTTGGCCTCCTCACCTACATGAGCATGTATCTTCATTTTATTTGATTTCTTGTAGTCTCTTCTCCTGACTTCATTACCTACTGTCAGTCATTGATATTGCTCTGAAAGGTGTGTTAGAGACAAGTCTGCCAGTGTAGCTTCCACAGCAGGTTGTACAGAAGGTCTGTAATCTTAGCATACCGATCAGCCTCTGTTTCCATTGGGCACCCTCTGCCTTAATGATATTACTGACTTACTGATGTTTTACATAGAAATTCTACTTTTCTATGAATTAGACTTTGGCACTCACATAATTTCTTAAATTGGTAACAACTAAAGGATAGACCTTTCTAACATTTTGCTGTCTGTGGTGTACTAAACATGCAAATATCTTATCAAGGACTAGCACCAGTACATGCGAGGATGTTGAAGAAACTGAGTGTTCAGTGAAGAATGTTAAGTAATCATCATTGACAAGTAAATACTCTGCATTAAGACAGTGATTATTCTTTTGCAGGTTCTGATATCAGTGCATGAACAGTCTCATTTTGCAGTGTTCATGCAGGTGCACCCAAAGACTTCGCAATGTTACAGCACAAAACATAAGTTGACTTTTTTTTTTTTACGCAAAGTACTGAAAATAGCTTTCCTCCTAATTTCTTTCACATTAGTTGTGAACAGCCTTAAATTAGAATTGCTTTGGTTGACCTGTATGCATAAATTCTGGTGAGTGCTTTTTTCACTTCTCACTGTGGTCTTAGCCTATCAATAGTTTTCCTCGCACATGTTCATAGGTGAACACTCAGCTAAGTCTAGCCAATAATCCTAAATCAGAATCAAACCCTGTACTTTGTGTCTATGAGGTAAAAACCTTAACCATTATGTCAAGCCTTCTCACCTAAGAGAAAAACGCCATCCTGCATTTGCTGGGAATCGAACCCAGGCTTAGCATGTGAGAATTCTACCACTGAACCATCAATACTCATTGAGGCCCTGGTGTCTATCAACAGTTATTTCTTGCTTTTGAATTGTTGCTTTGACTTCTGGATTTTTCACAATGTCTTTTTTTAAACTGTAGACTTGTATTTGTTTTGTCAACAGCTTCACCGTTTACTTTGTTATCATCAACATATGACATATTCCTTGCACATCTTTCTGTTTCACCTCATCAGCTCTTTCTGTCTTCATTAACTGTTATCTTTCTAATATAATTTGTCATTAGTGCATTTGCTTGCTTTTTCAAAGTGGTTGTTATTTCAGCATTTTAATTAACACCTTACCAACCAGTACTGCAACAGTTGCTACACTGTCTTTGGTAAGATTTTCTTCAGTCAATTGCATTCACATGCTCTTTCTTTTTGTTTGACTCCACCCAATTCATTATGTCATTATACATCACTCATTTCTCTATTCTTGGAATCTATTTGATTCCATTACATTCATTAGTTTGCTTGAAATACTGATCCCTCAAGAGATCTTGGAAAGTAACTTCTTTAAGGTAATTTGTAACTCAATTATTGCCCCCCCCCCCCCCACCAACTACAGGACTGTATTGTCTGGGTTTTGGTCTGTTTGTAAAGTCACTTTTTCTTGCTAGGACCCTGAGCCTGGCGTAACACACTTACACAGCCTCAGTGATCACTCCCCAACATTCCTACTCAAAAAATACCTATACCAAACTAAACCTGTCATCTACCGTCAAATACGTAAAAAACTAAACTTTAACCCACTCACATTCATCTCATTCCTCAAAGAATGTAACTGGCATCCTCTAAAGTACCTCAAGTCTAGATGATGCAGTTGAATTTTTTAATACTACCTTCCTGAACATCCTTAATTACCATGCCCCCATAAGATTCTCCAGAACCAAAGCACAACCCTCCCCATGGCTACAGAAATCCACTAAGTCAGAAATGAAAAACAGGGATAAAGCCTGGGAGCACTGGCACAAAACCAAAACCCCCTCAGCTAGACAGAAATTCCTAAAACTATGCAATAGAGTCAAAAAGCTAATAAAACAGGACAAATCCCAATACTACCAGGCTGCCCTAGACTCCTCACAACACAGCCCCAAACAATTCTGGTCCTCCATAAACTCCATCCTCCACCCAGGTAAAGTCAGTACCCCTCCTCCTAACATCCCTCACTCCTCAGAAAATATTGCTACCTCATTCAACACACACTTCACCCAAACCATACTATCACTAGCTAAACAACACAACCCCACTTCCCTCCAACCCACACCTTCAACTAGTAATCTCCCCACTGCCTTCTCTTTTTCTCCTGCACCTACCTCCAACATAAAAAAACTCTTAACTAAACTTAAAACCACCAAATTAGCAGCAGACAGCCTCCCAAGTGAATACCTACAAATCGCAGCTGATGCTCTGGCCTACCCAGTATCCATCTTGATTAACCGATCTCTGTCAGAAAGTTACGTTCCCACACTGTAGAAATTATCACATATAATTCCCCTCCACAAAGGGGACCCTCCACAGAACTAACCAATTACTGCCCCATAGCTATTCTCTCTCCACTCTCCAAAATACTAGAGAGATGCATACACTCTCAGGTCTCAGAATACCTCCTTACTAACAATCTCCTTTCCAGTTCTCAGCATGGTTTCCGACCAAACCATAGCACCACCACTGCCTTATTCTCCTTTACTAACACTATCCTTCAGCATAAAAACAATGGCTATCTCTCCTCTGCTACTTTCCTAGACCTATCTAAAGCATTTGACATGGTCCCACACAAACAACTTATCTCTGTCCTCAATAACCTATCCTTCTCACAATCGGTCACCAACTGGTTTCAGAGTTACCTGTCTGACCGCCAACAATCCTTTGTATGGCAGAATGACATATCTCCCCAACTACCTGTCTCCATAGGGGTTCCCCAAGGATCCATCCTTCGACCCCTACTCTTCTCTGTTTACACCAATAATCTAGCCTCTGCCACCAAACATGGCACACTCATACAATACGCAGATGACTCGACCATCATCTGCTCAGCCCAGTCCCTACCAAAACTGCAAAAAGTCACACAGGAAGCCTTTTCCTCTGTTGAAACTTGGTTATCCGATGCCCGATTAGTACTCAACCCAAACAAAACTAAACTACTCATCTTCCAACCCACCAAACATACTCAAAACAACTCTCACTTTAACATCACGGCAAAAGACAACACCACTATATACCCAACTGAACACACCAAATTGCTAGGAGTGGAAATAGACAATAAACTAAAATTTGACATTCACATATCCATGACTATAAAAAAAGTCCACAAAAAACTAGGAGTGTTATACAGAAATAAGCAATTTCTCACCAAAGCAGCAAAGATTTCAATAGCAAATTCCCACCTTATCCCCACTCTACTTTATGCCTCTCCAATATATATACCAACCTAAGGCAATGTGATCTAAACAAGCTAGAGACCTGCTACAACAAAATCGCCAAATTCGCCAAAGGGGCATCCTACCGTAGTCACCACTGTCTCTCACTTGTTGAACTGGGCTGGCTTGAACTCCCTCACCTCCTTCAGTGGTATCAACTCTCACTCGCCCACAAACTAGTAAACCATCCACTAAATGTCCCATCCCTCCAGAATCTACTCCAACCCTATCGCACCACCAAACCACTAAGATCCAGCAGCAAAAATCACTTGCAGATCACTAAAGCTAATAACTCTGCTGGTGAAGCACTATTCTCTTGCACCATAGCCAAATTATGGAACTCACTCCCACCCACAATTACCTCCATACCATCATGCACCCACTTCAAAACTTTACTAAAAGCGCAACTAAAAACATGCTGGCTATGCCCTTGCAACTCCCACTCTAATATCATCCACCCCATCCAACCACTACCTTTCTTTCCACTCCACTAACTACCTTGATTATAGCAAGCTCAGATGCTCATAAGCCAGTACTTATTATACAGCACAAACTTCTTCTTCTTGTAACATTTGTTAATGTCTGGTATGCACTTCACAGATAAAGATTCTAGTTGTCTACTGATGTACTATGTTCTTCATCTGTAAATATGTTGTAAGTAATTGCTATGTAAATTGTTAATCACTATGTAATCCAATGTAAATACTGTCTGTTTATTTTAACTGTGGAGCTTTTCTCCCCGGGCCTCCACTGAAAATGAACCTACGTCCAGTCGGACACTCCCGGTCAACAAATTTAAATAAATAAATAAATAAATAATTTCCTTTTGCTTGGCACTTCTGAGCTTCTTAATTCACATTCTACATTCTTCCTGTGCTCAAAGAGACTATTTAAGAGCATTAGGAATAATTCTAGACAAGCATCATGGGAACCATTGTATGCCTAGCCATATACACTTTCAAATAAGGACACTTAAAAGTTGTTGCCATCCTTTTCAAGGACTTAACAGTGTTCATCTTCCATATCGATCAGGGCTGTGCATGATAACCTTGATATAAATGTATATATACTCATCCAGTCATCAAGGCTAGCCTTAAAGGTAGGCAAAGTAAGACTTTGTTTGACCTGTAGTGGTAACTTATTCCCTAGGTAGCGAGTATTTCAAGTTATGAACCCATCCCTCCAACAAGTCATATCCTGTCACTCACATCTTAAAACACTAGTCATTTTGTAACTTATTTTAATACATAATGGAGTTTCTAACTTGTAAGTAATGCTTCTGCAGAAGACCCAATGTTTGGGATGAAAGTGCTAAACTGTATTTATATCTTTGTTTTTTAATAGAAGTGATTTTTGAACTAAGACTGGAGTTTCTGGCATTATTTATGAAGTTTCTAAGATACTGCTAACTTTTGGTAAACCTGCAACTTCCTGACTAGTCTTCACAGTTTTTGAAGTCAACAGCTGACCTAGTTACTAAAGAACATTCTACAAGTGTGTTTGAGACTGTCAATATTATGTAAGCCATCCAAGTATTACTACATGCGTCTCATTATGTTACATCTTAAAACATGTTAACTTCTTCTGACATTGCTACATATATGCCATACATTTGCTCTCCAGCCACATGCAGAAGTAATGCCTTTAATCTGTCCTTTCTAAAATACTGAAGGTAGTACCATATTTTTAGATACCCACTTCTTCCAGCATTGGCTTACATTGTGGATATTAGACTCTATATCTAATGTTGGTAGGCTTTAATAAATAATGGTGTCATTCCTGAGATTCTAGCAAGAACAATAACCCCAATGCCTGTCTGGATGAGAGCTCCCCCTGTATGGCTTTACATAACCTATTCCTTAGAATTACTGACATGTTAAGATAACATTTTAATTGGTTATCAAAAGTTTTCCAAGGAAGGCTTACATCTTAGCCATCATGGGTCAAGTTTTGTCAAAAGCAAAGCAACAGTAATGTTAAAAGGCTTTTAGGAAATACACAAATGGCAAATTTGTGTCTGGAGGAAAAATACATGCTTTTGTAACTCACATATTCTTGTCAACAAATACTTGGAGGTAAGTAGCATTATCAATGCAGAAAAGGTTGAAATAATGGTTAAAGTAGACGTTTGGGATATATCCAACTTTGCCTTTCCTGGATATACTAAATATGCCTGTTGGGGGTGGCATTTTATAACTTTTTAAAGAAACTTTATCTTCTGACTTGGTACACATAGCTTAATAGCATTGTAGTAGTCTACTTCAGTAGACCAAAATCCCACATACCCGACTTTCAAAATACCGAGACAAAACCCCCAAAACTCCAGAAGACTGACCGCTCAAAACACTGACAGATCACTATGGGTAACTAACTGCTTGGCCAGCATGTTGACATTTGCCCCTTACCTTTGCAGTAGTGTGATCTTGGAGTTTGTATATTTAGTTGGGAGGCACAGCCAACTACATAGGGGGTGTGGAGGGGCAAAGCCCCCTACATGTGTGGCTTTTCTTTGCTTCGGTGTTAGTGTGTTTGTGGGGTTGGGCATGTGGTTACTTACTTGTAGTGATCTATCAGTGTTCCGAGCGGTCGGTCTTCTGGAGTTTCAAGTTTTTCATCTCAGTGTTTTGAAAGTCGGGTAAGTGGGATTTCAGTGTACTGAAGTAGACCCCATTATAGGTATTTTCTGCCAATACTGGATCAGGCTTAGTGGCATTTTTAACTTTAAATTCTGTATCTACTCATAATAATGTGTGTCCAGAGATATCTCTTTCTATAATTACAACCTCATGGAAGAAAATCAGGAAAACTACTTCTGATGATCCTGATAAAATTCTATAGTAATGATTTATAATCTATTCAGGAAGTGCTCAGTCCAGATTTAATAAAAAAATGGATAAATAATGGTAAACTTTACAACTGTATCACCCCTGATTTATGAAAGATTTCTACAGTTATTCCAGTGTTTGAAGGCTAAAAAACTGACATTGGAAATTATAGACTAGTAAATCTTACTTTTATAACAGGAAAAATATTTTTAAGTTATTTGATTTGAGATCATCATGAATTTGACAATTGCAACTTTCTGACAGACATATGTCAACATGGTTTCACACCAAGGAAATTGACTATGACAAATATGGCTGAGTTTTATGATTATATATCCTTAGCCATGGATTTCGGCTAAGTGTTTTGATACTTTATTACATTTATCTATTCATAAATCCTTATCGAAATTCTGATTCAATCCATTTGTAATTAATGGGATAAACAACTGGTTCCACAGCAGTTCTCATTGCATTATGATACAAGGGGTTAACTCAAGCCAAGGGCAATAGTTAAATAATCCAAAGGGCATTTCTCAAGGCAAAGTTTGGCTCTTTTATTTAATCTCATCTTTCCAACATCCACAGTAAGTAATCCATGCTGAGTTAAGTATACAGATGATCACAAGATAGGATTTATAGTGGTATTCAGGAGTGATTTGACAGATGTCAACATTTTTTGTGTTCACTATCTGTTTTGGTCAAGATGGTTAGTCTTGAATTCAGTCAAAATAAATGCCAAGTTATGTTTTTTGTAGGCATCCATTCAGATGCCCAGTATAATTAGATGGCGCTACATTTGAAAAAGCAAATGAATATAAGGATTTTGGGGTTACAGTTTCAAATAAACTTACACTTGAGAAGCATGTTAATTTTATAAGAACAAACAATTAAAAAAATGGACAATTGATGAAATTGATTTCATTAAGTGATAAAAAATATGGTGGCTCTTTATTCTATGTATTCATGATCTTTATTATACTATAACAATTATTTCTATATGTTCACTGAAACTCAATTTAATAAGCTGGAATGGGTTCAGAGTAAATTTACAATGTACAGACCCACAGTCAGAGTTTATAGCTATCATCACAGATGGCTGAAATTAAATTTGTTTTCCCTTCATTGTAGATATTTTAGTGGAAAAGCAATTCTGACTGATAAGGGATTTTCAAATTTCACATTGCAAGCAACATTAAATGTAGATGTTCCTTCCAAATAGTTTACACATAAGTATAAGTATTTCAATTTTAGTTTTATTTAAATAAAACATCATTTAGATGTAAATTCATCACCCAAACTGTTCTGAGAAATTTGATTAATTTGCCATGCAGATTAAGGGATTTGGAAAATGAATCACAACTGAAGAAAAACTTGGATTTTCTGGGTAGGTGATGAAGTGTATAATCCTAATTTCAATGTGTCAGTGTTTTTAATGACCTCAGGACATAAAACAGTGATATTCTAACATATAAACATATGACCTTATGGCCCTCCTCCTGGGGGATCTGGTGGGATGTCTCTGCACTCCTAGGGAATGAATAGGCTTGAGTTTAATTGGGGAGGGATTGATGGTCAGCAGACAGGAAGATATAAAAAATGTTAGCAGGCTACTGATCTCTACAGGCATCTTACTCCTTATATAGATAATTCAACATTATTCTTTTTCTGATTTCAGGTTCATTTTCATATATTATTTTCACTGTGGAACTATGAATTTACAACAGTGTCCTGAATATAATAAGTATTATACTATGCAAAAGTCAAAGATGTCCAGTAGGCTGAAGTTGTACAAATATATAAATACTTTAATAAAATATCAAGTAAAATCAGGTAAGCGCTTTCACAATGTGTTTGCTTCTTCAGACTATAAAATACGCATTCAAAAAAAACATTTAAAAACAACCTTTTGGCCAATCATAATGAAGATATTAGTGATGTGATATAATCAGTGATTCAGACCTTTTCTTTTTAAAGCAGGTTTTAAATAGATAGCACTGTTCAGTTCTGGAGACACATCTGCTCTAAATTCTAGGATCCACTTCAGTTCCAAAAATTCAGTTTTATTATTGACATCACATTCTCTGATATTAGTATTAAATAGCTGCAAGACCAAAAACTTAAATTTGTGAGTGTCATCAAAATCTAACACATGCTTAGCTAGTGCATTAGTAGATTTTCCATTCCTTATATCACCAACATGCTCCAGTATGCGCTCCATAAGGGTACGATTTGTCTTGCCTATGTAGAACATTTCACATGCTATGCATTGTGCCATATAAACAAGATTACCACTGTTACAGTCTGCATAAAAATGAAAACTGATGTCTTTAAAGGTCCTAGGATGAATAATAGAGGTAGTCAACCAAATAAATCTACATGCATTACAAGACCTACAGGCATAAGTGCCTTGATGTTCAGATTGTGTCCTAGAAGGCCTAGATTGTTTATAACATAGGTGCTGTTTTAAAGTTTTATTATTCCTAAGATTTCATAGAAAAATAAGGGATAACTCCTTTCATATTAACTAGGGGTGGCTATGGTAACAGCGTGTGCTAACTCATATGCCAACCTAGTTCTTGCTCAGTGAGAGAAACAGACTGTTTTTTCTAACATTTTATTTTGTAATTATGTGAAGTTCTACAGAAGTTTTGTAGATGACATCTTTTTTGTTTGTCAAGGGTCCTCCCATTATTTAGATCAGTTTGTTGATTATCTACAGAACACCTGTCTTAGTTTTACTATGCATAGCTCTGTGACATGCCTTGAATTTTTGGACATAATGGTTAATATTAATGATCTAGGCACCTTATCAACTAGGGTCTATATTATATATCCGAATGCTTAAATGTTCGAATCGCTAAAGATCAACCTTTACCGATCAAACATTCAAATGTTTGAATATCTAACAAAATAACATTAAAAAAAAAAAGAAAAAGAAAAGGGTTTAAGTAGGGGGCAAGTCCCCCTGCACCCCCCACACCCCATACTACTTAAATATACCAACTCTGAGATCGCACTTTAGTGCACTACAGTGCAGAAATGGGAAATTTCCCATTCCCTACACTGTAGCATGATCTTGGAGTTGGTATATTTAAGTAACGGGGGGTATGGGGGTGCAGGGGGGCTTGCCCCCCAGCTTACACCTTTTAGTTTTTTTCCCTTTTTTTTGTAATTTTTATTCATATTCGAACATTTGAATGTTCAATCGCTAAAGGTCGATCTTTAGCGATTCGAACATTTAAGCATTCAGATATGTAATACAGACCCTATCAACTAGTATGTACAGGAAACCCTGCAAGAAAAATAATATTTTACATAATAAGAGCATGCATCCATAACCCATTGCTAGAAATGTGGTTAAGAACCAAGTTTTTAGACTAATGCATTTACATACTGATGCCTCATCTTTGAACAGAGCCTTAGACACTTTAAACAGTGAACTATTGCAAAGGGGATATAGTGTAGGAGTAACCAAGTGGGCCATAGAAGAAGTTAATATGAAAAGAGTTATCCCTTATTTTTCTAAGAAATCTGAGACACAACATACTAGTCCACAGTTAACCAATAAGTCTGATAGAAACAGAATGGTTCTGACTTACTCCAGCATTATTAACTTTGTATGTAACATTATGAAAAAGAATTGGCCAATTTTAATGATGGACAATAATATAAGCAAAGTTATTGGTGATACTCCACAGCTTGTTTTTAGGAATAATAAAACTTTAAAACAACGCCTTTGTTATAAACAATCTAGGTCTTCTAGGACACAATATGAACGTCAAGGCACTTATGCCTGTAGGTCTTGTAAGGCATGTAGATTTATTTGGTCGACCACCCCTATTATTCATCCTAGGACCTTTAAAGACATCAGTTTTCATTTTTCTGCAGACTGTAACAGTAGTAATCTTGTTTATATGGCACAATGCATAGCATGTGAAATGTTCTACATAGGAAAGACAAATCGTACCCTTACGGAGTGCATAATGGAGCATGTTGGTGATATAAGGAATGGAAAATCTACTAATGCACTAGCTAAGCATGTGTTAGATTTTGATGACACTCGCAAATTTAAGTTTTTGGTCTTGCAGCAATTTAATACTAATATCAGAGAAGGTGATGTCAGTAATGAAACTGAATTTTTGGAGCTGCAATGGATCCTAGATTTTAGAGCAGATATGTCTCCAGGACTAAACAGTGCTATCCCTTTATCTCTGAATCATGTCCAACTCATGATTCAACCCAGTGCATCGGTGAGGGGTAGAACTTAAAGCAAAAACCACTGTAAGACGCATTGTGATGGACTACCCTACCCCAGAATCTCTGTTGCTAAATGGAGTGTGGTGATTTGCACCCCTTTGAGCCTTCAGTATAAGATCAGTTGTGGAAGGTAGTTTCCACTAGTTTGTGTTAGACTGGGAGGTAGGGGTACCACTTGCATAGGGATCATAGGAGATGGGAGTATAAAACAAATGACTATAGCATGTCCAACTGTAAGAGGTGGCTGAGCCAATAAATAAACTTAAATTTAACAAAAAAATCTGCCAAAACAGAGCAGTTCTTTTGCACAATGTGTGAAAACTCCCATGATCTTGGAACACTGAGTAAAGGCAGTGTAACTAGCACTATGCATAATTCATTTGGTGCACTTTGTGGTCCCCGCTTCTAGAACTGTACCATTGCCAGTAGCTATTCATACTCATGCATTCCATGGTTTAAGTTTTTAATGTTTAATAAATAAAATGATTTCTATAACTATGGTGAATCTTCCAATAGAAAGCAACTTCAGAATGCTGCTAGGTCATAAATTAGAGATCAGGAAGGTCATCATCACCTGCTTAGACCAGCATATCACTACACACAAACAGACACACATATATAAATTATTATTTATTTATATATAAACTCATATTGTTTCACTTACTGAGCATTATTTTTATTTCTTTACTTTTCATAAAGGAACAGAATAAGATGTAGCTAACATTAATGCTATGTAGGTAGCTAATATGAAACAAAACAAACTGGGAATGCACTGAGCATTCCCTTTTATACGCATTTTAGTAATGAATGAAGCAAATAAAATAATAACTATGATGGAAAGTAGCAGTGCTTGCAATCTTAGCATGAGGCATCTGTATAAAATAATATAATGCAAAGCACTGTCCTGTTTAAGCTCATTGTGTTATAATTATACTCACTACTAACATTCACTAAATGTACCTACCTGTTTGTACAGTACTTATAGTCAGAATCAAGAAAACTCAATGTTTTGGTGTCAACAAGACTAAAGGGGAAGAGAAGATGCAAGTAAGAATCTGTACATGAACAGCATTAACTCATTCATTGAATTCATTCTTTGGCACAGCTATGGAATAGATGAAATAACATGCAAAAAAGCAGTGGATGCAGAAAGGCATGATCAGCTTTTTTTTTTTTTGAAAGACAAAGCACTCCATCCTAGCAAAAGAAGCAATTACTCCCTCAAAAAACTATTTTTGTAAACTCAACATGCTGGATTATACAAAACTTGTATTTAAAGTGAAAGTGAATATTTTGATGATAAGCATTACGCTTTCATGGAAAAACGTTTTTTAAAAATGAAAGCAATTTAGAAGATTTGCATCTCAATTGGGTCCCTTTGTTGAATACATTAGCATGTGACATTAACAATAATTATTTTTTTTTTGTTAACTAAAGCTGTATGAAGTTTGGTGACAACCTTGACAAATTTAAACCTATAAATAGTAAAAATTAAAATGTAGAATCTGGGCATTGTTAAAATGATAATGAACTATATTCAGAAAATCTGCACACACTATGAGACACTCATAAAACTACAATAAAATACATCTTCGGAGTAATTTATATCATACAATAGAAATATATTTTAATTATATTACATCATGCTGAACAATTAGATATTCGCTGAGACCTAGGAAGTATAAATATACCATTGCTGCTTAAAAATTTTCACTTATCTGCTATCTTCAAGTAGCACATCAAAGAAATCTTGCTACTAAAAACACACCTTTGTAAACATTATTCTATATTTCAGATTGATGAACACAGCTCCAAATGCATACATTTTTATGAATGCTGAACTAGAGTCTTGACAAAAAGTGTAAGTAGGAATAACACCACACTACCTGAAACTAGTATAAAATTCACACAGTAACGGTAAAACTGAAGGAAATATTTGCTGTGTTGCAAAAAATGCTGGGAAACTGTGGTTCAGTCCTAAGGCAGCCAAACCTTACCTGGCAGCAGAAATATTTCTGTTTAATATCACCTCTGCTGATTTCACAGCTGATAAAGTGATGAAAGGTGTGAAATGTATGGGGTCATGATTGCTCAAGGCCTCAGTTCTGGTGAATGCATCAACCTACATTCCATTGAGGCATTCTTTATCAACTGGCTTTTCAGCAATTTCTATTAAATATGGTTCGCCAAAATAGCATATGAATGTATGGTTTAAACTGATGGTGCATTGCTCTGGATTTTTCACTTTTATTCAATGTAGCAGGTCATTGAGCTGGTATACATAAGTTAGGGTTGTGTGTAGGGTTAAGATCCCAACATGGAGATGCATGAGGGGGTCGCTCCCTTGTAAAAAACATATTTTTTGTTTTTATAGTTTTTTTTTTTAATTTATGTTTCCCACTTTTCAAAAAATGTTGAAGCTTGACTATTTGTAGAATGAATCCACAGAACACAGGAAAACCCTTACAAAGGACTTACCCCCAAACCAATGAATAAATGAATATGTATACCTCCTTTACAGAATAAATTTGCATCTCACTATGGCACACCACAATCAGAACTACTCAGTCATAATTCCAGTGATTTTGCTCTGCTTATGAACCTTGGCAGAACATAATAATTAAGATTTGTAAGTAACTACTGATGAGAAGGGAAGTGGATCACCCATTGGGTCTTTCTGCACTGACATAGTGAACAGCTGATGCCAGCTCACCCATCTGGGTGAGAGGAAGCAGCTCAGTTTACTGCACTGGTGACATCCATAGCAGTGCAGGTGTATCCCACACAGCAAACTGAGATTTAATATATCCATCTCCCAGAGGTGTACCTTAGACCAAAGGCTGAGTATAGGCAGACAATCTCAGAATTTAAAAGTACTAGTGGAGTTAGATATCCCAGACCCCAAGGTATATACTCTACAAAACCTTTCAAAACATTTGAGGCTGGGGAACAATACTAATAACCAAAAGACCATGAAGGCATAAAACAGTCTTTTCAAAAAATAAGGGAATTATTTTTATTTCTCTACAGCCATTGAAAAATGTTTAAAGTGAGTCATATATAAGCAATTCTGCTATCAGACAACCAAGAATGTAAAGAGGAGATTACATTGTCCTATTGGTGGGGAATAAGCAGTTGATATAGGTAAGAAGTTTTATAATTAGGGCTTGTGTGACCACTGGGGAGAGATGGGCAAAGGCTGCCTGCCTAGTCCAATAGAATTTGATATATAATTCTGGCATTTGTAAATAAATGTAAAATACAGGCATGTTTTCTTGATAATAAATATAAAATACAGGCATGTTTCTTGAGTGTAAAGAATACTGTGAAATGTGGAACTGCAAAATATGTGACAACATTGCACTCTACTGGCCCAGTGAAGCATGTTGTGACCCTTTCATGTTAGAATTTGGCTCCAGTGCGGCTGGATGAAGGTTTCATGCCCATTGTTTTAAGGCTAAAGCTTATAACCAGAATTTAGATGTGGAATGTGCTTTATTGCTCTAGTTTCTGTTAGAATATACATGTGAAATGTCTTCTATTGTTGTAAGTTTCTGCGCAGGTGTTAGATTGCTAAATAATGCAGTTTGTGGCCTGAGAATTCAGACCAGGTGTTAAGATGATGCAATATGAATACTGGGAAAACCTAAGTGTCAAAAATGATGTAATTTGGGAGGGTCTTAAAGACATGTTTGTTAATAATGTTTAAATACTATTTTCTCACAAGAGACTGGAAGAATTTTGATCTTGATATCCATCTTATCAGCACTTTACCTTGTGCTCACATGTAAGTTTTAGCACTGTGATTTCTTGTAGGAATAGTTAAAGCTAGTAAAGATTAGTTAGGTATTTTTCTTTGAAATCAGATCTGTCCTACTGTATTATTTTAAGTTTCTGTGTGATCTCTGAGCTTTTAGATATCTCTGTGGTGTAGTAGTTTTGTCTTATGTTTTAATTATTTATTATTAAATATTTGTATAACCTTCTACCTGTGGCTGGTTTGTGTAAAGATAAGCTCTAGAGTACATTGCATATTTATAGAGGTTATTGTAATAGGCCACTCTAAAGTAAGCCTTTACTGTTAGTCATACTACCCTTGGATAATAATATTGTACAGTAATAATTGGACACCCTTTTAAGGGCCTGTTAGTAGCTGATATTATTAGTTGGGTGGTGGCAGTAATTACTACCGTATAGTCTTGGTAAAGGGGCAGAGCTGGAGAATCTGTGTCATCCTTTCCCAGGAGTGTCTGTGAAGTTGTATAAATAAAGAACACTTCTTTATTGACAGTTACAAGACTCTTTGTTACTCCTCGTTAAGCGCTTTCATCTAATAATAATAGACTTCATCAGAACATGATCCTTAGTTACATGGGTTATATATAAATGTTCAACCAATCATACTAGTTGATTAATCAATCAATTAAATATACTAATTAAAGTGCTCAGTGCATTTAGTTAAAAATCAGTCATATATAATATACAATTCATTTTAAGCTGATGTCACAAATATGTATATACAACATATAAAAACATAAAATAATAAATGAACACAAGATGTGTTTGTGTCTTTCGGCTTTTCCAGGTTAGGGGTCACCACAGCAGAACTCCGGTCTGCTAATGATTGGCAGTTGATTTTTACATACCTGCTTGCCAGGCCTGATGCACAACCTTCAACGAAGGTACGCCCATTCATGCATGTCTCCACGCAGAAGACGCTCTAAACACTATTCAATCATTACTTAAATTCATATACATAACCTACTACCCTAAGTGTATATTCTATTCAAATTTTAAATTTCAAAACAGGCTTTATAGAAATGCTGTCATTAATTCCTGGGTGTATGGTTGCATTTAACAAAATTTGACACATAGTTTCTCTTTCCCCCAATTTCTTACTAAAATTACCACCCCTGGGATTAGCCATTATTTGTTCCAAAATTGTGAATTTAAATGTATTGCAACTTGGACTTTTGACAAGGTGTCTATATAATGCATTATTTATATCCTTTTTTCTTATGCAGTAAAAATGGTCATAAATTCTATTTCTTAAGCACCTGTCCGTTTTGCCCACATAATATCTTGGGCAGTTTGTACATTTGGCTAAATAAATCACATGGTGGGTACGACAATTACCATTCTTAAACCTTATTACAGTTTGATTAATATCCTCCAATGTGAGGGTGGTGTCTTCCATTACAGCACAACATTGGTTGCACTTTCTACATTTACGGGTGCCACCTTCCTTTCTATTGTTTTTACTAGTAAAGGTCTTACTCTCAAATTTATTCTTTAAATTTTGTCCTGTTTTATAAACAAACACAGGATGATCTCCTAATACCTTGTAAATATTTTCATCTGTTTTCATAATATTCCAATTTCCTTCCACGATTTTTTGTATTTCTTTAACATGAGTACTGTATTGGAATATACAAGCTCGTTGGAACTTATTATTAACTTGACTATTACTTGGACTACTGATGGTGTCCAAAGTTCTACTAAGCCCTATACTCAATAGGGGTCTATACTTTTTACCCCATTCTTCTTTAACATATTTAATAGTATTGTCAATCAATCCTATGGGGTACCCCCGTTTACTGAACATGCTACCTATGTTATCTAATTCCTTAAGCATATCATTATATTCAGAAGTCATTCTAGCTGCTCTAATACATTGAACCTTGATTATACTACGCTTCTGACTGTATGGGTGACAACTAGAATATTCTAAATATGAGTTAGTGAATGTACTTTTCCTATATATTTTGGACATAAATCGACCATTTACAGTGGAAATGTAGGTGTCTGGATAAGAAATACCTTTCTTATCATAATTGTATGTAAACTTCATATAGTCACTAGATAAATTAAGGTAATTGAAAAACATTTCCAAATCGTTAATAGGTCCATTCCACAGAATAAACATATAGTCCAAAAACCTTATGTAACAACTTATATAACTATACCATCTGCTATTAAATATGTGTTCTTCCTCCTGATCAAGAAGGACTAAATTGGCAAAAATAGGAGCACAGGCAGCCCCCATTGCCACTCCCTTACATTGTCTATAATATTCTCCTTCATAGAAGATGAAATTGTGGTTTAATACTATATCCATAAATTTTAAAATCAACAATACTTTTTCCCATGATAATCCAGCATATTTTTGAATGCTGTTACTAAACTGACTCATTCCATCTTCTTTGGGAATGCAAGAGAAAAGGTCAACTGCATCTATTGTTACAAATATTACATCTTCTTTATACAAGTCAGGGGTAAGTCGACTTAAAAAGTCCCATGAGTCTATAACTATATGGAATACTTTTTTGTATATAGGTTTCAACCAAATGTCTATAACCATACCAAATAGAAAAGTTTTGGATTTATTTCCGGATATTATAGGATGGAAGGGAGGATCTTGTAAATCTTTGTGCACTTTTGGGATCCCCACAATCGTAGCTAAAACTGGAAATTTAACATTTAAAAAATTATACATATCCATATCTATCCTACCATCTAATAAGAATTCTTCCAAGTATAAATCAATTTTGTGATGTCCTACATTCACTTCATTCAGTAATGAAACATCATAGTTCCCTGAATTGAGTAGTATGGTGTGTATTTTGTTAATATATGTTAATATATATTCGTAAGAAATTGGGGGAAAGAGAAACTATGTGTCAAATTTTGTTAAATGCAACCGTACACCCAGGAATTAATGACAGCATTTCTATAAAGCCTGTTTTGGGATTTAAAATTTCAATAGAATACACACTTAGGGTAGTAGGTTATGTATATGAATATAAGTAATGATTGAATAGTGTCTTTATAATATTACACATCTTGTATTCATTTATTATTTTATGTTTTTATATGTTGTATATACATATTTGTGACATCAGCTTAGAATGATTTGTATATTATATAGGAGTGATTTTTAACTAAATGCACTGAGCCCTTTAACTAATTAGTATATTTAATTGATTGATTAGTCAACTAGTGTGATTGGTTGAACATTTATATATAACCCAACATGTAACTAAGGATCGTGTTCTGATGAAGTCTATTATTATCAGATGAAAGTGCTTAACGAGGAGTAACAAAGAGTCTTGTAACTGTAAATAAAGAAGTGTTCTTTCTGGATCCACACTCGTGTCATTTGTGGGACCTAGACACCTAGTACAGTGAATGGAGTATTGTGTGCATCTTTTATAGTGTTTACTTTTGCTGACAGTTGTTATTTTTTAAGTTGTATAAATACTTATCTCAAAGTGTGTGTGAGTTGTGTCAGCTACTTGGGCAGGGGCACGAAGCACTGATTGGACAGAGAGGGTACTGGAGGTTTTAGCTTGCCGAGCTAGACTGAGACCTGGGCCCTATAGCTGTGCCAGTGGGGAGTCTTATTGGGGACCTGGTGAGCAAGGGAGCAACCAGCCCCAGACTGACTGTGATCTCTGTGTGCACTTAAGGGAAATTGTACTTTACTGTGTAATTTAGTTATCCTTTCCTCTCTTCTATGAGTTGACCTCCCTGGTGTTAGTGGTGAGGATTGAGGCTCCTTAGGCTAACAACCACAAGGGCCTTTTTAAGCCTAGCCATGCATCCCAAATCTCTGACGAGTTTGGATACCTTTGATAAGTTTAAGTATGGGCCTGGGAGATGAACCATTTACAGGTTACCTGTTTGCATCAGAGACATAGGTGCCAAACCCAGGATGAATTTCCGGTTTCCTATCCAATTGTCCAAGTTGCACTTGACTTGGATTAGGGAGGAACTCTGCTTCACATGGATGGGAAGCCTGTTCCATAGACGGGGTAGTCTCTGGGATACAGACCTATCTCTCCAGCAGGTCATATTTATATCACAGGCAAAGTTTAAGTCTTTAGAACAGGTAATTTTGGTACTGTTTGTTTTGTGGATATGCAGAAGGTCTGTCAGAGTGGGGTCTGACAATGCCCTGTATGCCAGGCATAGATCTCCCCTCAAAAGCCTGTAGGAGACAGAATACAGGGATAAGGCATTGAGGCGGTCTGCATAGGACATATTAATTATGCCATGTATTCTTTTAGTGAGGAACTTCTGTGGACGTTCCAGTTGTTGGATATGCCTGATTAGATACATACCAAAGGGAGCATTGTACTCAATGATAGGTCTGATGAATGCTGAATACAGTGGAACAATGACTTCTTTGGACTTAGATGCCATACCTTTGTTTATAAGTTGTGCAACATAAAATGATTTCCTCACCACTGTAGACACGTGATGATCATAGGGTAGATTACTACCTATGCTTGTCCCTAAGTCCCTGACTACTGTGTCAGCTCTAAGGGGTGTGTTGTCAATATGATTGTTACCAGGGATGGACGACTTCCCAAAGGATACTATTATGCATTTCCTGGCATTTAGTTTTAGTCCATGACTCTGACACCAGTTCTTTGTCTGTGTCAGCTCCTCCTGGAAAACATTTGCGTCAGTTTGAGATTCAATGACAGCTCCTAATTTGCAATCATCTGCAAATTTAGTCAGCCAGAGACCACTGACATTGGCCTTGACGTCTGGGAAGTAAATGTCAAAAAGGAGCAGTCCAAGGACTGATCCCTGAGGGACTCCACTTGTGACTGGCCTGTTTGTAGAGGTGAACTCCCTGATTCTAACTTCCTGGGTCCTGTCTGTGAGCCAGTTGGCTATTCCACCAGGTGACATACGGGTTTGTACCTAACCTCTTGAGTTTGTCAACAATACCGGAGTGGGGTATTGTGTTAAATGCCTTGGCCAGGTCAAGGTAGGCAGTATGAACAATTTTGTCCTCAACCATTGCTTTGGTGACCATCTCAAAGAAGTCCACCAGGTTGAGTAGGCATGATCTGTCCTTTACAAAACCAAACTGGGTTGGGTATAGTGTCTGGAGGTTTACTATATCTCTATTGATCATCTCCATGATAATTCTTTTCATGGCTTTACATATAAGCCTAGTGAGACTTATGGGTCTGTAGTTTCCAGGGTCTGTAGATGGACCACCTTTGTGCAGAGGGATGACTGTTGCCTTTCTCCATTCATTAGTCACAAAGCCTGTTTGGAGGCTACAGTTAAATAGTAATTCCAGAGGCCCTGATAGGTCATTTCATGCGATTTAAAAGGCATTGTGGGATATTGTCTGGGCCCATTGATGCAGTGTTCTTGATCTTAGAGAAAGCATTAAGTACCTGTTCCCTAGTGATAGTAGGGGGAGTTATATTTGATGACATTTCCTGAGGGAAGGTTGAGGGGGGGGAGAGAGGAATAAAGTTGTAGCTGAATATATCAGCCAGGAGGTTTGCTATATCTTCTGGCTCAGTAAAGGTTGCTCCATTTACAATGAGCTCTGCACACAATTGTGCATTGCCTTTGAGGTTGCAGACCTAGCTAAACATGCTTTCTGGTTGTCCTTGGCCTGGGAGGCCAAATATACCTCAAATATGGCTTTGGTAGACTATATTTCTCCTCTAATGTTATTTCTTTAGTTCTTTATTGATCACAGTATAAATATTTTTGCCCAAGTGCAGACACTCCTGGGTTTTGAGCTAACTATTTTAAAAGCCAAGACACAATCCTATCAGATAAATACTTTTCCATAATAAATGTGGGGTCCATTCTCCAACTTTTTTCTTTATCCATTCCAGTTTGAGTGGGTAAGCTTAAAAATGATTCATGCTCTGTATTTGTGGCAGGTAAAAGGTCAATACCTGTAACATAACCAACTAAGTTGTCAGCTATTAAGAAATAGTCAGTCCTGTGACTTGATAGTCCTTAAGGGGGATTATATGTGAATGATGTATCAGTAGGGTTCATAACTCTCCATATATCCACTACTCTATGTGGGTAGAAGCCTTGTTTAAAATCCTTTGATCTTTGTTATGTGCTTCACTCTGGGGTATAATTCTGACTCTTATGGAGTTAAGCCATCTGGCATTCTAATCTTGTAAGAGTCATCTCCGAGTTTCTATTACACTAAACAATTCAATGAAAAAAGGAGGGATTGTCCCAGTTGGGGGCCATATACTCAACATAAAATCAGAAACCATCAGCAAGAGTGAATACACCTGTCATCCACCTATCCACCTCCTATGTTTGTTAGTTATGCATTTCCATGGTTTCACAGATTCAAAAGATTTAAAGAAACTTTATTGTCACTTAGGACCACACAAGTGCAGCCAAAACAAAATTACAAATATCAACTCATGAGAAAAATGCAGTGCAAATAATGTAGCTACAACTGTATCAAAGAATAACATAAGAAATAAAATAACAACACATATCACATGCAAGAGGTAGTTCACATTACATAAACACATTCAATACCCATTATCCAGTGATAAATAATAAATAGATACCCACTACCAAACGCCTACACTGTTAAGATAGAGAATAAATAGAGACTAGTGAATAGCAGCTGTTACCGTATTGCACTTGTTAACCTTAGACATGACTCAGTATAGCCATCATATTGCATAATAATAATGCTGGCAGTAATTGTTCAGAGCAGTAGGAGCAAATGAAAAAAAGAGGCTTCAGTATATCAGGTATTATGGTTGGTGCCTGTATTAATAAGTCTTACAGCTGTAGGATACAAACTGTTCTTGAACCTGGTAGTCCTACACTGGAAGCTGCAGTACCTCCTTCCAGATGCAAGTTGTGAAAACCAGCTGTGGGCCAGATGGGTTGAATCAGCTAGTATTTTGTATGTTCTCTTTCTTGCTCTTGTAAAGAAAAGTTCTTGAATAGAAGAGAGGTGTGTGCCCAAGATTTTCTCAGCCACCATCACCACCCTCTGTAGTTTCTTCTTCTCAGCAACTGTAAAGTTGCTGAACCATGCTATGAAGTTGCTAGTGAGGATGTTCTCAAAAGTTCCCCTGTAAAAAGTGGTAAGAGCAGAGAGTGGGAGCCTCAGCTTTTCGAGTTTTCTCAGGAGGTGAAGCCTCTGTTGAGCCTTCTTAACTATATGGTTGGTGTTAGCAGCCCAGGAGAGGTCATCAGCGATGTGAAGGTCAAGGTACTTGGTTGGTTTTACTTTCTCTACTACCTCCCCTTTGATAGTGAGTGGTTGGTGAACTGTTACCTTTCTACTGAAGTCCATAATAATTTCTTTGTTTTATTAACATTCAGGTTCAGATTGTTCCTGTCATACCAGGCAATCAAAGTGTTCACCTCATCCCTGTAGTTATGTTCATTCCCACCACTAATGAGACCCACGACTGTGGTGTCATCAGCAAATTTTATAATATGGTTTGACTTACGTTTTCCAGTACAGTCATGGGTGAGGATGGTGAAGAGCAAGGGGCTGAGCACACAACCTTGGGGAACACCAGTATTCAGGACTATGCATTGAGAGGAGTTGTTTCCAGTGTATGTCCGCTGGAGTGGGTCTACTTTAATTAACCGAAAGCTGATTCCAGCGAATGCAAATCCATCGACACATATATATCGAACCGCGAAATAAGCAAACTCACAAAACCACAAAACTCAAAATACCGATTTGTCATACTCGGCCAACCCCACCGCCCGAAACACACTACCCACCCAAACAAAATAAATAAACCACAAACATACACCAACCAAAACCCTACTTCTAACCCTACACTAAACTCCACATACACCACTATCTATGCACTCTCCTTAACCCCTCCCTAACCCTAAGGTCTGTAACTACCACACACTTACCTTACGGAGCTATACCCAAACAAAATAAATAAACCACACACATACACTAACCAAACCCCTAATTCAAACCCTACACTAAACGTTAAATACATTACCGATATTACATTACCTATCTATGTACTTACCTTAACCTGCACCCTAATGCTAACCCTAATGTCCATAACAGGGATGTGACCTTACAGATCTGTAGCTCAGATGGGCCAACCAAAACACTTCCACATTTCGCATTTCGCGGTAATTTCGTGGTTTTGTGAGTTCGATTATTTCGTGGTTCGATGCATATGTGTTCATGGATTTGCATTTTCTGGAATCAGCTTTTGGTTAATTAAAGTAGACCCCACTGGAGTTTACCAATCAGAAAGCCAACAGTCCAGTTACATAGGTGCTTGTTTATCCCGAGTTTCATGGGCTTATCCACCAGTTACATCGGTATCACAGTGTTGAACACAGAACTTTTTACACCTTAAAGTAGATTTACCATGCAATAACAATCCCACCTCTTAGAGGATGTGTCCAAACTATTTAAAAGTTCACCATCACAAAATGAATAAAGTACTTGTGCATGCTCTATCTGCTCCTGAGCAAAAAAAGTTATAGCTTTTATAGGTTCATAGGTAAGTACTATGCTAGCTGCCCTTGTGAGCCATTTTAGGCATAGCCAGTTTCCCTTTTTGTGTTCAAAATAACCTGTCTCATTTGGTTCTAGATTGGCCTTACCCATCCCATGGTTGATAATTTGTATATTACCCTTAATAAGAATAAATGAGATCATGCCATAGATAATTGCATGGTATAAAGCATTATTATCTGTCTCTGTCCATTAGCAGCACAGATGCAGCCCTGTGGTAAATTTTCTGTTACCCATCCATAGATCTAAGATGCAGTTGAATATAGACAGGGATGAACTTTGTTTTATGTTGATGGGGAGTCTGTTTCACAGCAGCAGTATCCTTTGTGAGATATAACTGTCCATCCAAACTGTTTTGTTGATGTTACAGAAGAGGTTTAGAGTCCTAGACTGTATGATACTGACTACAGAGATAGAGCTTTGAGTTGGTCCATGTAGAACATGTTGTTTTTGCCTTGTATTCATTAAGTAAGGTATCTCTATGCGTGTTTCAGTTGCTGCTTGTGTCTGGACAAATACAAGCCAAGGGAGCATTATACACAATGGTTAGCCTAATGAGGGCTGAGTAAAAGGGGACAATGACATCACCACATCTAGAAACAATATCTTTGTTTATGAGGAGTGCAATATAGAAGGACTTTTATACAACAATAGATACATGTTGGTCAAAAATTTGCTCATTGCATATATAAGTTCCCAAATCCCAAACAATTGGGTCAACTCTTAGGAGCATATTGTCAATGTGGTAATTCGCTGGGGTAGATGGCTTACCAACGGATACAATAATGCATTTTTTAGGATTTGGTTGCAGTCTATGATTTTAGCACCATTTATTTATTTGGGACAAACCTTCCTGCAGGATTGCTAAGTCATTTGGGGATTCAGTGACTGCTCCTAGCTTGCAGTCATCTACAAACTTAGTCAGCCAGAGCCCTTTGGTATTGGCTTTTACTTCAGAAAAGTAGAAGCCAAACAGGAGAGGTCCCAGCACAGATCCCTGGTGGACTCCACTGGTAACGGTTGTCTTTATGGAGATAACTTCCCCTATTTTCATTATCTGCATTCTATCTGTGAGCCAGTTGGCAATCCAGTGTGTGACAAAGGTTTTTTTTCCAGGTTATTTACCTTTTCTACTTTGCCTGAGTGGAGAATTGTGTCAAAGGATTTGACCAAGTTGGGGTATGCAGTGTGTACCATTTTGTCTTTGTCCATTGATTTGGTGACCTTCTCAAAAAATATCCACCAGGTGGAGTAATCATGAACTGCCCTTGAAGAATCCAAACTAAGATAGTCCTCCCTTATTTAGAGGAAAGACTGTAGCTATTCTTCATTCGCCTGGTACAAAACCTGCACGGAGGCTGAGACTGAACAGTGTTGTTAGGGGTGTGGCTGAGAGTGAACAGTGTTGTTAGGGGTGTGGCTAAATGGTACTTCATGCTATTTGAGATGCATCCAGGGATATTGTCAGTACCCCTCAAAGCAGAATTTTTAGCTTTTGGTAGCACTTTCAGGACATGGCCTTGTGTGATAGCTAGAGCCAAGCCAGCTTCAGGTATATCTTGATGGACAGATGGAGGGGAGAAACGGGTAAAGTTAGAGCAAACTTTATCAGCCTGTAGGTTCACTATATCTTCAGCCTCAGTGCAGGTAACATAATTCAAAATCAGCTCAGCACATTGTTGTGTTGTGCTTTTGAGATTATGAAAAGAACTTAAAAAATGCTTTGTGACTGTTTTTGGCTTGGTTAGCTAATTTAACCTTAGACTTGATGGATTTTATTAAGTTCCTGAGTTGTTTATTTCAGTGACTAGGGCTCTAACATTTTGGGAATTATTCTCCTTACTTTTGGTCAGAGTTATATTCCTTTTATTATAAATGTTTATTATAAAGCTTGTTGATATTATGGTTCCACCATATGGGTTTGTTTCTGGAGTTTGATCTTCCTTTGTCAACCAAGACTTAATTGATTTCCTCTTCCATGATGAAGATAAACCCCTTATGTTTAACAAGAAATAATAAAACATGTAAAATGGAATCAAATAACAGTTATTGTAAGGCAGTAATAACAACAATAAACTTGGGCAAACACCATAAACCATTATAGAAATGAGAATGAAAGTTAGCAATAATATAACCACATATAAGCAAAGCTAAAAAATGGAAGTTCAGCAGTCCCAGGATTCATTGTTATGATGTAAAATCCATAAAAAAGAAAAGGCCAAGGTATTTATATAATATAATATAATATAATATCATATAATATCATATAGTATAACATATGATATGCATGTGCGCTTAGTTCTTATTCAGCCCTGCAGCACATCACCAGGGCCATTATTAACTCGACTCACTAAGTTCAAAGGTTCATAAGAGATTGCTATGCTAACAACTTAAGAGTCCTTAGAAGCCTAGCCAGTATAATCTGATTTTACCTAATATGTGGCCCCTAGGTGCAAGTAAATGCATAGGTTTGTGCACATGCCTTGAATATTTTACAGATTGCCCCATCCATAAGGGACATAGGAACTACCCCAGATATGAATTTATGATTCCCAATCCATTGATCCAAATTGTATTTGAAGAGGGCTAGAGCTGCTTAATGCAAATAGGAAGCCTATTCCAAAAAAGGGGTCAGGCATGTTTTGTTTGAGTATAAAAAACCACCAAGCAAATGCTAAAACACACCAGACTACATAACCAGCGAAAAATATGCCACCAATCTTGTATTAAATAGTTTATTCACACTGAATAACACTCTGGCGCCTCGGGACAGCCTTCCTGGAGTTACAAAATATGCCACACCATACATACACATATATATATATATATATATATATATATATATATATATATATATATATATATACACACACACACACACACACACACACACACACACATATATATTCAGTAAAATACAGTTAAACAATCATCTAATTAGTCAACCATCAATTAAAATAATCATATATACATTTTAAAGAAACACTCTCCAGTTACATTCACTATTTAGACCTGCTGGAGACAGTGCATTAAATTTTAAAAAAATATAGAGTTTCTTTGTACAATAATTTCTTTTTCATTATCACTTAATCTGTTTCTAATACAAGCTTTCAACAATGAAAAGTCACTACTATGACAAGTACTGTCTTGCCCCTGTAATTTGTTTTATATAGGGCAGACTAAAAGAATATTCAAGCTACGGTTGCAAGAACACATTAGACATAAAAAATAATAATGCTATGAGTCCTATAGCTTTACAGCTATAGCTCATGACCTGTTTGTTGTTTTTTGTGTCTGTATATGTGTCTAGCCTCCACTGTCAATGTGTAATTATATCTCTCACATGCTGTATTTGTCTGTCTGAGAATTAAGTGGTTGCCAGTGTACGTAAGGCAATTGCTACATTGCCTCAGGATGTACATGTCCAGCAAGCTATATGCAGAGATAGCATGAAAGTGCCTATCCATGTTTGCAGGTCCTCATGTGTACTTTGCAAGAGATAGGATTGGAGAGTGATTGTAACTGGATGAGGGATGGGTGCTTACTTTGGTTTAATCTGCAGCTAACTTATCCAGAGAAGCTGCCCAAGGCCCAAACCAGATGCTCTTTGAGCAGCAATAGTACAGGGTGCTTGTAATAATGTAATGTAGGCCTAAATAGTCCTAACTAAATGTGTTTATGCTGCTAGTCATGCAAACTAGCTGGCCCATGAGTAATGCAGGACTGAGGTGAAGTTCTGAGGTAGTTTTTCTAGGGAAATTTCAACTTCTGGTGATTGCATTTATACAGGCACCACTAACTGCCTCTGTACAAAAACAGCTTTGCACAAATATAAAACTTATATATGACCAGAAAAAAAGCAAAATTTACATTAGCTATGCCTAAAGGCCATTCAGATAAGCACAGAATTAGCTTTCTACCAGCAATTCCCAGCTCAGATAGGTGAAATCAGCCCTCACCTGCCTCAAGAGTGCAGACGCTGACCTTCTGAATGTAGCTCAACCAGTTTGAAGCCCAGATGTTAAGAAAGCACAAACAGAGGCCAAATACTAGCTAAAAATCACTAGATACAAGTACATAAAGCACATAGAAAATGCAACTTGTAAACTTTAAAGAAGTGCAGAAAATAATAAGTATCACAGAAATAGTTCACAGCATAATGAAAACAATTATGTCAAGTGCAAAATGATACTTAATTCTGTTTGTCTTGTCAAGCATGGCTTCAGATGTTTGCAAAATCTCTCAAAGTCTCTGGTGTTATTATCAAATGAAGTGCAGCTCTGGATAAATGAGCTTTGTTTATTGTTTAGCAGAAGTGTTCCCACCATACCAATCAAGCCTTAATGGCCACAGTAAGTTCCAGTGACAGTGATATATAGCTTTAAGGAACCAACAATCATCCAGTCAGTAAGCAGATAGGTAGAATACAGTTCTAACTAGGCCTCTAATCAGTAAATTAGTTTCCCCTCTCATGGAAACTATTCCTGACACATAGGCCTGCTAGGTACTTTTAACAAGGCAGATTCATCTAAAGAAACAAAATATTTTCATACAAAAAGTCAAATAATTTACTTACAGCAAGCTAGAGATTAACCAAGTGCAAAACAGCTCTAACTTTTCTGTCGTGGAGATGATCAGAAACTAGCTTTCTTTGTTTAGTGTTAAGCATCAAAAGTGCTCCCACCACACCACTCAAGCCCAAGCCTAACAAAAAAAAAATCAGTATCAGAAAAAATGTTATCAAACAAATGCCAATAGCAAGCTAAAACTCGTATCTCGAGCTCCTCACAGGATTCAAATAATAGTTTTGATTTTATATGTATTTTATATGACTTACAAGATACTTTCTTTCTGTCTCAGAAATTTATCTACTCTTAAGTGATGGCTCGTTTTTACTGTCCATCTGGCTATGGGGAGCCAATGCAGAGGTTTTAGCTATTTGCAGATCCTGGTTTTACTCAGAGAGCATCTCCATAGGACCAGAGAATAGATGCCCTACAGATCATTTTTGATGGCAAACTGGTTATCAGACATTTTAATAGGTATGGGGTCAACAGGTGCTGGCCTCTTATGACTGGACTGATTTGCCAAAATAGCAACAAATTTGTCCAGAGTTTTTACCCTTCAGCTTTAATAGAATCCTGTACAGTAATAGTGCTTGTGACCTCCATATGCCATACAGATGCAGCCAGTAGCTAAATTTACATGTAATGAATTAACATCTTTAAAAGCCATTAACATGCTTCATTCTGCCTTTTGTGTGTGTGTGTGTGTGTGTGTGTGTGTGTGTGTGTGTGTGTGTGTGTGTGTGTGTGTGTGTGTGTGTGTGTGTGTGTGTGTGTGTGAGCACAGAGGGCTTTACTGCTTTGTAAATTTGTTACCATTTCATGGGGCTGTTCTTTGGAGGTTTCTGATGCATGTACCATATGATGTGCATAACAAGGTCATTGTTTTCACAATTTCAAAGTGAAATCAGTGTCTTCATATACTAGAAAGTTATTCTGACTCAGTTTCAGGATATTATCACTGTAATCAGTATGTTAGAAATTGTTCTATTTATAAGAGAATTGTATAACATAGCAGAAAAGATTCTGCAGTTCTGTTGCACCTACATGCAGCATGATGATTCATCTGTCATCAGCTTTGTTTTGACAGGTTGCAACAAACTGCCATATTGCATCAGAAAATGTCAAACCTCTAGGACATTCAAATAATCAATTCTATTTCACCTACCAACCTCAAACATCGATCAGCTGTTTGCTGATTGGTTTCCAAAGAAAATTATTTTACTAGAGATCAGTTTTGTGGCCGATTTCAATCAGAATGGTGAGTAACTCTGTTAAATGAAATGATACAGAGCTGATTTGATATGAACATTTTTAAACAGAATTCCATAGAAATTACCAATTCACCTATTCTTACGAGGTAAAGTCTTAGTTGCTTTTACAATTTTATCAACTGCAGGTTAAACAGAATTACTTATTTAACATGTATTTACCGGGAAAGTCTGACATGGAATGAATCAATTTCACCAGAGGCCCAGGGAGAAATGCCCTAGATGCATGTCTTTGCAACATGAGAGGAAACCCACACAAACACAGGGAGGACATGCAGACTCCACACAGAAGGCACCTCAGCCGAGAATCGAACCAGAAAGCCTCTTGCTGTAAGGCTACGACACAAACCACTGCACCACTGAACCATCCACTTGTGTTGTTACAATGTTATTTTGTATAGCATCCAACAATCATTAAGCTCAGTTATGTTATATAGTCCTCATTATACAAGTCAAAATATTTATATACTATTCTCCTGTTTCTGATGTTTATACAGTGAGAAATCAAAAACTGTTCCCTGAAACCTGAAGTCTACCTTTTCTAAAGCATTAAAAACTGCCTATTACAAGTTAAGTAAAAGAACAGCTTGAAATAAGTGTTTTCTTTCCCACCCCAGGAAGTCAGCTGTCAATATTCATCCTCCATACCCATGACCGTACAAAATGAACTTGCACTGTCACATAACATTGAAAGAGGGAGAAATCCCCTATAACATTGCACAACAGCCTCAGGCAGTACATGAGCTTCAAAAACACATGGGAAATGTGTTTTGCGGTCACAGTTAAGATGCCATTAACCTTTATTCGTTATTACTTATTTTCTTGTAATGTTTCCTTCCATTTATTTGGGATGCCTATTGAAAGTGTAAGATACAATACTATGAGACACTAAATTTAAAAAAATGAAACTGTAATTCCTATATTCTTACACAGTTGCTAAAATCTGGAATTCTCTTCCACCAGATATCAGATTGCAAAGCAGCAGTCCCATCGTTAAAACTCAATTAAAAGCCCACCTCAGTCTCATCTGGCAATGTACCTGTACTGACCATGGCTAGCCCTGCTACCACCATTCAGATAAATCTTCCTCTGGTACTACTCAAATGTCAAACACATAGGGAAAAAAACCCTAGCATAACAAATTGTATTTTTAAATGTATGTTTAAAACTGTATACTCAATTACATTTCTTACTCAATTACATTTTTCTGTTTTACTACTGTATACTCTATGGGCCGGATTCACGAAGGCTTGCACGGAGTCTAAGAGTAGAGTAAGACTCCAGACAGCCAATATGTCTGCTGGGCTATCCAGGAACAGCCGGCAGGGGCGTGCATGAGAACTCGTAAAACGACTCTTGCACGTATAGTATTAGGTTATGCAAATTACCTCATTTGCTGCTGAAAGCTATGCAAATTAGGTAAATTTGCGATCCAGGAAACACTAACCTGTCCGAGTAAGGGTAGTGTTATTTGTATAATGTACTCCATTGGTAACTGAGTACTGTTCTGCAAATAGCAAAACAAAGCTATGACAGCTCCAAATAAAGGATGCATCCAGTTGAGGAAGCATGCCAATGGCCAAGTATAAGGCCACTGGCATTTTTATGTGTTGCAAAATAATAAAAAACAAGTTTTTTTCCCAATCTCTGATGTTTAAGCATAGTGCAGCGTTGTGCAAACGTGAGGCGCTCTAAAAACCAGAAAAAAAAATAAAATCCAAAAATAGGCATTTTATTAAATATATTCATCTGCCATGCAGGTGAATGGCAGGCTGAAGACAACATGGCTACTGAGTAGTGGTTGCTAAGGGGGAAAGCTCAGTCTGAGAGATGTAACCAAGCATTAGTAGGCAATCCTATGCAAATATGTATAAGGATAGTGAATCCCAATTTTCCCTGCCATGTGAACCATGTCCCTAGAGTGTAAGAGTAGGACTAGGGGAGTAACAGAGTAGAAGATAGGTGACATCATGAGGGGGGGTATGTATCAAAGACTGTAAGCTTATTGGAGCAGAGTGGCATGTGTTTGCTGTGAGTTACTCAGGACTGAAAGAGGCGTGTCTACAGTTGTCTGAACTGAAACCCAGAAACTGAAGGTGTACGCCGTGGCTATTACTAAAGTTTCTTGCAAAGATGCTTACACTGTGTGTGCACGTGCGCGTGCCTGTAAACCCGTCTAAGCCTGTGTGTGCACCCATGTAAGCCTGTGTAAGGCTGTCTAAGCCTGTGTGTACATGTGTGCACCCATCTAAGCCTGTGTAAGCCTGTGTGCGCGGGTGTGCGCTCATGTGCGTGTGTTTGCACTTGTTTGTGCGTCGCTGCCCCCTGTGGAAACAGAAAGGGAAAAGGAAGGAAAAGAAGTAGTAGGAAGTTAACCAAGGAGAACTAACAGAGTTGCTAGGTGAAATCAATCAGAATCAGCCAATTACACAGGCAGTACACTAGCCCAGCCCAGCTGAGCACTTAAAACTCTGCAAACAACATTCCCCCATGTTTTTCTCAGAAACTCTGCAACACTGCAGTCTACAAAGAGAAGTGAAAACTTAAAAAGCTTAACTGAGACAAAAAATGTTAGGGGCTGCCATTGCTATTATAAGGCAACATGTGCAAGATGCTGAGGGTGGTGCTATTGCAAATGCTGCTGTGCAACCCACAGTGAGGAGACGGAGAAGAGTGTACAGACCCAGGGTAACCTACCAGGGGCTACATGAGCTGGAGATAGTGGAGCGCTATAGAGTGGACAGAGACCTCCTGCAGCAAATTGTTGAGCTGTGCAGGCCACACTTCACACACAGAACCAACAGAGGGGAACCCATCCCAGTGGAAACCAAAGTATGTGTTGGCCTAAGAATACTAGCAACAGGTACCTACCAGAGACCAACTGGTGATATGATGGGGATTTCACAGGCATCAGCATCCAGGGTACTGCACCAGTTCCTGAATGCCATGTCAGCACATGTCGGTAATCATGTATATTTCCCCAATTCCCATGAGGTATTGGCCAGCAATATGCATCTCTTTCAGCAAATAGCGGAATACCCTGAGGTAGTGGGTGCAATTGACTGCATGCACATACACATCAAAGCACCAGCTGGTGAACGGGGTAGGGCTTACATCAACAGCAAGGGCTTCCATTCCATCAACTGCCAGGTTGTGTGTGATGCCCAGGGCATAATACTGAATGTGTGTGCTGGCTGCCCTGGAAGCTACCACGATTCCCACATCTTGCATCTGACGCAGCTGTACCAGACATTTGCCAGTGGGGACATCCCTGATGGTCACCTAGTGGGGGATGCTGGATATGCACTGGAGCCGTGGCTGATGACACCCATCAGAAATGCACACACACCTGAACAAGAACTCCATAATGAGGCACACGCACAAACACAAAATGTAATCAAGTGTGTGTTTGGGATGCTCACGTCATGGTTCCGGTGCCTGGACACATCTGGTGGAGCCTTGCAGTGCTCACCAACTACATGTACCCAAATTGTCATGGTATGTGCCATGCTACACAATATGATCCTGTGAAAACAGCTGCAGCAGGAACAGCATGGGGCAGGGCCAAACAGCCCCCCCCCACCATTGCCAAGGCCTGCACAGGCACAGCATGACTCGGAGGAGGAGGAACAACCTGAGCCTGCCCCAGTAGGCAGAAGGAGGCGTGCCCAGTATGCCTTGGTCTTGGCAAAGAGGCAACGCATAGCACATACACTGGCTCAGTAGGAACCCTTGAAATGATACCTCTTTCTGACTCGCACATAAAATAAAAGGGATGCCTAACTTGACACTACCTGTGTCAAAACATGTATAGGGAGTGTAGTATGTGCATCCGACATAGGCAGCCCTGCAGCACCACCTGAGGCATGATTGCCATGTTTTAACCAATATAAAGCAGTGCTAAGCAGCATTTACCAATATTTAGTATATGTAAACAAAATTACCCGTGTTAACTAGCGCAATGCTGGGCAACCTTGAACAATGTTGGGCAAGGTCGGGCAAAGTCGTGCAAAGTTGAGCAAAGTAGGGTAAACATGCTCATATTTGCTTTACTGTTCCTTAAGCAGTCTGGTCTGCCCAGCATGAAAATAAAAAGCAGTGACAGGGCTCGAACCTAGGATAATGTGCACTATAGTCACAATACTGAACCACTAAGCCATGATAGCATTTCGGTGGCACGGACACAGCAGGACAATTGTACACTAATGCAAACACAAAGAAATGCTGTATCATGCCCCTAAAGAGGCATATGGGTAACCTCCCCCACAGGCCTATGCATACAGAGAACATCAGGCCAGGCAGTGTGATGTGGGTTGTGTAGGCTATGAAGTCGCAATCTAATATACGTGACATTGGACGCTAGGATCTGTAGCACAGTAGTATGCCTCAAGCCGGTACGATAGGCAACAGTACAGACTGAAATGGTGTACCGTACATAGCAGTGCAGGCATAGCAAATGTGTATAAGTGTCAGGTGAAACCCTCATCCTATGTACACCCACAGTAACAATCAGGTGTGCCCCGGGGTAGAAATGTACTAAGAATAGCTGTCCCCCCTGTATGTAGAAATGTTGATAAGTCTATGCAAAGTGTCTCCATGGAAGCCCTACAGGCACAGAATGACCCATGTTGATCTATGACACAAAGGTGAGCCCTGCTGTAAAAATACAACTTGAGTTGCCATACACATATAGTAAAAATGCCTATACTGGGCGTGCTCACACACTCCAACAAATGTAGTGGATTTCATTCAGCATCACACTGAAAGGTCATACTGGGCATGCTCACATACTTAAAGAAATGAAGCAAATGTCAGGCAGCAACATACTGAAAGTTCATACTGGGCTTGCTCACACACTTAGGCTAGATACGGATGTGTTAATAAGGGATCTATGGACAAATGTGGATAGTCATCTCTACTTCCAGAAGCACATTCACAAAGTGGTCAGAAAATCATGCTATGTGTTCACACAAACTGCCAAGGTCTGTGCATGTAGGTCAAAGGAGGTTCCAACTACTCAGCAGTCATCAGACCCGTCAGAGAGTACCACAACACACTTGCGATGAATCTGACTAGCCATGTTCGGCAGCCAGAAAGACCACTGAAGTACCTTAACAAGAGGATTACTGGCCTCAAATAGTTGAACCATGCAACAAGACTGAATGTAACCCAATCTGTACTCTGTTGCATACTGTCTACTCAGGAGATCTTTGCCCAACAGACAGGTCCATGTCATGGCTACACTCAGATATGTTCTGAGTTACAGCTCAATGGCACTAAATATACAGACCCAATTGATATTGCCAACATCCTGACAGATAGGATCAGTGTTAACTTTACCACCCTCTCATCCATGAAAGAGCACATTTCTATAATGGAAGACTGCAAAGTTGCTGTCATCACGGCTGCACAGGTAAATAACACTCTCCAAAGCCAGTATCACAGCAGCCATGGGACCAGATAACATCCCAGGCTGTGTAGTATCCACTTCCCTGAAGTAAAATTTAACATGGAAGGTCTGTGGCTAGTGAAGTTTCCAGAGGACTGCAAACTAGGAGCCATAACTGTAAACACTAAAGATGTGGGCATCCTACAAAAGGGCCTCACTGAGACAGATGGCTGTTGTCAAAGCCATGGCCTCTAGCTCAATGCCAAAAGGTGCATTGTCATCCCCTTTGTTAAAAACTCTGTAGCCAAGAACTACAACATAGGTGGTAGTATACTTCACACTGAAAGTGTGACAAGAGACCTTGGGTCACAGGTGGACAGTGGACACAACTGTGATAATCACATTCCCACAGTAGTCAGGAAACCCTCCTATGTGGCACACCTCATCACAAAATGTGTCTCATGCAGAATAGAAGAGGACATTGTTCCCCTCTACTCATCACTCACTAGAACTATAATAGAGTACAACGCCACTTTTGCTATGTACCTCACAAGACAACCACAACAACTGGAAAGCCTGCAGCAATACCTCACAAAAAGCATTAGTGGCCTGAAATACATGCCATACACAGACCATCTCGAAATGCTCCATCCGTACCCCCTTGTATATCGCCTACTCAGAGGTGTTCACTGCCTATCATACAAAGCTATGTCAAACACAGAGCTGTTGGACATGCTCCACGTAAAACACTCACAATCCCTCTAACCTTCGGACCCAAAACCACAAATAAAATACAAAATGAAGAGGTGTACCCATTTACCTTATGGATACCCACACCTTCAGGTTAGTGACACTGCATGAGGCCTTGGAGACCATGTAAGTGCAACTAACATTGGGCAAAGCTGCTCATCAGAATGTAGCCTGCTACAGATCACGTACCTTGTCTCAGGAACCTCACTCAGTATTCCTGAAAACAGTGGAAAATACAAAGGTCCTGTCAAACACCATTATATGAGGAGATTACAATTACCCAAACATTGAGTGGGAGAATTACTCATGTACAACGTCCTTTGCCCAATGTTTCCTAGAGTTTAAAAACTCTAACACCCTGGAACAGCTGGTCACCATGCCCACTAGAGGTGACAACATACTGGACATGATCATCACCAACATGGGGTACCAATGTTCCACAACAGAGATAAACCCCTCGCTGGTAATATCAGATCATAAAGTAATCACACTGGACATCCACATCAAGCCCCCCCCACCCAGTCAATGAAACCACTGTGAAGACATATTCAAAAGCAAACTGCACACTTTCCAAGACCAAAGTGGAACATTCCAAAGACCTCTTGCTATAGGATAATGGTATACAATCTGCCAAATCATTTACAAGTGCATCCTATGAGCATCTACAGGGATGCATGGAACGAGACAACACAAATAAATCCAAGATGCACTCCTCCAAAAATAGGACAACAATCAGGTGGTTGTTGCCCAAAAATAAGCTAGACAACAGAAGGAGGAAACAAACACATGACAGAGCCAACTTCACTAAAGGAAAGGCATCACTGATCATTATTAGGAAGAAACAATGATCACTCATAAAATAATCCAAGGACAGTTTCTAAAGACAAATAGCCAAGGAATATAAGAATAACAACCACAAAGCCTTCGGTAGCTATACCAGACATGTAGGTGTCAACTTCCAAATATGCTGTCAGCTACTGAAAAATGGAAAGAAATACACTGAACCAACTTTCATTGCACACATCCAGGGGGACAAGTTCAGTGTAAACTCCACCCATCACCCCCAAATGGCCCTGTGTCCATCACAGAAGGATGCTGAGCACCAGGCATCATGGACATGCAGGTAAATACAGCCCCCTCCAAAGCTAAGAACACAGCATCAATGGGACTGGATGGTGTCCCCAGCTGCGTCTTACACTAGGCCCAAAAGGAACTACACCCTCACCTACATCCACTGTCCAGACTCAAGCGTACCACAGGCTATGTACCCAAAGAATGGCATACACTAACAGTCATCCAGCTCCATAAAGAGGGTGCCAGAACAGAACCTGGAAACCATTGCCCTATATGTCTACTCAGCCTGGTCTACAAAGCTATTGAGCAAATTGTTATGGAACCCATAAACAGAGACATTGGAGACCTCCAGACACTGGACTCTACACATCTTCACCTTGTTAAAGGCAGATCCTGTCTCCTAAACCTAGTTGACTTATTTCAAACAGTTACCAAGGAGATAGATGGAGATGAAAGTAGTCCACACAGCGAACCTGGACCTCACTAAGGACTTTCTACACCATTCCCCACTCTGTCATCATGGACAAGCATACCAGCTTGAACATTAACAGCTGTGTCACAGGATGGGTGGCCAAGTGGCTCACAGATCAAACACACATGTTCAGAGTTGCGGGTGCTATGTCTGACTCTAAGCCAGTCACAAGTGACATCCTACAGGTCATGGTCCTGGGACCCCACTTGTTCAGTAGATACTGCTCAGAGGTACAGGCAAGCACGGGAGTTGTATGGCTGAACAGGTTTGCAGATGACTGGTAACTGTGGTCCATAATCGACTCTACGGCTGACACAGATATCCTCCAGAAGTGTCTTACAGAGACTGATACCTGGTGTCAAAACAATGCCCTCAAGCTGAATGCCAATGAATGCATAGTCATCCCCTTTGGGTAAAACAATGTGCACACAAATTACCACATAGGTGGTAATCCAGTATGTACGGAGAAAGTCATTATGGCCCTGGGGACACAGGTAGATAGCAAACTCCCCTTTGATGGTCACATGGCCAAAGTGTTTAGACATTCCTTCTATGCAGCCCACCTAATGTCACCTAATGTAACCCACGTTGTATAGTCTGATGATGTCACCATCCTACAAATATACCTGTGGAAAGGAGAACTCACAGTAATGTGCATAGCGCATCGTTTAAATGCATACTCTTGTAGTATCATAAAGTAGTTAGGTAGGGGTTTGAATCCTCCACTTGACAAGTATGTGTGTATGTTTGTGTGTGGTCTCCTTGGGAAGGAGCAACCTTTTTGGAGAGTAGTAAAGCACCTTAAAAGTGGTATACTAATCATTGTCAAGTCTGATGATGTCACCATCCTACAAATATACCTGTGGAAAAAAGACTTCCCAGTAATGTGTATAGCATGACGTGTTAATGCGTACTCCTCTAGTATCATGAAGTAGTTAGGTAGGGGTTTGAATCCTGCACTTGACAACTGTGTTTGTGTGTAATCACCTTGGAGAGGAGTAGAACACCTTAAAAGTGACATACATGTCTATGTCAAGTGTAATGATGTCACCATTCTACAAATATACCTGTGAAAAAGAGAACTCCCAGCAATGTGTATAGCGCGTTGTGTTAATGTGTACTCCTCTAGTATCATGAAGTAGTTAGGTAGGGGTTTGAATCTTGCACTTGACAACTGTGTGTGTGTTTGTGTGTTATTACCTTGGAGAGGAGCAACCTTTTGTAGGGTAGTAGAACACCTTACAAGTGGTATACTTATCTTTGTCAAGTCTGATGATGTCACCATCCTACAAATATACCTGTGGAAAAGAGACTTCCCAGTAATGTGTATAGCGCATTGTGTTAATGTGTACTCCTCTAGTATCATGAAGTAGTTAGGTAGGGGTTTTATTCCTGCACTTGACAACTGTGTGTGTAATTACCTTGGAGAGGAGCAACCTTTTTGTAGAGTAGTAGAACACGTTACAAGTGGTATACTTACCTTTGTCAAGTCTGATGATGTCACGATCCTACAAATATACCTGTGGAAAAGAGACCGCCCAGTAATGTGTATAGCGCGTCGTGTTAATGTGTATTCCTCTAGTATCATGAAGTAGTTTGGTAGGGGTTTGCATCCTGCACTTGGTGAGTGTGTGTGCTCTATGTGTGTGACACTGTTGGTCAATGGGTTGTGGGTTTTGCTTTTACTACTGTATGACATATCAGTATGCATTGCACATGTGAGGTAGCTGTGTGGCAAATACATATACGTACATGTTACCTCAATTATTGCATGTGTGGGAACCCTGCTTTATCCAAGAACACAGCTGTCATCTTTGCCAGACTGTGCTGCTGCTTCCCAGACCTTAGGTCACATCTGTATGCTTGTGACAAGGCCAGCCACTGCAGTGATCCCTAGCCTAGGTCATCCGTGTCACACACACTCATTACGGTTTCTATTGAATTGTGTGAGTGAGGGTTTATGGCCGAGGTATATGTCAGACCTGTTCAAATGCAGCAAAGTCTGTCTGTCAATGATGACTATTCATTATAGGTGTACAACAACCTTTGTGGATATGCATGCAGACCCCTTATTGCTTATGTGATCCACCGAGGGATTTCAAAATACCTTAGGAAATGTGATTATCAAAGGGGAGATGAAGTAACACTAGGTTGCATGTACACATCGGTACCTGTTCATCATGTTGGTGGCTACTACCTATGTGGTACTGTGGGGATACTATGTTCCGTAAAATTGGATGACTATGCTTAGTTTGGCTTATAGCTTTACAGCATGAGTTTGACAACAGGTATCTGTCTGTATGATACCCTTGTGGAGAATGTGTGTGTCACCTGGAGAATGCATTATAGGCCACAGTATGCATTACCAGATGTGGATGGACATATCCCTACTGTGAATGCTTGTACCTAAGAGAGCTATATGCCAAACAGGAGTGGTCTCAGTAATGGGTGCAGGTGAATACCACTGGTTACTGGCATTGTATAGTACCTGAAGGATCCAAATGTTGCTGTGTGTCCTACATCTGTGTGCCAGTTGTCAAGACATCATCTAATGATTGGTTATGGTCAGGCTGTTGAAGTTATGTATACTACCAGAATGCAAAACAATGACAGATAGTAACAGTATCACCCACAGCACAGTGTCAAACCATGTCATACACACATGTGTAGTCAGGTTCCGAAATGTGTGTAGTACAATGCATACTGGCCACCAATAGAAACTATGGAGTGTTACTGTGTAATATGTCACCCTGCCCATGTGTCCACTATGCACGTACATGCAGACAGTGCACCTCCACCATGTTCACAACTGTACACCTGCAAATCTGTGCTACACACATCCCACACATGCTGTCCACTCTCTAACACATGCTGCCAATACTGCACACATCAGCCAAGTGGTACGTGGGCGGACAATACACTATTGGAACTAACACTGGTGTAAACAGCACTACAATGATAATCATAGCTTTAATGCATCATGCCTGCTCAGCTACACCTTCAAGCATATCACTACACTCTACTGCTGACAACACGCTAACATTGCTATACTGCTATAAAGACACCCTGTGCATCAGCACCATGGTAGCCTGTTCCTGCATCGATGTTACAGATGACAGGAGGTGGCACAGGTTTCATCATATGCACAGGGTGTGTTGTTGGTTTGCCAGAGGCCTAGAGTGAGCCATCCAATCGACATGTATGTGTGTGTGTGTGTGTGTGTGTGTGTGTGTGTGTGTGTGTGTGTGTGTGTGTGTGTGTGTGCATGTGTGGGGCAGAAATACTGCTATGGGTCAATGTTGATGTAATGTGTGTGGGTATGTGTTAGCCCTAGGTGTCTGGATTATGCGTGTGTGTGTCTGCATGCACACAGTTTCACCATGTGGCTGCCATATATGGGCATTTGTGGGACAGCCACAGACTGTACCTGTGAGGCTTCACAGATCACCATCTCTGGCCAAGGATACGGTACCTGTGCCTGGCAGGGGTGCTACTGACACTATCAGGTACTAAGCCAGACTGGGTACTATCCACAGAGGTAGATGGATGTACACTGGACCCAGGCCCCTGCTGGGACTGTCCAGAGTGACGTGCACGTGGTCTTCTAGGACGTTCTATAGACAGCCCACCCCCAACATTGCTGGGGCTGGTACTGGCACTACGGGAGTGGCTGTGGCTTGAGGGACGTCTGCGGTGACTGCCAGCTGCTGATGTTACTGGCATATGTCCACTTTGATGACTCAACCATCCCGTACTGTCCTGACACATGGACATGACATTGCGGAGGACATCTAATGTCTCTCCCCAACATCTATCAGTGACCTCAGTGTAATTACGGATGGCACCAGCTAGGTCACGGATACTGTCAATTACGGTGGTGTTATCTGCCCTCTGTGCCTTTAGTCCCTGTCTGGTGTACCGTTCCATATGTGCCTGTGCCTCCATGATAGCCTGGAACATGAATGAGGTTGTAAGACCTGTGGCACATCTGCCAGTGGCATGATGAGCAGCAGTGCTCCGACGAGAACCCATGGACATCTGCCTATGTGGTACCCTTCTATACATCTGGGTATGGCTGCTGTGTTGGGATGCATGTGCCATGGATACCACACTGTCCTGGCCAATGCCGACTGTACGCTGTCCCCCAGCTAAGGGCATTGGTGATGGATGTATTGGCAGTATGACTGTGTGCATGGATGGGGTGGTCACTTGTGTACTGTCGATTGGTGGCCAAATGACACACCCTGGCAAACATGCCTGTGCCTCAACACACCTATCATCATTATCACTACTTTTCTCAGTGACATCAGTTTCCCTGCTGCAGTCAACCAGCCCAAAGTCAGCACCTGTGAGAGGAAGACAGGAAACACACTTTATGACCTGTACATGATGTCGGCACACATGCACACATGCACACATGAACACATGCACACATGCACACATGAACACATGAACACATGCACACATGAACACATGCACACAGGCACACATGCACACATGAACCGATGAACACATGCACACGTGAACACATGCACACATGCACACATGCACACATGAACACATGCACACATGCACACATGCACACATGAACACATGCACACATGCACACAAATGCACTCCTCACTAAAACACACACACACACAGACACACCACCAGCAATCCAGAATGTACTCAATAGCGGGTGATGGTGGGGTACAGTATCACAAGGCAAACAGTTATATCACACATGTCAGCATGCAGGATGTGTGTTGCTCAACAGCATGTAGTGCAGGTGTAGACAGCCCTTGCTAATAACAGTATACATGGCTTTGATGCATGTGTGTTGTTGTTCAGTGATTGGCCTCACCCTGGAATGCAATGTGTACATGGACACAACATTGCTGTGTAAGTATTAAAAGCTCTGCAATGTCCTGTGCACCATCACTCACAGGTATACATACCATGGCTGGATGTGTATTTGTGTGTCACATAGATATCCATTTTTGATTAGAGCGTCTGTGTCTTTAGCAGATAAATGTGGACACAGGTTTAGCACATGCATGCTATGTATACACACAGGATGAGTGGTGCATGTATACCTAATGGAATACCATTGCTCAACATAGCCATTGTACAGTGGTTATGTTGAGTGTAGGACATATTGTGGCCATGCCAGTGCCAGCCATGACATGGCATGCTACAGCACAACTGCAACATTAAACATCACACATACACAGTGTGTGTCATGTGACCTATACACTCAATAGCATTACAAGACATATATGTGTCACTTTGTACAAATGGTGATTGCTATGCATATTGTGTATCGATGCATATGTTTGCACACACACAACATTGAGGTGCATAGCAGTTAATGCTATGTGTAGTACTGTGGTCACTGTAACTGGATAGGGTGTAGTACCATGAGCCATCATCATGCAGCATCATGTGGTCACTCAAGGCTACTAATGTGTGCCAGACCGGCACATACCATGCTGTACCAGAACTGCTGTACCATGGCTACATTCACCATTTCACAACCAGTTGTTACATGGGTTTGTATAGTGCCCAATAGGGGGCATTGCCTAACATGAATGTGTTATGTGTTGAAGAGTGTCGCACAGCCACATGAGAGGCATATACCCCTCAGGTATATTACGTGTGCTGTGCGGATGACATTTGGGATACTGGAGTGTGACCTTACAGGGGGTGTCTGAATATGCCATGTGTAGCATGTGAACATGTACTGCGTATGACAAAGTTGTGTATGTTGTGTGCATGTGTATCACCTCTGCCTATCCAATGTTCACTACAGTGTTGCCACAATTGTGTGGGATGCTCTGTGTATTGTATGTGTTTTAGGCAGCTACCCACGTTACTGGGATGTGCATAGTCTCACAGCAAACATGCACAGCATGCATTATGCGTAGGTGTGTTATGTGTACATGGCCTACAGCTCACCTATGACATGCACATTTAATTAGCAATATTAAATGTAGAACACACTCACCAGCATGGGTCTGTTGCCTTGCTGTCACACCAGAGGGACCTACAAGGATATGAGACACTTTATCAGTGGCAACAACTGTGGCATTGCTGCTGTGTGTCTGCAATCTTACAGTACAACAGTTGACAGTCACAGGCCTACAGATTACATTCCTAATTATTAGTATTGCACAACACTAGGCACCACATCCTCTAACTACACAGTACACATCTCACATGAGCATGCTCTACCAATAGAGGTAACAGTAGTCTACAGCTATGCCATGTTACCTGCACACTCCGTGTCAACTTGCTGTGTGGCTCCGGCCTCCTTGATGATACATGTTACTTGTTGTTGTTGTTGTTGGCCAGGAGCCAACTGGCTCAGGAGCAGCTCCTCCACTCTGGTGAGGGGGGGGTGGATGGCTACCCCACCACCTGTGGCAAGCTGTTGTCTATGGATATCTGACGCACGCTGCCAGACATGTCTAATTAAATCACTGCAGTGATGGCGTACCTGCTCATATGTCCGGTTATGCATGCCTATGTCATTTACCCTATGGACAAGATCTTGCCACAGTGCAGTCTGCTCATGCTGGTCCTGGCTGGTTCTGGAGAACAGCAGGGCATAGTGCTGCACCAGGCTTGTTGTTATCTGTTCCTCCTCTGCCAGGCTGTATGTGGGGTTAGGATGGTGGGCCATTACCCTGGAAGACAATGAAACAATATGTGTGAGCAAGTCATGTGGCACACTTAACATTCTAAAGTACAGATATCAATTAACTGCCATATATAGCAACCTATTGGCTGTCAGAGGATACACACTTTCAATGCCACATATCAGTGCTCAGCCCACAACTGCCTGACAGTGTCTGTCACACTCTATATATCAAACCATGTTTTGCACAGCAACAAAGATAAACCAGTATGTAAGACTATACAACAGTACATGGCACACTGTATGCGACACATGCACCACCTAGCCACAGGAGGTATATATCAAGCTAATGCATCAAGAAATATGTATTCCATTGCAATGATTGTAAAGTCCAGTTACAGTATTATAGTATACCACACTAGTCGTTGATGGCAAACCCCTGCCTAACATATGTGCATATTCGTTAAATATAGGTGGCATACTGCTGTACTAGACAATACATGTTGCTAGATATGCACTTATATCCTGTAACACACATATGACCGAGGCCATGGTACAGGCATACCCACACACACATCAGACATACATACCAGACACAAAGGTATGGCAACCCAGATGACCTTTACCTGTGTACCATACAGTACTGTGTGTCAGTAGTTACAAAACAGTGGTTCCAAGAAATGTGGACATACACCATACTGTGCTGTGTAGGCATACAGCTTCAGGTAGTACTACAGTTCATACAGGAGTTGGATTCACCAGCAGTAACACTCAATAAGTATATATGTACTGCTTTAGCCTACAATGGGACACCCCAGTCGACACCAAGGGACTACGTCAGACCGTATGGCATACTGCTTTTTCTGTCTATCAATTGCATACACATCTTTTGCTGGGATCACAGCTAGGACACATAATACCATGACAGAAACAGTTTCCCACTAAGCTATCACACATATACAGAACTCTGACACATTCACCAACGCATTCACCATCACACTCAGTCAACCTCACATAGCAATTATTGCAACAAGTACATGTGGGTGTGTATCGCTTCATAGGTAGGTTATAGGCTATTGGCCCTAGGGCATATAGAAGTCTAGCCATATGCTACCCTGGCCTTTGACACACAGGTAAGTACGTTTCACAAAGCCCTGTCAAGCAGAGCCACAGAGGTGATTCCAGGGGTGTATTACCTATCTCCCATACAATCATCAGGATTATTTCTGATGACTGCTAATTAGGAGCTTTGTTTGCTATTGATAGGTGGTTTGTTCCAGAGTATGGGATGTCTCTGAGATAGGAATGTATCCCTCCAGCATGTGCTGTTTATTGAGGTCACAAGGTTTAGGTCCCTAGAGCGTGTAGCTCATAGGGATTGTGATCTGTTTATGTGGAGCATGTCCAACAGCTCTGGGTTTGACATAGCTTAGTATGTTAGGCAGAGGTCACCTCTAGGTAGGCGGTATGCAACACAGTCTAGCTGTAGGTTTGTGAGACGGTCTGCATAGGGCATCTGTCTGAGGCCGGTATTACTCTTTGTGAGGTATGTCTGTGTCATTTCCAGTTGCTGTAGATGTCTTGTGAGGTACATACCACATGGGGCATTGTACTCTATAATGGGCTTTATGTGTGATGAGTAGAGGGGAACACTGACCTATGTTTTCCTGGATGACAAACCTTTTGTGATGATGTGTGCCACGTAGACAGATGACATGACTAGTGTGGCACTGTGATTATCAAAAGGGAGACTACTGTCCACCTGTGTCCCATGGTCTCTTATCACACCTTCGGTGTTAGGTAGACTACCACCTATGTGGTAGTTAATGGGTACAGAGTTTTTGCAAGAAGGGATGCCAATGCAGTGGTCAACATTGAGCTTGTGTCCATGGCTTTGTCACCAGGCATCTGTTGCAGTAAATATGACCCTGTCTCTCTCTCTCTCTCTGTCTTTCTCTCTCTTTCTCCATGTGTGTATATATATATATATATATATATATATATATATATATATATAGGTTCATACTAGGCTATCTGCCCTAGGGCATTTATAAGCCTAGCCAGAGTGTGTTTGGCTTTCGCCACCCATTTTAAATTAATTTTGCTATGCCCTTTTTCGAGGTTAGTATACTGTGCCTTTGTCTAACAGTGACACAGAAGTGATACCCAGGGTAAACCTACGATCTCCCATCCACTCATCAAGATTCCTCTTGAAGAGAGTCAATGAGGGACTCTGCCTAACCTGGACTGGGATTTTATTCCAGAGTGAAGGGAGCCTCTGGGTTATGAATCTGTCCCTCCAGCATGTCCTATTTATTTCAGTGCTGAGGTTCAAGTCTCTCGAGCGCATAGCTCAATGGGATTTGGATTTTCTGAGGTGCAGCATGTCCATTAATTCCGGGTTGGACATGGCTTTATACATCAGGCACAGATTGCCTCTGAGCAGGCTGTATGCCACTGAGTAGAGCTGGAGTTTCTTTAAGCGGGCAGCATATGGCATCTGTTTGAGCCCTATGACCCTCTTGGTGAGGTACTTTTGGGGTCTTTCCAGTGGCTGCAGGTGTCTGGTAAGGTACATCCCAAAAGGGGCATTGTACTCAATTATGGGCCTGATGAGGGATGAGTAAAGAGGCACGATGACCTCCTCTGATCTAGATGTGAATCCCTTCATGATTAGGTGGGCTATATAAAATGTTTTTCTAACCACTTTGGCCACGTGGTTGTCAAATGAGAGATTGCTATCAACTTGGGTCCCCAGGTCCCTAATTACTTCTTCTGTACTTAATGGATTACCATCTATGCGGTAATTTGTGGGCACTTTGTTTTTGCCAAAGGGGATGACTATACACTTTTTGGCGTTTAGCTTGAGGCCATGACTCTGGCACCAGTTGTCTGTTTCTATGAGGCCCTTTTGGAGGATGCTTGTGTCGGCTGGAGAGTCGATTATGGCGCCCAGTTTGCAGTCATCTGCGAACTTAGTCAGCCACAGTCCTTCCGTGTTGGCCTGTACCTCAGAGAAATATATACTGAACAAGAGGGGTCCCAGGACTGAGCCTTGTGGGATGCCACTTGTAACTGGTTTGGAGTCTGACATGGCTCCAGCAATTCTAACCATGTGGGTTCTGTCCTTGAGCCAGTTTGCAACCCATCTAGTGACATAGGGGTTTATATTTAAGCTGGTGAGCTTATCTATAATGCCCGAGTGGGGTATTGTATCGAAGGCTTTTGCGAGGTCCAGGTAGGCTGTGTGGACCACCTTCCCTCATCAATGGCCTTGGTGACTGTTTCAAAGAAATCAACCAGGTTTAAGAGGCAGGATCTGCCCTTAACAAAGCCAAACTGGGTAGGATCCAGTGTCTGTAGGTCCCCAATATCTTTATTTATGAGGTCCATGATGATCCTTTCCATAGCTTTGCAGACCAAGCTAGTCAGGCTTATGGGGCGATAGTTTCCAGGATCCGTTGAGGCACCACCTTTGTGGAGAGGGACCACTGTTGCTGTACGCCACTCTTTGGGTACATATCCTGTAGTAAGGCTGAGATTGAACAGTAGTTTTATGTTTGGGTTTAGCTCTTCTTGGAGTTCATGTAGGACACAGCCCGGGACACCGTCTAGTCCCATTGATGCTGTGTTTTTTGCTTTGGAGAGGGCAGCTCTTACCTGAGAATCTGAGATGTCAGGGGGCAGCACTCTGCTGGGATAAATGTTTGCCCTTTTGGTGGGGGGGGGAGTTTGCGCTGAACCTGTCAGCTAGGATGTTGGCAATGTCAGTGGGTTCGGTGTATTTTTTGTCATTTTGGACTAATTCTGAGCATATCTGGGAATTCCCACCCAGGTTCCTAACATAACTAAAGAAAGCCTTGTGATTAACCTTAGTGTCCTGTGCAATTTTTCTCTCAAAGCTGGCCTTAGACGATTGTATGAGTGCCCGTAGTTTTTTGCTAATACTGATCAGAGATGCCTTTCCTTTTTGGGATTTTGCTCTATCATGTAGTAGCTTCCTCCTTCTATTGTATAGTTTGTTTATGGCTGGGGTCCACCAGACAGGACATCTGCCTTTGGAGGATTGGGTCTTGGCTTTATTTGGGATTGCATGATCCATGCATTCCTGAAGGTGTTCATAGAATGCGTTTATAAAGGATTCTGCGGTCTGGGACGTATTTTTCACAGGCCCGGGGGCTTTGAAGGATTCCACCTCGGTTTTGAGGAGTGTGAAATTTGCTTTAGAGAAGTTTTTCACTGTGGTTTTCAGGGCAGGGGGTGGAGTCAGGATGTGAATATCCAGTGAGATTAGTTTATGGTCTGATCTTACCAGTGAGGGATACACTTCTGGTCTGGAGAATAGAGTCCCCATGTTGGTGATGATCAGGTCCACTATGTTTTACCCTCTTGTGGGAGTGGTAACAAGTTGTTCCATAGCATTTGAGTTTATAAATTCTAGGGACCTTTGGGCTAGGGTGTTGGAGCTAGAGCAATGCTCCCAGTCTTTGTTTGGGTAGTTGAAGTCGCCCAATATAATGGTGTTTGGAGAGACCTTCATATTTTCCAGTGTTCTCAGGAAGGCCGAGTGGGGTTCCTGGGTTTGGGAGGGTGGTCTGTAGCAGGCTATAAACTGGAAGGCAGTTTTACCCACTGTTAGTTGCACATGGATAGTCTCTGATGCTTCGTGCTGTGCCACCAACCTGGAGGTGTGGGTATCTTTGACGAATATTGACACCCCCCCTCCTCTTGTGGTACGGTCCAAGTTTTGGGGCCAAAAAGCATGGTATGAGGTATCATCTGGTAGTGCTGGGGTGCTCTCAGGAGCCTTGAACCAGGTTTCTGTTACTGCACAGATATCAATGTTCTCCATGCTAAGGAGAGTTTTGAGTGCGTGCATCTTGAGGTTTAGACTTCTGGCATTGAGTAGCATTACTCTTAGTTTCTTATCCCTTGTGATACCTATGGAGGTGGGTTTGTCTTTTGAGCCTTGCCTAAAAAAGGTACTATGGGGGTAGCAAGAGCCTTTGCCAATATCCAAAAGCCCAAGGGTGACAGGTGCAAGCCGTCCCTAGCGAAGCATCATGGCTTGTCGAGCATGTCATCCCAGGCTGACAGGCATTGGATCCCCTTTGAATGACACCAATACTTAAGCCAATTGTTGAAATTGATCATCTTGTCTTCATATTGTGGCATCATTCTTGGTGAGGGTAAGATGCTACTCAAGGTCAGGGTCATACCGGCCTGGGCTACATGCTCAGAGAGCTCCTCTATGTCTCTTTTCATGTAGTCCAGGGAGGTACGTCTCAGGTCATTCACACCAGCATGGACAATGACTGAGTCATATTTGTACTTGCCTTGGAGTGACTTGAGTGCTTGTGTTATGTGGCGGATCCTAGCGCCTGACAGGCAGCTCACCGTGACCTTTTCCTTGTTCAGCCTGGTGAGCAGGACGTCAGTGTGCCTGACAATAGGGTCACCTATTACAAGTGTATCAGGTGTGTTGTTTAGCCTTAAGGGCTGTGACTGTTCGGCACACTGGCTTTGTGAGCTATGTGTTGCACGTGTTTTGTTTTGGGGTAGCGGTTGCTTGGGTGTCTGCTTTGGAGGTCTCTGCTGCTTAGGCAGATTTTTATTTAGAGCCTCTGAGTATGTTTTTGTGTGTTTATGTGTTTGGTTTGCTGTCGTGGTAGGTCTATGTGAGACTGGAATTGTAGTGAGTGTGGTTTCCTTCTCCTCCTGACTGGTTTCACCAGTACTGAGTTGAGAGAGCTTAGCCTCCAGTATGGCTATATGGTTGCATCTCTCACAAGTGTTGGAATTTATTGGGAGGAGGAGAGGGTTGTCTGTGTACATGAGGCAGTTGTAACATTGCCTCAAGATTCCCAGATTCACCAGCTGGACCAGAGAGGAGATTGACAACTGACCTTTGGACATGCTAGAATAGTATTGGAAATTCCTTTATAATTGAAAAAAAAGGGCCAATGGGGAACAAGGTACTCAAGGTGAGTTTGTGAGGGTGTAGTGCTTTTAATATTTTAGTGCTGACTTATATAATTGCTTTAGTGAGCAAGTGCCAGGTAACGTAAATGCAATGTGTTTCAGGTAACTTAAATGCAAAAACGACAAACAGTAACTTTCTTTCAAGTGAAACAAGGAAATAAGTACAGTAAGCAATGCAGATATCACCAGGGATCCACAGAAGCGCTGAAAAGCCGCGTTTTAGGTGGAATTAGCGTTTCAGGGAAATAACAAGCAAACAAACAAGCAGCATACAAATAAAGCTAGATTCAGCAGGCCTGGATCTAGTCTATGCTACAGCAAACAAGGTGTACCAATTTCATTAAGAAACAGTTCAAATATGCAGGCACTATAAGCCTTTAACCAGAAATTCCCAGCTCAGAAGGGCAGAGTCCAGCCTCTCCTCCCACAAGAGTGCAGACCATGAACCTTCTTAATGTAAAATAACTGGCCTGAAGCCCAAGTGCTTAAAACAGAACTAATACACTTTTAGAATAACACACACATACATATAAACATCCATTGGTGTACATATAGATATACATATAGGCACATATATAGTCCACCTTTCATGGTGGGGATATCAATTATGCGAAGGTTGTGAGGTATACAGTTATGTCTTAATATTGCACAGTGTTGTGCGGAATGCATTGAAGGTGTTCTCAGCCCATGTAGCTTTAGCAGGTCTCATTGGCTGCAACACTGCAAACCTGACGAATCATACCCACAGCGTTTAACCACCACGTCATATACCAGCACTGTATGCTGTATTGTTTGCCACACACTACAACCTACATAGAAATATGCACATAACAACCTTCAACAACATATGTATGTCCACCCTTCACAAACAGTTGCAGTATGTCCCTTGCTCTATGCAAATGTACAGATGCTAATATATCTGACACAGACAGATCTCTCCATATGTGTGTGCCTTACACACACAAGGTCCACACTGTTGTAAGTTTGTGTACCTCATGGCTGACCTGTTGGGCCTTGCTGCAACATGAACAGGTGTCACATGTGAGCACACTGTAATATTAGAGGGTGTATATATAGCTGCAAATGCTAGATTAGCATACTAGCCTGGTACAGCTGTTGCCATTGCTAAGCTACACATTAATATGACTATCATGCTTTTGTTACTCTGTCACATCCATGTTTATATAACCATATGTGCTACTCCCCCAAACAGACATTGTACACACTACTGTACAGAACACAGATACCATAGATCAGATGTTTAACATTTAATGCTGAACTACATAGGTCACAGTCATATCCCACTACACACAGCTACACACTGATTTCTTCATGTCAGTAGTTATGCAGGGCATCTGTGCATAGATACGTACTGTTGCCACATATGGATGATTCAAACTATGTTGAGTACTCTTCATAAACATCTACTACATGCCAGTAAATACATAGCTGTTACATACCTTTCCTTTGTATGTGTTCGTATTTGTCGGTTTCATGTGTTTTGCAATAACTTTTCTTTTTATAGCTTATGATTTTTTTCGAGATATATATATTTTTCAATATAATTATTTTTTTCTTTTCAATATATTATTTATTTTTCAATAACTTTTTTTCAATATATTTTTTTCAATATATTATTTATTTTTCAATATAATTTTTTTTCAATATATTTTTCTTTTCAATATATATATTTTTCAATATATTGTTTTAGTTTTTCTTTTTTTTCAATATATTACTTTTTCTTTCAATATATTTTTTGTTGATCTTTTTTCTTTTTTTCTTCTGCTGTTGTCTGCGTCTGTCAAAGGAAAAAACTTCAAAGAACAATACACGTAAGGTTCAGTTAAGGTTCTTTAATTTACTTGCAGCAAGGAGAAAAAAGCATGCAAATACAAGGATTTGGCTGACTACTAACAGGAAGTATGTTCATTCTTATACTATTTTACAAGACATGGCCTTCTAAGCTGATGTAATCAAACACAACTTTCAGTATTGTTCTACAGCAGATGTTACTCAGATTTTCTGCTGACATGACTAGATTTATGAGAAACTTTTCAGAAAAACAACCTGGCTTTGGTGACTATTAATCTGTTTACAAGCGTCTATTGTACAGTGTTACATTTCAAGGTACTTTTCTAATACAGATACAAGCAAATGCTGATCGCAGTTCATATTTTCAAGCAGGCTTTGTACTAATTATCTGTAACTTCTACAGCTGTATATTTTCTCATGGCACAGTGGAACTTCTTGTCTAAGTTTCATACAAGTAGTATTGTTCTATTCATTATTTTCCTAACGCAAGCAGAAATCACCTGTTTCTCAGTAAATTTCCAAGGCACAAGCAAGATTTTAGCTAACAATACAAGGTCAGAAAGCAACTGCAGTTTGTACAGATTTATGCAGTATGAAATAGAATAAATGTGTTAACTCTTTTTCAAGCTTCTAAATGCACTAAGCATATTGCTAATACACACATTAATACATATTTTTCTAACATTTCCCCCCTATTAATACTTTTATTCTACTTTCAAAATAAGCATAAACAGTTTGTTTTCTTCTCCTAACATCTTCCACTCAGGATTTGCAGTTAAGAGAGTCATTCAGTTTAGACTTATAAAAGCATTTTTAGTATTTTAACAGGTCTTCAAACTCAGTACTTTGATATAAGGTTTCAGAAACTGACATGTCTATAAAGTCTTTGATCAGTCTTTTCATGCAGGGGATAACACAACAAACACATACTCCCAGTAGGAGCATAGCTACACAAATGGCAATCAGGATGTTCATTAGGATGGTACCCCACCCCACAAACCATTTCTGGAAAAAGTCCATAAGTGGGTTTGGGCCTGGTTTGGTCATGGCCGACACTTGCTGAATTACCTCAAGATGATTGTCTATCTCGTGTTTATGGTCAGGAATATATGAACAGCATTCTTCTTGGATTAAAGCGCGTGTACCACCTCTTGCCGCTAGAGTGAAGTCGAGAGCCATGCAGTTTTGGAGCACTACAGTTCTCATAGCATTCAGTTCATCAGTCACCAATTCGAGAGCAGAAAAAGTTGCGTTGTTCATTACTTCGAGAAGTTTTGACAGTTTTCTCAGCTCCCAGATCGATTTCACTGCTCCATATGCTGGTAATATGCTTGCCCACAATATAATGCTATCACTCAAGTCCATGTGTGTCAATCCTTTGCCTAAAGAGTGATGGTCTTTCCAATGCACATCGATTTGTCCCACTGGATTTACAGGTTTCTTGACGACTTCTCAGACATTTCAAATTTTCCCATGAGGCAAAACTGCAGTGTGTCATTTGGCCGGAACCAGGTAACCCAAAAAACAACTGCCAAACCAATTCTCAGGTAACCATTTGTATGCCTTTCTACCACACACAAAATAACAATCCTCTACTTTAGTAGTAACCTTGCTATGAATATACACTCGCCCTGCATGAAACATTTTTCTAGCAATTATAGACAGCTGTTTATAAAGAACAGAATTATGTTTTACTTCATCAAGTGTTTTGTGCATCAATCCAAGAAATGAATCATAGTTTGTATTACAATAAAGATCTACTTTGTTACCTTTAGTGTAACATCTATAAGGAAAAGTCACATTGCAATTGCTCCAACCCACCAGAACAGTATCATTTTTATAAAAACACACAGTTCCATTTTGTGGAACAGACAAGTGCAATGCTATTTTATCTTGTACTGTAATGGTTGAGGTATCATAAATCAAGTTCTCCCAGGTCTCATTGACCCCTATGGGGACTGTAGTCATTAATAACCCCCTGTATCCTGTCGGCAAAGCTGTGCAAATCCAGCAATTCAAAACATTGAAAGTCTCAGCATACACATGTTTAATTGCCTGGTAAGTGTTAAAGTTTGGATGCCAGTTTATGAGTAACACTTCACGTTTATTCAGTTCAGTCTGTGTGGCTGGGAAAAGAAAAGGCCACAACAAAAAGATTATTGTCACAAATACAGTTAACAGGATGATTATGCAATACTTCTGAGGAAAGGGTTGTTCTGCATTCCTGTTTCTTCTGGACTCTATCATTTTTGCTCTTGGCATGTAACAAGATTTTTGTCGAGTTCAAAGTTTTTAACTAATTTACAGTGCGTCAGGTGGATCCAAGAGGCACGCTCCACGATTTTGACTGCAGTGGGTGTTGACAAAAGCACTTGATATGGACATTCCCACTTCAGAGATGCCCAGTTTTTCTTTTTAACTACCTACTGACAGATCCACGTTCCAGGGGGCACTGCCACTTCTAGCGGTCTGGTTCGTTCTTTATCTGAAACAGAATTTAACTGTAACAAATGTTTAGAATTTAACAAATTATGCATATACTCTGCTAATGTACTGTCAGCTTCCTGGTCTGTGTGCATGAGAGATTTCCACTGAGATATATAGTAAGCCCTTCGAAAGAGCTTTTCAAAAGGAGTCAATCCTTTTGCATTCGGAACAGTTCTCATGCTCAACAGTGCCAGGGGCAGACAGTACACCCAGTTTCTCTGCATTTCTACTACTAATTTTCTTAGCTTGCTCTTTAAAATCCCATTATGTCTCTCTACTAGCCCTGCTGATTGAGGGTGATACGCACAATGATTTTTTAATGAAATTCCGAAATATCTACTTAGCTGTTGTATGGTCTGGTTCACGAAGTGTGTGCCATTGTCACTGTAGATCCTTTCCAGAATGCCAAATCTAGGGATGATTTCTTTGACAAGGACTTTGGCCACCGTTGTAGCATCTGGATTTTTAGTTGGAAAGGCTTCCACCCATCTGGAAAACATATCTACAATGACAAGACAATACTTCTTATTTTCACATTTATTCAACTCTATGAAATCCATACAGATAGTATGAAACGGATACGGTGGTATAGGGTAACTCCCTTGCTTGGGCTTTAACGCCCCTTGTGCATGATGTTTATTACAAACGTGGCATACCGCGCAGAATTTTTCAGAGTAATTTGAGAAGCCATAAGTCGTGAACACCCAATTCATCAGCTGTACCATCCCCCCTGTTGAGACATGGCTCTGCCCATGGCTCAACAAAGCTGCATATCTAAACAAATTAGATGGCAATATCGGTTTCCTTTCTTTAGAGATGTACAGCCCCTTTTCAAGAATTGCTCCTCGTTTTACCCATCTTTGTATTTCAACTTTCGTAGTAAGTGTCTGCATTGTCTTTAACATTTCTAAGTCTAAAATCTCAGAGGGTTGTAATTCCTCATTCAAAAGAAATGATTCTGAAGCTGCCTGCTTTGCAGCTGTATCAGCCCTCGCATTACCTTTTGAAATCATGTCCTGTTGCTTGGTATGAGCTGTGCATTTACAAATAGCTACTTTCTGAGGTAACTGAATAGATTCTAAAAGATCTAAAATAAACTGTGCATGATTGATTGGTTTGCCAGTAGATGTTATCATTCCTCGATTTTTCCACTGTTGCGCAAAAACATGTACAGTAGAAAAAGCATACTGGCTGTCAGTAAAAATGTTCACACATTTACCCTTTGCTAAGGTACATGCCCGTGTCAAGGCAATCAATTCTGCTGCCTGTGCAGATAAACTGTGTGGTAAAGATTTCGCTTCTATAATGTCTGTGTCAGAAACTACTGCATATCCTACTAGGTTCTGTCCTGCAGGACCCCTTTTGCATGAGCCATCCACGTAGTATGTCACCTCGGCATCATCCAAGGGAACATCCGTAAGATCTTTTCTAGGCAGTGTCTTTTGCTCAATCACCTGCAGGCAGCTGTGTGGTGTGCCATCTGCAGAGGTTGGGAGAAAGGTAGAAGGGTTCAAAGTTGTACATCGTTCGATTGTCATATGAGGTTGGCTCAACAATATAGTCATACAGGAAAGATGCCTAGCAGGGGAAAGATATGCTACCTTTTCTTGCAGTAAAATAATCATGACTGCATGAGGCACTCTCAATGTGAGAGGGTGGAACAACACTACTGAGGCCAAAACCTGTACTGCCATTGCAGCTGCAACTACTGCTTGTACACAGTGAGGTAAAGACTGTGCCACTGGGTCCAGTTGTGATGAATAATAAGCAATAGGGCATTGTTTGTCCCCATGCTACTGTGTTAATACTGATGTCATATAACCTTGCTTACAATCTACAGTTTGGAAAAATGTTTATGATAGTTTGGTAATCCCAAAACTAATGAGGACGCTATTAAATGTTTCAGTTTGCAGAAAGCAGATTCTGCTTCTGGTGTCCATTGTAGCAAATCCTGTGCTGCCATAGGCCTTTTATAAATCAGGTTAGTCAACGGTGCAGATTCCAAGGCATAGTTTGGAATCCAACTCTGACAAAAATTAGTCGTACCCAGGAAGGACATCATTTCCTTCTTGGTAGTGGGTTTTGGTGCTTGCAAAATTGCTATTTTTCTGTCCTCATCTAATGTCCTACCTTCCTTGGATATTACATATCTTAGGTATTTAACTTGTTTTTTCCAAAGCTGCCATTTATTTTTGTTTACTTTATGTCCTTCAGTGGCTAAACATTGTAATAGCGCTATGGTATCTTCTTTACAATCTTGCTGGGTGGGGGACGCCAGCAGGATATCATCAACATAAAGCAAAATCTGACTACCTCTCGGTGGGGTAAACCCCACCAAGTTGGTTGCCATTTCTTGTGAGAATATTGTTGGACTTTCACAATACCCCTGTGGTAGTCGCGTATATGTATACCTTTTCCCCTGAAATGTGAATGCAAACCAATACTGACTGTCAGGGTGTATCGGTATCGAAAAGAACGCATTGCTGATATCTACCACAGAAAAATATTTCTGTTGAGGTTTTAAATCATTCAACAGGGTGTGGGTCTGGCACCGTAGGTGCCCTTGGTATTACTGCATCATTTACAGCTTGTAAATCTTGGACCATACGCCATTCTCCATTTGCTTTCTTAACAGGAAATAAGGGTGTGTTACATGGTGAATCAGGAGATTCCACCAGCACCCCTTCCTTAAGTAAAGCTGCTATAATAGGTTTGATTCTTACCTCTGCATCTTTTCTTAAGGGATACTGTCTCTTTTGTGGTCTAAATGCTGACTTTGGCATAATAGTAACTGGTTCCCGCTGTACGAATAAGTCCTACATCTAATTTTCCTGTCGACCAGAGATTTTCTGGTATATTCTGTAAAGCATCCTCTTCCTCCTTCAATAGGAGTGCCAATCAGCTGTCCTTGCTGGACTGCAAGTGTACAGCTGGGTGGGTCTGAGTTATCCAATTCAGCTTCTGCACTTGTATTCCTTGTTGTGACAGTCCTAACTCTGTCTGTTTTTCCAATCTCGTGACTTTTTCTCCTAAGTCTACCCATTTTACATTCTTGTCCTTAGTTAAGCTAACATGTGGTAATCGATTAGATCTATAGAGTGCAAAGAACTCCTGGGGCAATGAACAGCTGGCTACACTGTTCCCTTTGGTGTCTCAGTACAGATTACGTAATATTAATCTGTTTGCACGATTTCTAAACAATTCTTGCTCATATTCCTTATCAGGTCTTGGTGTGTTACAATAATACAGAATACAGTGCAACAAATGCTGTTTATCAATGTCAAGAGAGGGGAACTTGCTGATGGCTATGTTCATCAACTCTTCAGTCACTGCCCCTGGACCAGTCGTAACCAAGTCCTGGCTATAGAAATAAAACATTTCACCCTGCGGTTGCACTGCAAAGGTATCAATTTGTCACTGTGCTTCCATACCCTTCATAGTTGGAACTACTGCTATACCAAATAGCTGCATAAGGTCTCTGCTCAAGAGGTTTACTGGGCATTTTGCAGATACAACAATTTTACTTTTCTGGGTCAATCCTGAAACAGGATTAGTTATCACAATATTATAGGAGAGGGGCTCCCGATACAGCTGTCCATTAGCTGCTTTCACTAATATGTAATCAGGTGACTCTGAATTCTCTGGCAGTTTGGAGGGATGTACCAGGGTCCGTGATGCCCCTGAGTCACACAAGAATCTGACTTCCCTCCCTTCTACCAGGAGTGTAACTTCTGGTTTTGTGTCTGCTAAATAGAGCTCTAAGCTCAATAAAGCCAAATCCAATATTTCATTTTCTTCACTATCCGTGACTTCTTGCACTTCCTCTATTTCTTCTATCACATTCTCTACTCCCTCTATCACAGACTCATTTGTCCTTTCTCCGCTATCCCCTTCTAGTGATTCCTGACTACCATATAGTCAGTCCTCACCCTCCTTATCTTCCGTAATTGTCTTCTTGTTTTTCTTGCAATCCTTTGCCAAGTGTCCTTTCTTACTGCATTTAAAACATTCACCCCTTTTCTTTCGCCCTTCAAAGTCCTCTGATCATTGATCAGATTGTTTGTTTCTGGACATTTTTCTTGCACTTTTTCCCGGACTGTACTACATATACTTCTGCTCCATCTTATACAGAAAATACTTGGGCTTTTTTTTTCTTTTTGCTATTAAAATGCCTTTCGGCATGTCTAGCATATTCAAGCAATGACTGTAACTTGCTTGTACGATGATCTACCATGTCTTTTGTAATAAAGCTGCTTATAGGTGCAATACTGACTTTCAGAAATGCATTCTTTAACTGCTGCTCGTATGGGGAATCATGTGTCTGATCTTCAGGAACCTGCATTCCACAATGGTTATTAAAACATTCTAATAATCTGGAATAATATCTGTCAATAGCTTCACCTTCCTGTTGGATGCATTGATTAATTTAAGTCCAGTCTGCCCTAGGCTTCCATCTTTCAGAGATTCGGTCTGTGAGACCTTTCACTCTGTTGTCTAACTCTGCGCTGCTATGTGGAAGGGGCCTGAGCGCAATATCACAGGGATTCCAGTCACCACTAATCATGTGCCAATCTGGTCCCACAATTTGTCTGACTACTTTTTCTACCTCTTCTCCATTTAAATTATAACTCAGCCTCGTTCCTTGCACATTTTCTAAGAACTTTCTAAAATTAACTTTTGGATGGGGAATTCTCACAGTGGCTTTCCGGATGTCTTCCGGAGTCCAGGGTCTATACACTAGAATAGTTGGGTCCTGACCTTCTTGCTCTGCCTGAGGATTAGGCACTTCTATAAGTGGGCATATTTCTTCTTCACTCATAAATCGTGAATTTCTACCCATTTGATATAACTCAATGACCCCTTTTGAGTTTCCTGCCCGTGTTCGAGACCTAGTCTCGATGGGATCTCTAATAAATGGTTCCGCTTTTGTAGTGTCTCTACTTACAGTGACAGCAGGATATCGCGGGGGTGGACTAACTTGTTTACTTGCCTCATATTCTGGTAAAGGAGGCGGAGGGGCCGATGCTATTACTAAATTATTGTCCTCCTTATCTAAAACATTGTTTTTGAATTATTACTCTTTTGTTCCCTTCGGTTTACTTCCTCAATCCACCTCTGTGCCTGAGGAATTCCTAATTGACGTTGCTTTTTTAGCCAACCTCTAGAAGCTGTTTGACAAGTTTGACAAGTGAGGATTTTTCTAGTTTACCATCAAATTCATACATATTAACCCATTTTGAGTAGTATTTAATATTATCAGCACGCTGTGACTGCATGTATTTTGCGTCTTCGGTTAACGGTGGATTTTGGGACCTTTTTGTACAATTATTACCCATTTTGTTTTACCCTTTTAATCGTTACGTAACACCTTATTTTTAACGTGGTACCACGGATGTTTTTATAGTCTCTTCAGAATGACTGCCTACCTGCTCTGTTTCCCTGATCTATGACAAGACAGTAATCTTTCTGTCCCTGACTTATAAATAAAGTCTCTAACAAAACAAATACAAATCTAGTCCCTGATCTAAAACAGAAAAAGAAAATAGATTCACTTTACCTGAGCCTTCGTGATTGATCACCTGGTTCGAGTAAACCCATCCTTCAGTCACAGATCAGAAAGTGGCTGGCCTCTTTTGTACGACAATTCAGTCGGAGGACTTTTCAAATAAGAAGAACCGATGTGGTTTCTTCCCCGTACGATTTCAAGCCACCTGGCCTGTCTGATCCGAGGCGAAGTGAAGGTTTCCGGTCTGAAGGACCAATCTGTCAAAGGAAAAAAACTTCAAAGACCAATACACGTAAGGTTCAGTTAAGGCACTTTAATTTACTTGCAGCAAGGAGTCAAAAGCATGCAAATACAAGGATTTATCTAACTACTAACAGGAAGTATGTTCATTCTTATACTATTTTACAAGACATGGCCTTCTAAGCTGACGTAATCAAACACAACTTTCAGTATTGTTCTACAGCAGATGTTACTCAGATATTCTGCTGACATGACTAGATTTGTGAGAAACTTTTCAGAAAAACAACCTGGCCTTGGTGACTATTAATCTGTTTACAGGCGTCTATTGTACAGTGTTACATTTCAAGGTACTTTTCTAATACAGATACAAGCAAATGCTGATTGCAGTTCATATTTTCACGCAGGCTTTGTACTAATTATCTGTAACTTCTACAGCTGTGTATTTTCTCATGGCACAGCGGAACTTCTTGTCTAAGTTTCATACAAGTAGTATTGTTCTATTCATTATTTTCCTAATGCAAGCCAAGCAGAAATCACCTGCTTCTCAGTAAATTTCCAAGGTACAAGCAAGATTTTAGCTAACAATACAAGGTCAGAAAGCAACTGCAGTTTGTACAGATTTATGCAGTATGAAATAGAATAAATGTGTTAACTCCTTTTCAAGCTTCTAAATGCACTAAGCATATTGCTAATACACACATTAATACATATTTTTCTAACATTTCCCCCCTATTAATACTTTTATTCTACTTTCAAAATAAGCATAAACAGTTTGTTTTGTTCTCCTAACATCTTCCACTCAGGATTTGTAGTTAAGAGAGTCATTCAGTTTAGACTTATGAAAGCATTTTTAGTCTTTTAACAGTTCTTCAAACTCAGTACTTTGATATAAGGTTTCAGAAACTGACATGTCTATAAAGTCTTTGATCAGTCTTTTCATGCAGGGGATACCACAACAAACACATACTCCCAGTAGGAGCATACTTACACAAATGGCAATCAGGATGTTCATTAGGATGGTACCCCACCCCCCAAACCATTTCTGGAAAAAGTCTGTCAGTGGGTTTGGGCCTGGTTTGGTCATGGCCAACACTTGCTGAATTACCTCAAGATGATTGTCTATCTCATGTTTATGGTCAGGAATATAGCAACAGCATTCTTCTTGGATTAAAGCGCACGTACCAACTCTCGCTGCTAGGGTGAAGTCGAGAGCCATGCAGTTTTGGAGCACTACAGTTCTCATAGCATTCAGTTCATCAGTCACCAATTCGAGAGCAGAAAAAGTTGCGTTGCTCATTACTTCGAGAAGTTTTGACAGTTTTCTCAGCTCCCAGATCGATTTCACTGCTCCATATGTTGGTAATATGCCTGCCTACGATATAACGCTATCACTCAAGTCCATGTGTGTCAGTCCTTTGCCTAAAGAGTGATGGTCTTTCCAACGCACATCGATTTGTCCCACTGGATTTACAGGTTTCTTGACGACTTCTCGGACATTTCAAATTTTCCCATGAGGCAAAACTGCAGTGTGTCGTATGGCCGGAACCAGGTAACCCAAAAAACAACTGCCGGACCAATTCTCAGGTAACCATTTGTATGCCTTTCTACCACACACAAAATAACAATTTTCTACTTTAGTAGTAACCTTGCTATGAATATACACTCGCCCTGCATGAAACATTTTTCTATCAATTACAGACAGCTGTTTATAAAGAACAGAATTATGTTTTACTTCATCAAGTTTTTGTGCATCAATCCAAGAAATGAATCATAGTTTGTATTACAATAAAGATCTACTTTGTTACCTTTAGTGTAACATCTATAAGGAACAGTCACATTGCAATTGCTCCAACCCACCTGAACAGTATCATTTTTATAAAAACACACAGTTCCCTTTTGTGGAACAGACAAGTGCAATGCTATTTTATCTTATACTGTAATGGTTGAGGTATAAATCAAGTTCTCCCAGGTCTCATTGACCCCTAGGGGGACTGTAGTCATTAATAACCCCCCGTATGCTGTCAGCAAAGCTGTGCAAATCCAGTAATTCGAAACATTGAAAGTCTCAGCATACACATATTTAATTGCCTGGTAAGTGTTAAAGTTTGGATGCCAGTTTATGAGTAACGCTTCACGTTTATTCAGTTCAGTCTGTGTGGCTGGGAAAAGAAAAGGCCACAACAAAAAGATTATTGTCACAAATACAGTTAACAGGATGATTATGCAATACTTCTGAGGAAAGGGTTGTTCTGCATTCCTGTTTCTTCTGGACTCTATCATTTTTGCTCTTGACATGTAACAAGATTTTTGTCCAGTTCAAAGTTTTTAACTAATTTACAGTGCGTCAGGTGGATCCAAGAGGCACGCTCCACGATTTTGACTGCAGTGGGTGTTGACAAAAGCACTTGATATGGACATTTCCACTTCAGAGATGCCCAGTTTTTCTATTTAACTACCTTCAGACAGATCCACGCTCCAGGGGGCACTGCCATTTCTAGCGGTCTGGTTCGTTCTTTATCTGAAACAGAATTTAACTGTAACAAATGTTTAGAATTTAACAAATTACGCATATACTCTGCTAATGTACTGTCAGCTTCCTGGTCTGCAGGCATGAGAGATTTCCACTGAGGTATATAGTAAGCCCTTCCAAAGAGCTTTTCAAAAAGAGTCAATCCTTTTGCTTTCAGAACAGTTCTCATGCTCAACAGTGCCAGGGGCAGACAGTACACCCAGTTTCTCTGCGTTTCTGCTACTAATTTTCTTAGCTTGCTCTTTAAAATCCCATTATGTCTCTCTACTAGCCCTGCTGATTGAGGGTGATACGCACAATGATTTTTTAAAGAAATTCCGAAATATCTACTTAGCTGTTGTATGGTCTGGTTCACGAAGTGCGTGCTATTATCACTGTAGATCCTTTCTGGAATGCCGAATCTAGGGATGATTTCTTTGACAAGGACTTTGGCCACCGTTGTAGCATCTGGATTTTTAGTCGGAAAGGCTTCCACCTATCTGGAAAACATATCTACAATGGCAAGACAATACTTCTTATTTTCACATTAATTCAACTCTATGAAATCCATACAGATAGTATGAAACGGATACGGTGGTATAGGGAAACTCCCTTGCTTGGGCTTTAATGCCCCTTGTGCATGATCCTTATTACAAACGTGGCATACCGCGCAGAATTTTTTAGAGTAATTTGAGAAGCCATATGTCGTGAACAATCGGTTCACCAGCTGTACCATCCCCCCTGTTGAGACATGGCTCTGCCCATGGCTCAACAAAGCTGCATATCTAAACAAATTAGATGGCAATATCGGTTTCCTTTCTTTAGAGCTGTACAGTCCCTTTTCAAGAATTGCTCCTCATTTTACCCATCTTTGTATTTCAACTTTTGTAGTAAGTGTCTGCATTGTCTTTAACATTTCTAAGTCTAAAATCTCAGAGGGTTGTAATTCCTCATTCAAAAGAAATGCTTCTGAAGCTGTCTGCTTTGCAGCTGTATCAGCTCTCCCATTACCTTTTGAAATCCTGTCCTGTTGCTTGGTATGAGCTGTGCATTTACAAATAGCTACTTTCTGAGGTAACTGAATAGATTCTAAAAGATCTAAAATAAACTGTGCATGATTGATTGGTTTGCCAGTAGATGTTATCATTCCTCGATTTTTCCACTGTTGCGCAAAAACATGTACAGTAGAAAAAGCATACTGGCTGTCAGTAAAAATGTTCACACATTTACCCTTTACTAAGGTACATGCCCGTGTCAAGGCAATCAATTCTGCTGCCTGTGCAGATAAACTGTGTGGTAAAGATTTTGCTTCTATAATGTCTGTGTCAGAAACTACTGCATATCCTACTAGGTTCTGTCCTGCAGGAAACTTTTGCATGAGCCGTCCACGTAGTATGTCACCTCTGCATCATCCAAGGGAACATCCGTAAGATCTTTTCTAGGCAATGTATTTTGCTCAATCACCTGCAGGCAGCTGTGTGGTGTGCCATCTGCAGAGGTTGGGAGCAAGGTAGAAGGGTTCAAAGTTGTACATCGTTCGATTGTCATATGAGGCTGGCTCAACAATACAGTCATACAGGAAAGATGCCTAGCAGGGGAAAGATAAGCTACCTTTTCTTGCAGTAAAATAATTGCAACTGCATGAGGCACTCTCAATGTGAGAGGGTGGAACAACACTACTGAGGCCGAAGCCTGTACTGCCATTGCAGCTGCAACTACTGCTTCTACACAGTGAGGTAAAGACCATGCCACTGGGTCCAGTTGTGATGAATAATAAGCAATAGGGTGTTGTTTGTCCCCATGCTGCTGTGTTAATACTGATGTCATATAACCTTGCTTACAATCTACAGTTTGGAAAAAACGTTTATGATAGTTTGGTAATCCGAAAACTAATGAGGACGCTATTAACTGTTTCAGTTTGCAGAAAGCAGATTCTGCTTCTGGTGTCCATTGTAGCATATCCTGTGCTGCTATAGGCTTTTTATAAATCAGGTTAGTCAATGGTGCAGATTCCAAGGCATAGTTTGGAATCCAACTCCGACAAAAATTAGTCGTACCCAGGAAGGACATCATTTCCTTCTTGGTAGTGGGTTTTGGTGCTTGCAAAATCGCTATTTTTCTGTCCTCATCTAATGTCCTACCTTCCTTGGATATTACATATCCTAGGTATTTAACTTGTTTTTTCCAGAGCTGCAGGTTATTTTTGTTTACTTTATGTCCTTCAGTGGCTAAAAATTGTAATAGCGCTATGGTATCTTCTTTACAATCTTGCTGGGTGGGGGACGCCAGCAGGATATCATCAACATAAAGCAAAATCTGACTACCTCTCGGTGGGGTAAACCCCATCAAGTTGCTTGCCATTTCTTGTGAGAATATTGTTGGACTTTCACAATACCCCTGTGGTAGTCGCGTATATGTATACCCTTTCCCCTGAAATGTGAATGCAAACCAATGCTGACTGTTAGGATGTATTGGTATTGAAAAGAACGCATTGCTGATATCTACCACAGAATAATATTTCTGTTGAGGTTTTAAATCATTCAACAGGGTGTGTGGGCCTGGCACCGTAGGTGCCCTTGGTATTACTGCATCATTTACAGCTTGTAAATCTTGGACCATACGCCGTTCTCCATTTGCTTTCTTAACAGGAAATAAGGGTGTGTTACATGGTGAATCAGGAGATTCCACCAGCACCCCTTCCTTAAGTAAAGCTGCTATAATAGGTTTGATTCCTACCTCTGCATCTTTTCTTAAGGGATACTGTCTCTTTTGTGGTCTAAATGCTGACTTTGGCATAATAGTAACTGGTCCCGCTGTACGAATAAGTCCTACATCTGATTTTCCTGTTGACCAGAGATTTTCTGGTATATTCTGTAAAGCATCCTCTTCCTCCTTCAATAGGAGTGCCAATCAGCTGTCCTTGCTAGACTGCAAGTGTACAGCTGGGTGGGTCTGAGTTATCCAATTCAGCTTCTGCACTTGTATTCCTTGTTCTGACAGTTCTAACTCTGTCTGTTTTTCCCATCTCGTGACTTTTTCTCCTAAGTCTACCCATTTTACATTCTTGTCCTTAGTTAAGCTAACATGTGGTAATCGATTAGATCTATAGAGTGCAAAGAACTCCTGGGGCAATGAACAGCTGGCTACACTATTCCCTTCTGTGTCCCAGTACAGATTGAGTAATATTAATCTGTTTGCACGATTTCTAAATAATTCTTGCTCATATTCCGTATCAGGTCCTGGTGTGTTACAATAATACAGAGTACAGTGCAACAAATGCTGTTTATCAATGTCAAGGGAGGGGAACTTGCTGATGGCTACGTTCATCAACTCTTCGGTCACTGCCCCTGGACCAGTCATAACCAAGTCCTGGCTGTACCAATAAAACATTTCACCCTACGGTTGCACTGCAAAGGTATCAATTTGTCGCTGTGCTTCCATACCCTGCATAGTTGGAACTACTGCTATACCAAATAGCTGCATATAGTCTCTGCCCAAGAGGTTTACTGAGCATTTTGCAGATACAACAATTTTACTTTTCTGGGTAAATCCTGAAACAGGATCAGTTATCAAAATATTATGGGAGAGGGAATCAGGAGATTCCACCAGCACCCCTTCCTTAAGTAAAGCTGCTATAATAGGTTTGATTCCTACCTCTGCATCTTTTCTTAAGGGATACTGTCTCTTTTGTGGTCTAAATGCTGACTTTGGCATAATAGTAACTGGTCCCGCTGTACGAATAAGTCCTACATCTGATTTTCCTGTCGACCAGTGATTTTCTGGTATATTCTGTAAAGCATCCTCTTCCTCCTTCAATAGGAGTGCCAATCAGCTGTCCTTACTAGACTGCAAGTGTACAGCTGGGTGGGTCTGAGTTATCCAATTCAGCTTCTGCACTTGTATTCCTTGTTCTGACAGTTCTAACTCTGTCTGTTTTTCCCATCTCGTGACTTTTTCTCCTAAGTCTACCCATTTTACATTCTTGTCCTTAGTTAAGCTAACATGTGGTAATCGATTAGATCTATAGAGTGCAAAGAACTCCTGGGGCAATGAACAGCTGGCTACACTATTCCCTTCTGTGTCCCAGTACAGATTAAGTAATATTAATCTGTTTGCACGATTTCTAAATAATTCTTGCTCATATTCCGTATCAGGTCCTGGTGTGTTACAATAATACAGAGAACAGTGCAACAAATGCTGTTTATCAATGTCAAGGGAGGGGAACTTGCTGATGGCTACATTCATCAACTCTTCGGTCACTGCCCCTGGACCAGTCATAACCAAGTCCTGGCTGTACCAATAAAACATTTCACCCTCCGGTTGCACTGCAAAGGTATCAATTTGTCGCTGTGCTTCCATACCCTGCATAGTTGGAACTACTGCTATACCAAATAGCTGCATATAGTCTCTGCCCAAGAGGTTTACTGAGCATTTTGCAGATACAACAATTTTACTTTTCTGGGTCAATCCTGAAACAGGATCAGTTATCACAATATTATGGGAGAGGGGCTCCCGATGCAGCTGTCCATTAGCTGCTTTCACTAATATGTAATCAGGTGACTCTGAATTCTCTGGCAGTTTGGAGGGATGTACCATGCTCCGTGATGCCCCTGAGTCACACAAGAATCTGACTTCCCTCCCTTCTACCAGGAGTGTAACTTCTGGTTTTGTGTCTGCTAAATAGAGCTCTAAGCTCAATAAAGCCAAATCCAATATTTCATTTTCTTCACTATCCATGACTTCTTGCACTTCCTCTATTTCTTCTGTCACATTCTCTACTCCCTCTATCACATACTCATTTGTCCTTTCTCCGCTATCCCCTTCTAGTGATTCCTGACTACCATATAGTCAGTCCTCACCCTCCTTATCTTCAGTGATTGTCTTCTTGTTTTTCTTGCAATCGCTTGCCAAGTGTCCTTTCTTACCGCATTTAAAACATTCACCCCTTTTCTTTCACCCTTCAAAGTCCTCTGATCGTTGATGAGATTGTTTATTTCCCTGGGCATTTTTCTTGCCCTATTTCCAGGACTGTACTACATATACTTCTGCTCCATCTTCTACAGAAAATACTTGAGCTTTCTTTTTCTTTTTGCTATTAAAATGCCTTTCAGCATGTCTAGCATATTCAAGCAATGACTGTAACCTGCTTGTACGATGATCTACCATGTGTTTTGTAATAAAGCTGCTTATAGTTGCAATACTGCCTTTCAGAAATGCATTCTTTAACTGCTGCTTGTATGGGGAATCATGTGTCTGATCTTCAGGAACCTGCATTCCACAATGGTTATTAAAACATTCTAATAGTCTGGCATAATATCAGTCAATAGCTTCACCTTCCTGTTGGATGCATTGAATAATGCAAGTCCAGTCTGCCCTAGGCTTCCATTTTTCAGAGATTCGGTCTGTGAGACCTTTCACTCTGTTGTCTAACTCTGCGCTGCTATGTGGAAGGGGCCTGAGCGCAATATCATGGGGATTCCAGTCGCCACTAATCATGTGCCAATCTGGTCCCACAATTTGTCTGACTACTTTTTCTACCTCTTCTCCATTTAAATTATAACTCAGCCTCATTCCTTGCAAATCTTCTAAGAACTTTCTAAAATTAACTTTTGGATGGGGAATTCCCTCAGTGGCTTTCTGGATGTCTTCCAGAGTCCAGGGTCTATACACTAGAATAGTTGGGTCCTGACCTTCTTGCCCTGCCTGAGGATTAGGCACTTCTATAAGTGGGCATATTTCTTCTTCACTCATAAATCGTGAATTTCTACCCATTTGATATAACTCAATGTCCCCTTTTGAGTTTCCTGCCCGTGTTTGAGACCTGGTCTCGACGGGATCTCTAATAAACGGTTTCGCTTTTGTAGTGTCTCTACTTACAGTGACAGCAGGATATCGCGGGGGTGGACTAACTTGTTCACTTGCCTCATATTCTGGTAAAGGAGGCAGAGGGGCCGATGCTATTACTAAGTTATTGTCCTCCTTATCTAAAAAACATTGCTTTTGAATTATTACTCTTTTGTTCCCTTCGGTTTACTTCCTCAATCCACCTATGTGCCTGAGGAATTCCTAATTGACGTTGCTTTTTACCCAACCTCTAGAATCAGTTTTAAGCTGTTTGACAAGTTTGACAAGTGAGGATTTTTCTAGTTTACCATCAAATTCATACATATTAACCCATTTTGAGTAGTATTTAATATTATCAGCACGCTGTGACTGCATGTATTTTGCGTCTTCGGTTAACGGTGGATTTTGGGACCTTTTTGTACAATTATTACCCATTTTGTTTTACCCTTTTAATCGTTACGTAACACCTTATTTTTAACGTGGTACCACGGATGTTTTTATAGTCTCTTCAGAATGACTGCCTACCTGCTCTGTTTCCCTGATCTATGACAAGACAGTAATCTTTCTGTCCCTGACTTATAAATAAAGTCTCTAACAGAACAAATACAAATCTAGTCCCTGATCTAAAACAGAAAAAGAAAATAGATTCCCCTTACCTGAGCCTTCGTGATTGATCACCTGGTTCAAGTAAACTCGTCCTTCAGTCACAGATCAGAAAGTGGCTGGCCACTTTTGTACAACAATTCAGTCGGAGGACTTTTCAAATAAGAAGAACCGATGTGGTTTCTTCCCCGTACGGTTTCAAGCCACCTGGCCTGTCTGATCCGAGTTGAAGTGAAGGTTTCCGGTCCAAAGGCCCAATCTGTCAAAGGAAAAAAACTTCAAAGACCAATACACGTAAGGTTTAGTTAAGGCACTTTAATTTACTTGCAGCAAGGAGACAAAAGAATGCAAATACAAGGATTTGGCTAACTACTAACAGGAAGTATGTTCATTCTTATACTATTTTACAAGACATGGCCTTCTAAGCTGACGTAATCAAACACAACTTTCAGTATTGTTCTACAGCAGATGTTACTCAGATTTTCTGCTGACATGACTAGATTTGTGAGAAACTTTTCAGAAAAACAACCTGGCCTTGGTGACTATTAATCTGTTTACAAGCGTCTATTGTACAGTGTTACATTTCAAGGTAATTTTCTAATACAGATACAAGCAAATGCTGATTGCAGTTCATATTTTCAAGCAGACTTTCTACTAATTATCTATAACTTCTACAGCTGTGTATTTTCTCATGGCACAGCGGAACTTCTTGTCTAAGTTTCATACAAGTAGTATTGTTCTATTCATTATTTTCCTAACGCAAGCAGAAATCACCTGCTTCTCAGTAAATTTCCAAGGCACAAGCAAGATTTTAGCTAACAATACAAGGTCAGAAAGCAACTGCAGTTTGTACAGATTTATGCAGTATGAAATAGAATAAATGTGTTAACTCTTTTTCAAGCTTCTAAATGCACTAAGCATATTGCTAATACACACATTAATACATATTTTTCTAACAGCGTTCGTCCATCTCTCTCTCTCTCGCTCTCTCTCTCTCTCTCTCTCTCTCCCTCCGTAATTGCAATGAAATGATTGCATGTGTGGACAGCAAGTACAGCCTGCTTTTATAGGTATCTGCACATGTGCATGTGATGGCCTATGCACCAATTGTTGGCCACCATTTGGCAATTGCATGCAGCCTGCTGTGTGGTACTTGCAGTACTCACTGTCATAGCAACCCAATGCTATTAATTGCTAAGTCAGGTAGGCGTAGCCCTTTCAGTTTTCCAAAGTGGGGACCATGCTTGTTTGCTGTGGACACCGTTGTGTAAGTCAGAAGGTTGGTATACTTCTTATAACTGATGCTAGGGGTGTAGCCAGTGATTTGAATGTTGTACTCAGACCTGAATGTTGCCACTTCCAGTACACAGTTGACAGTGTAGAATTGTACTCACCCCTACAAATGCTAACACAAGATACATGGGAGTATGTAGTTTCTTTTCTACTTATACAATTAGCTGCCATACATACGTAGTTATTGAGATGTTTTCATTTGGCACATGAACTGTTTGGGAACTGCTGTACTGTGGATATTAATGTACTCACTTCTGCACAGTTTGTGCTTTTTCTTTTGTTGACATTATCACAGGATGCTCATGAAAACTGGACAATTCCAGTACTGAGTATGCCTACCTACATCCTTGCTGTACCTTGAACACACAGGTATTTTGTACATTTGGGTGGGAATTGTCCTGCTATGATACTGTGTGGGGGTTGTAAAGTGCTGCTGTAACATTATTTACTGCTAGAATGTCTGGTTCTGTTATCACAGTCATGTAATGCAATTCCACAACAACTGCTGGTAAAGTTCCACATAACAGGTTTTGTGTTATGGCATTCCTATGTTTCCTTTACATTCACTCATTCTGATGCATGATATATATATTTCAGCAACAACCTGCTGTATATCTACTGTGGCTTAGTGGTACTTCATGCAGTCTAGTGTTTCCAAGGTCCAGGGTTTGAGACTGACAGTGGTGTTTTATTTTGCTGCTGAGCAGAACAAGGCCCCTCATATGCAGGGTGACTAAGGCACTTTTAAGCAGTTGTAAGCAGGTTTGCGTGGATTTGCACGAAGCTTAGCAATACTTAGCTAAGTGCACACAAGTGCACACTCGCGCAAACCCGCTAACTCCTGCTTAAAAGTGCTTACTCACGCTAACCCCTGCCCTCATTTCTTTGAAAGAAAAGAAAATGGGGAGATAGGAAAGTGGTGAAAAAGGGGCACAAATAGGGAAAGACAGTAGGGAAAACAACTCAAGATGTGCAGGATGGGTGTAGGGAAGGTCAATAGCTGCCCATTTCTTTAACAGCAACAGCTGTGCATATACTAGTAATTTGGAGGGAAATTTGAAACCTTCCACCCCTGAGAGAGGGGTGAGGACAACGAAGTATGTTCTACTGCAAATTAAATTTCAGTTTATGTGTCCAGCGGACATGTGTGCAAAATGGGCAGCTATGTATGGGGCGTAATTTTTTTGTGGGAGCAGATTGCCCTTTTTTTTTTTTCAGGTGAGAGTGGACTGTGGGGTAGGGGAAGTAGGTATATTTTGGGAGGTAGGTTGAGGAGGTAAACAGACAAGACAAACAAGATGCATACAAGGGCGGAATATGACACATGGGGTGGGTGGACACCATTGACGGGGAAGGATGTTTGGAAATCGCAAGCCCATGAGCCCACAGATGGCAAAAGTGGAACTGAGATCCCCACCCATGGGCAGTCACCACTGCACCTTCACAGCCCGGAGGGTGGCTGTGCTGGGGGTTGCATAGGAGGGGCAGGCTCACCCATGAGTCGCGCCACTCTTGCCTCGAGCTGGTGTAGAGGATCAGCGACTGAATGCTCAATCTCCCTACGCACCACAGCCCGGACCGTTCGGAGGGTGATAGGTGGCCTTCCTCCAGCCACGCTTGCACGGGGGGTGATGAGCCCCATCCCCTGCAGTGCTTCCACCCGAAGGTGGCACAGGACCAACGGAGGAGGAGGTCCCGGGCTGGGCACCGGACCTGCTGGTGCCAGGTGCCATCTCCAGCTGAGGTGGGACAGGTGGGTCCGCTGGGACCGGTCTTCCCATATGTTCTATGTTTAGGAGGATTTAATGACAATATGGGTTAGTAATAGCCAACAGCATTCCGATTTATTTGTAACAGCATACAGTAGTATTCCCATTAACCCAACACACCAGAGTTCCAACTGTTGAACAGCAAGCATAACACATGCATATATAGAACAACAGTGGACATGCCAACAGCATGTGGGATTGATTGGTGGCAACAGGCCACCAAGAGTGTGGTATGTGAACAGGGCACATGCATCATAGTAAATGCAGATATTTATAAACCAATAGGGCATGTGTCCCAACAAATGTTATGAGATTAGACATACCCATTGAGGCGTGGAATTGCATTGTTTATGCACATACAGTAGGGTGTAAAAAGATACCTCCATTAACAACTTATATATACTTATAATTTTCAGCTACATTCCTATTGACTGCAGTTATATATCCCCTACATGTATTATTACACTAGGCAATGTCCGTTAATTGTGAAATGGGTTTTGCTAGTTCTTGATATACCTGACCTGTATCTGACATACAAACTGTCCTGGATGCAGATGTTACGGCTACATATTTATATATTTCATTTATATTTATATATCTACATATCTGGATGTGTTCAGGTGACATTATCAGGTATATGTTGACAGCCACCTACATTTCTAGCAGCACACTGACATTTCTGGGGAACACAGTAACAAGCTACTCATGTGCCAGATTAACCTGTACATGCTGGCCATGAACCGACAGTTGAGGACTGTATATATGCTTAACAGCTACTGGCACTCCCTTCATCAACTTTATATGGGCCTACTCATATGTGGATTGACTGCGCTTAATACAACAGTACTATTTTTATAATGCAACGGTACAACAACATAACAAAGAAAGTGACACGGACACACTCCAGGAATTATACCTTTATTAATTACATTGCACACTTTTCTAGTGGCTCTCTCATTTATTTGATATATCAGTGCATGCAGAGGTCTTTTATTCAAGACATATTATACCTTTATTAATAGGTTACACCACCTTTTCACGCTGTCTCACTTATTTTATATAACAGTACATGCAGAGAGGTTATTCAACACTTATTATTCCTTTATTAATGGGTTACAACACTCTTTTTCTGGATCTCTCACTTCTTTTATATGACAACACATGCAGAATAATTATTATCTGCCTGGTGGCGCAGCCTTAGCAGCCTATCTGCATAGGCTTGCTGATTCACAGCACGGACACCTGCAGCTGTGAAGTAAATGAAAGGATATTGAGGCATACCTATCCATAATATAGACTACAATAGCAATTCTTACATACTTCATTCCATGGCTACATACTCAGTAGTGGTGCATTTTCCATTTCACGGGCCTCCTGTATCCACTGGTTCAGTCGGTCCTCCTTGCGTCTCTTCAGGTCTGAGTAGTGGTGTCTGTCCTGCTCACCAGTCTGAGGGACGCCTGTGGCACTGGTGAGATCATGTGCTAGATGGTTCCAGGCTTCCACTTTGTACTCAGTGCCCCGAAACTGGCGCTGCAGGAGTCTTGCATCATGATGATGGACGAGGAGCCAAACCATTACTTTTGACTCCTCAATGCCCCACCGTTGCACTCGAAAACGAGAGCCCTCTCCGACCTCTGGAGCTTAAATATGCCTCATTTCCCGCACTTATTTGTGATTGGCCGGTTTTGAAAAATCTCAGCTAAAAGCAAACCTGCTTAGCAATGGGTAAACTTCCATTGATATATATGAGTGTGTTAGAAATGCATCCATATGTAAAGCTGTCATGGCTTAGTGGTTTAGTACTGTGATTATGTTGCACAGTATCCCGGGTTTGAGGATTGTCATTGCTTTTTATTTTACTACTGGCCAGACCGGCTAGGAGGTGTGGCTATGTTTAGCCGACTTTGCTCAACTTTGCCCAACGTTGCTCGACGTTGCTCTACGTTGCCCAATGTTGCCCGACGTTGCGCTAGTTAGCGCGGTGCACAGCTCTGCGCGAACATGTTTTGTTTGCGCTGGTTGGCGCAGTGCGCAGCTCCGCACAAAGCCATTGTGCTAGTTAAAGCAGTGCTAAGCTATGAGCAATTATACTTAACTGTGCTTAATACTAGTAAACTTTGCTTAGCAGTGCTTCACAATGCTTAAGATATGTTACTTATGCATTTATCAGTATGCATGACCATTCCACCTTCTTATATATATATAAAATATCGTTCACTACTACATAGGCCATTTCAATGCACTTTACTAAAATTTAAAAGGTAAATGTCAGGAGTTATTTTTATGCACAGATTTCCTACAGAAAATGGGAAGGGGAGTGGCGGGACTCGAACCGGGAATGCCTCCACTTTGTGCGAGGGCTCTACCACTACACTACTGCTATTTGGCTTAATTTGCATATACGTAGTTTATTATCCTCTTCGATGTCTACACTGCTAACTGCAGCTAAGAAATGGGCAAACCCGCGCATACACATGCAAATACGGGCAGCTATATCAGGAATAAAAAAAAATAAAATGGAAAGCTTTACATTTTAAACTTGTACAGGGATTTAGAATGTGGGGGAGTGTAGTGTTGAGTATGTAGACATTTGAGTAGACTCGCTCATTTCACTTGACATTTGCAGTTTAGGCACTTGCAGGGGTGTGGATATTTGGACTGCTCGACAGTCTGACACTCCCCCTGCAGTAGTGCATGCTCTGTGTTAGCCTTAGAGTTGAGTCAGTGCGCCCTCATGAATATGCATGATGCGCTGACATCATACTCTTAGACTGCCGTTTCCGAGTAAGACTTAGCTAGTCTTACACAGAGGATTAGTGAATCCCGGCCTATATATTGTACACTTCTGTAACTTATCATCATACTATGCTATGATATAATATTGTTTGCTGTATTAATTTGTACTCATCTCTGACTTTTTTATTTTTATCATATATGTGGAGCTTTTGTATTTTTTATGGTTGTCATGCATTTTCTCTCTGGGTCTCTGCTGAAAACGGGCACCTGATTGCCCAGTCAGACCAACCAGATAATCAAATATAAAATAAAATAAATAATTCAAATACTTCCAGTTACACATTCCCACTGTACCCTCTCACTCTTGATATTTATATAAACTAACTCTGAAATCAGTGTCCCTCAGAGAAGGGGGAACACACTGAGCTATATCAATTTTAAAGTTAGTATATATTCCCATAACTGCTTTGAAATGTTTACTGTTCCAAGGATTACAGTCACCCACCTTTGGCTTTCAACAGGCTTCTATTTATCTATTGGAACAAAGAACATATACATTGCTTATATATACCAAATGCTTTATTTTTGGACTGTGTGCCTTTCACAGTTTAATTTTTTGAATTATTATTCCACGGTTTATTCTTTAAATTTTATCTACTTTTAAAAGTGCTTTTTTATAGCTGATCTTTAATTGTTTGCCATATAGTACTCTTGTCTTCATCATGTTGATTAGCCTCTCTTTCCTTTTTTTTTAATTGCAAAAAGTCCATTTAAAAGCATTCCAATTAGCTTTAGTAAATTTGTAAACTAGTTACCCTAAGATACTATTGCCAAAAATCATTAATATGCTATTGAATGCATTAAAATATATAATTATCAAATACTGTCAATCTAGTTCTATCATGTCTTTGAGATTTAAAGTTACACATTTTTAATGTTATAAATATGTGGTCTGAAAGAACAATACAACAAAATATTTCATTAATTAATTGATTAGCGACTGAAGCTATAATGAAAACATCTATTCATGAGAAGCATTTGGATTTAAAATTATTATCTGTATAGACTGCTTATGTTTTCTTTCTCAAATATTAAATTGTCAAAAGGGAGTGAAACTTCAAGATGTCTTTCAAAATGAAGCTGCATCTTCTTCTATAAGATGCCCTCTGATAACCTTCTGCAAAAAGATACAGCCAGGATGAGCTTGAGACATGGTACACATGCCCAGGATGAGCACGGAGCAAAGTATACATGCACAGTATGAGCATTTTACATAGTATGTTTACCCAGAATGAGCATGGGACATAGTACTCATGTGCAGGATGACCAAGTGACATAATATAATAGCCTGGGATGACAACGTATTAAAGTACACATTCCCAGGATGAGCATGGGACATAATACTCATATGCAGTATGAGCAAGTGACATAATATAATAGCCTGGGATGACCACATATTAGAGTACACATACCCAGAGTGAGCATGTGACAAAGTACTCATGTGCCGGATGAGCATGTGACATAATATAATAGCCTTAAATGACCACGTATTAAAGTACACATGCCCAGGATGAGTGTGTGACATAGTACAAGTGCTGAGTGAGCATGTAACGTAGTACACATGTGCAGGATGAGCATTTCACACAGCATTCATGTCCAGGGTGAGCATGTGACACAGTACACATACCCAGAATGAACATGGGACATAGAATGCATTCCTGGAGAAAAAGTGGAGGCGAATGGCTAGTTGGTGTTCTGTATATTAAAGTAATTTTACAAAGTTTGTGTGTGTGTGTGTGTGTGTGTGTGTGTGTGTGTGTGTGTGTGTGTGTGTGTGTGTGTGTGTGTGTGTGTGTGTGTATGTGTGTGTGTGAGTGTGTGTGTGAGAGAGAGAGAGAGAGATGTAGCTAGAGTATATCTCCTGTGCTTACAAGACTATACGGAACTACTACTAACTCTGAAGGTTTGGTTGCCCTAACTTAGATCAGCTATGCAACCCCTTTGTTAAATGGTTTGTAATAAAGTTGTATTCATCAAAACTGTAAATGAACCGCATTACTGAGTATTAAGACACATAGTCTCAAAAGTGACAACAAAGGTGTTCAGCATTAGTGTAAGAAGAAGCATAGGAAACTGAATGGAAAAACTCATGGGTTAATGACATTGAACAAGCAACATCTAACTCACAGTTTGTTTCACATACTGCAACTAACCAGGTAACACCTGTAAATCAAAACAGTACTGATTTAATCAATACAAATGTGAAAGTAAATGAAAATAATGTAGAAAATAAGCAGCAAGGCTGCATCAGTGAAACAACTGTAGTATGTGTTACAAGCAAGCAGACTAATGCAGAAACCAATGATATGCTACAGAATGAAGGTAGTGTAAAAAATATATTGAATGGACAGTAAAGATTTATGTTACTTGTTAGAAGGACACAACAAAAAATATATAACTACTCCAAATGTGAATAATGCAAGCTAAGACTGTAGTACTGACCCCCCGGATTCACTAATCCTCCCTCCAGGACTAGCTTAGTCCTGCACAGAAGCGCCCATGTAGGAGGAGGACAGCAGCGTGCCATGCATATTAATGAATAAACATGCCCCTTCAATGTAGAACAGCACAAAGTGGAAATAAATGAGCAAGACTGCTCATAGGTGTCTGCATATCACCACCAACAGTCCCCCATGTGTACAACAGCAACAGGACATAAAAATCAAAAGAAGAAACCCCTTTATTTTTTTTTTAAACTCCAAGTACAGCTAACCGTAGATGTGAGGGTGTGACTACACATACACACGCAGATATATGTACAGTAAGATACATATGTAGAAGGTGCAAACAATATGGAACAGCCACTATGCCTACAGTTAACACCAGAACAACTGGACACTGTATGGGCCACCCATACAAATGACAATCATTGCCTGCAACATATACCCACAGGGAGGTCATAGGGAAAACACCACACACAGGTTTGCAGAAATGGAATACCTTTAATTGTGTACTATTACAGTTCTATATGCCATGTCATATAGCTGTTGGGACACTGACATCCATACAAACAGAGTAATGCAACTGTGAAACAGTTATACTAATACAGTATTCTGGAAAGGTTCACAACTGTTGCTGTCCAGGCCAAGCCCTTCAAATTGTACAGTACTGAGGACAAACTGGGCCACAGGATACCAAACAATCAACAGTATGTAATGCAGGTGTATAGTTCAGCAGCCTCTATCTACACTCTATACAAAATCACTAGGTGTTAAAGATGTCATGTGACCAAATGGGTTGGAACTGTTACATAACAAGGCATAACTGACACCATCACATGCACACTGACAAACAGAACAGTCTGTATGGAGGCAGTAGGCTTGCATTAACTCAATTTATGTAAGTAATGTAAATATAGGTGAAGTATACGGTACTGTACATCCAGATACATTAAGGCAGCTCACCCCTGATGCCCCCACATTGTTTAACAGCCTAAGGTCATTTATGGTGCTCCCCCCAGACTCAATAATACAGGGACATATACCACTGTTACATACACTGGCCTCTGGAGTGCATAAGAGCAAACATGTATTGTGTAGGTGACGCCCACACATATATGGCCCCAGTCCCACTGTATGTGTGGGAGATATAACAGCAGTGGTCCGATGGCAGCAATGGCAGTGTGATATACTCACAGCCCACTAAGGAACAGACTGCATTCCAAGGTAAAGTAGTATGTACACACACACCCTGTAACACCAGTACTATACAAAGCATAGCACAACTCTATGCACACTCTGTCTGTAGTTCCTGAACCTCCTACAAATATGTAGCTGCCCTGAGTGTGCCGGTTCTCCTGTAAGAGGTATTGCTACCTGCTGTCTGTAACACTGATGCCCACACACACGAAGGATGTCCATCACACAGGGAATGTAAAGGGACCACGTCCACATGATGTAGGGGGTTAGAGTAGGTGTTTGCCATGACAGTGGTGACTGGAAGTACTATACATGTGTAATCATATATATATATGGCTACCTGGATAATAATATGTACATATATTTCCACCATATGTCCTGGACATGGAGTGTAGGCCTACCCCAGCCTCTATAGTCCCACAGTCATAGTGCAAGGGGATGTCAGGTATATATAGCAGGTATATTAGTAGACTATTGCTACTGTCATTGGGATTGTCTTCACAGATATGGTGTGTGTTGGAGGTCACATCTGCTTATAACATGTGTGCCATTGGCTACTGACAGACATCCTAAGGACATCATAGTAAAGTACCACTGCTAGCACATAATGCCCCTGCGGACTGCAGCAGAGATATTGGCCAATATATGTGGACATTCTGACACACTCTGTACAGTCCAGAGGTATACACATAACCCCTTAGTGCTAAACATGTGTACCATGCCTGACAATATGGATGTAGACAGCCATGTAGATGGGTATAACACATAACGACTGGAATACATTTGCCACCATAGGTTATGCATTCACACACCTCTGTCTGGCCTGACATATAATAACCGCTGGTACAGGGGTGCCATGGCCACATACTACCCACTAGATATTGACATACATCTGCACAGCATCCCACTGCTCTGTCTGACATACCTGAATGTTAAGAGAGGCCCAGCAGCAGTACATCTGGCAAGTATCTGCACATGACATCTCACTGGTTAAGTACACTAAGCTGCTAGGCATGTAACAATGCACTGTGCAGGCTACAGGCAGACTGGCTCAGCACTGGCCTACATCTCCTATGGGGGAATGCACATGTACCTGCATATATAGCAGGCTCTACAGGCATGTCACACCACAGGGTAAGATACACCTGTGTGAAAGTGCATAACCACAACCAATGTGAACACAGCCACAGCCACATATGTTAAGCTAGCATAATATTACAGTATATGAACTATCTGTTCAACACCATCCTCGTATGTGCCACTCACAGCCTGACCCTACATATACTGGGCTGCTACACAGTTTGGTCTGATGGCTGTCTGTGGTATAGGACATGTGTGTGTATGGTCCTACAAACACGTACGCCAATACGGTTCCATACAGTGGAGCAGCATGTAACATCAGATAGGATGGGACCTAGAACAATGATATCTACCACAGTCTGTACACAGGCTAAAGTACATATTAACAATACACACACTGTCAACATTCACCATAAGTACACAGATTTCAGTACTGTACAAACATCCAGAGAATGTCCAGGTTATGTCATAAAATATAACCCCTGCTGTACATAACATGTGTAGCAGTCTGATATCTCACTGGCTTATTATCAGATATGATAACACTAATTATGGTGTACAGCACATATGCACCACTTCATGCACGACATATGTACACAGGTTGATAGAGTTGTGGCTGGAAGCACATACACAGGGCCAATAATGACATGTTGCTGTGATAACCTCATACATTTCCTGTCGTAACAGGGTTTGTTGCAACATATGTCCTATGAGGGATAAGAAGCCAGTAACTGTCATGGCTTTCACCATCTACAGACTGCAATCCTCACATTATCTTCTGCAGTCCCCAGATAGATGCTCCATTGGTAACACATGAAACCAAAGGCACAACATACTGCCCTGTCTGCAGATGACCCTGCAGATGGGGATTTCTCATAAACATGGAACTGACATGGCAGGTATTGAGACATGTAGGACAGTCATATCCACACACACACACTGTTAAACCAACAGCACTCCAAATGCAGTATAACAGCACTTACAGTCTGTAGTCAGGTCAGGTGCATCTCCCTCCCATGATTTGCCCTGTTTCCACAGTGTATGTTGTTAGAGGTAACACCCCAATCTATCTGTGATGCTGTTTGCCAAACAACAGATCTAGTTCCTGCTCACAGTGAATGAAAAGGGCCAACACCAACATGATGTTCCTAGATATTGGAGTATATTTCCATGCAATTGGCTATGGGAATGTTACCATAGCTGTTCCACATGCAATCACCTAGGGGAGGGCTGTAATTTGTGCAGAGGCCATCAGCTGATCATGAGCATCACTTAAAATACACATGCTGCTGCCAAGCTTTGTACAGCCATCTGGCACAGTCTCCACATCCACCAGAGAGGGAGTGGAAGAGGCAGACAGAGGCAAAGACATGTCAGGGGGTGGTGGGAGAGTAAAACCTAAGCATGCTTGTGTCACACACCTACCAGCACAGGGTATCAAACCCCTGAAGACTATGTAGTGCTATCACAGTTCTATGTAGTTATTGGATGTGCCACATGGGTTACCTGTTGTGGAGCCCTCAGAACATATATGTGATGGTGACTGACATCTGCAACAGGAATACCATAGTTATACGGTAGGTGATGTACATGTGCCTGTCTGCATGAACAGGTGCCAGCATCAACACAGCCACACTCTCACAGGGATGCACACACATTGACACACTTGGCAGGGCCAAGATTACAACTCATCAGTAGTGGGATTGCCACAACACATCACTGTGCAGGTATTACATGCACCACATGGGTCATCGGGGGTTTATGGGTAAAGGGTATGGGGAGGTGTCTGACATCAGAAAGCATGCATCAGTGAGCCCATGGGGGTTGAGGGAGTGTGGATGTGAACATATGCACCATACAACACACACACAAACACACAGGGTGCCAGTACTGACATGCATGTGTGCATGTCTGCACGGGTGTGTGGTGATCGACTGTGCCAGATGGCTGTACAAAGCTAGGCAATTGGGAATAACTTGGCATCAGGCCACATGATGATGGTCTACATTGTGGCTCAGGCTGTAGTGTCTGCATTTGCCCACACAGGTGGGTATTGTATCCCCCATCCAGTCACCTGGGTGACTATTGTGTGTGGCCAATGCTGTGCATCACTTGCCATGTATGTCTTCCTTAGTCCATGACATGGACAGTGTCTGGGATGTGCACACCTCCCACATGCATGTACAGTGACATGTGGAACTGTACCTTAGGTGTCTGGCCCATGTTGTGAACACAGATTATCATCAGATGTGCCAGTCTTGCCCACCTGTGGCAGGAACTGGTAATGGGCAGCAGGTTTACCCTGCACCTAAATTGATAGCATGCTAAAGGCATTAACTGGTGTCGGTAGCATCTGTCAATACAGGGCATGTTGTCAGGCATGGTATGTCCTTTGTGGGTCACATGTGATGGCAACACATGTGTTTTAGGTGTCCATTGGGGAACATGGGGAAGGTGCATTGTTTGCATGTACGTCCATATTGGACAGATAGACAGGGTGCCATGCCCTCTGTAGCCCACAGCTATCACCCCATAGTTACTATCAATGACCAATATGCAGTGTACTATCCACATATTGGCTGTTGCCTAGGTATGTGTGTGTGTGTGTGTGTGTGTGTGTGTGTATGAGACATGGGTTGAGAGTGTGCTCTGGGTAATACTGGGGTTGCTAACTGTGATTGCCTGGCCCTGATGTCACATGTCTGGGTATGGCTTGTAGAATATGAACAGCCAAAGCATGTGTTTGAGGGAATTGAGTATGTGACAGTTTGTATGTATTAAAATGTACTGTGTACTGTGAACTTTGAATGAACTCTGAGCAATGAGAAAATACTGAAAAACAAGAGTCTGAAAGCAGGAAATGTGCCTTTTATGGAAGTGCATCCGATTTTCTTTCTCTGCCCATAGATATGATGATGTGAATTGTCTTATGTTTACGGGTAAACCTTTGATTGGTTAATTGCCCTGTATAATGATCTAATTGGTTCATTTTTATATTTTTGTACTGTCAGCAATATCACCAGTATATAAGCTTGTTTATTCCTTTGTTCTGGGAGTCTCCCTGGTGCTTTCCATGAGGCTCCCACACGTGTGTACTGTAAATAATAAAAACCACTGAAAGAGAGAAAAAACTGTATTTGTCTTCATTTTCTTTGTCTTCATTTTCAAAGTATTGTGTAACATAACAGGCTTACCCCAGCCTCTCAGCTATTTCACATCTGTTATCCCTGTATGGAGGACATTGTGATATATAGTAGGGCCACCATATAAGAAATATGCAAAACCCACACCACATTGGCCACAGGTGTCACACACTCACAACCACCTCCACACAGGATATGTGTTACAAATGCACGCATGCACACACACACACCTGTCATGTCTGGGAGTAGAACCCCTACCTAACTAGTTTATTACACTACAGCACTACGCAGTTATAGTAAGCACCATGGAGATTATTGGAGTACTCCTTCCCCAAAGGTGTATATCACATTGGATGACATCAGCAGGATTGCCAAAGTAGGGCATTTGAATTGTAGTGAGTGTGATTAGCCTAAAATGTATTGCTCCCTACACAGACAGTGACACACACACAAAACATCCACAACCAACATGTGTGGGTATAGAACCCCTAACAGAGGTCTATACCACACTACAGCGTGGAGCTGTTATAGGATGCACCATGGAGATTACTAAAGAACTTCTTCCTCAAAGGTGTATTTCACAATGAATGACATCAGCAGGATTGCCAAAGTAGGCCATTTGAAATGTACTGTGTGTGGCTAGACTAAAATGCATTGCTCCCTACCCAGACAATGAGACACACACAAAACATCTACAACCAACATGTGTGGGTACAGAACCCTTAACAGAGGTCTATATCACACTACAGCATCGAGCTGTTATAGGACACACCACAGGGATTACTAGAGCACTCCTTCCCCAAAGGTGTATTTCACAATGAATGACATAAGCAGGATTGCCAAAGTAGGCCATTTAAAATGTACTGAGTGTGACTAGTCTATAATGCATTGCTCCATACACAGACATTGAAACACACACAAAACATCCAAAACTGCCATGGGTGGGGATGGAACCCTACCACACTTCTACATCACACTACAGGAGTACGCAGTTACCGGATGCGCTACAGAGACTACTGCACTACAACCTTCCTAGAGGTGTATTTCTAGGTGGGTGACATCAGCAGCCTTGCCACAGTTGAGTATATGAATTGTAAGGAGTGTGAGTACCCTAAACAGCATTGCTCTTTACACAGTCAGAGACAGACAGGCACACAAACACACACTCACACACAGTTGCCAATTCTGGGGTTAGAACTCTTACCTAACTAATTTATCACACTACAGCAGCACGCAGTTATGGGACATGCCACAGAGATTACTGGGCTACAACTCTCCCAAAGGTGTATTTCACATTGGATGACCTCAGCAAGCTTGTCATAGTAGGGCTATGGGGAGGGCGGTGTGTGCATGGGCCATAACCCATTCATCTAGGGGTGACACGCCACATGTGGGCACACACAGGGTCATATGTCACAGGTACATGTATACAGCTGCTAGACGACTACTTCCTTGTACAGTCATGTTGCACAGCTGGCACATGCACCACATAGTCTGTAATGCTGACAGATACTGGTGGCTGGTATCTGCAATGAGTGACATCTGCACTTCATGTGTTTGGTGCCCTTTGGCTGTGTGCTGGGTTGGACAGGTCTGGATTGCTCCTTGTCACAGTCACCCTCTTCCCCACATCTTTGTACATCTACCTTTGGCTTATTATAGTGTGTTGTCCTGACATATATGTCTGTATTCCTATCCACTATGTGTGCAAGGCATGAGTGGTGCATACTGATGAGTGTCTGCACTAACAACTGCAACTGCCAGAAATGTCTGGTCCACTGGTATTTGCAGTCATGGCCTTCATGTGTTTAAGTGTATGGGCATGCCCAGTATGGCTGTCTGTATTGAATTTGTGGATCGTGTCCAGGTAGTTTGTGCTGCAGTGCTGACCTTTGTATTGTAGACTGACAGGTAGTATGCTGTCTCTGCAGACTATCCATCGATCATTTGGCTTTGACTGTTACTACATTTCTGCATAGCGGGGGGACACACATGACTGTTTCTACATTTCTACACAGGAGTGGGGGGGGGGCACACCTGACTGTTATTACATTACTATGTAGGATGGGGGGGCACACCTGACTATTTCTACATTTCTACACAGGGTTGGGGGCACACCTGATTGTTTTTACATTACTATATAGGACGTGGGGGGCACACGTGAAACTTGTACACATTTGCTATGACTGTACTGGTATGTCAGGTACTCCATTTCATTCTGTATTGCTAACTATCATGCTGACTAGAGGCATACCAGTGTACTACAGATCATGGCTTTGGTTGCCATATATATTATTGTCTGACTTCCTACCCTTCAGAACTAACATCCCACTGCCTGCCCTGCTATGGTCTATCTGTGTTGGCCTGGGGGGGAGGTTAACCATAGCCATCATTCTGGGGCCATGGCACAGGCTCTGTTTGGGTTTGTCTACACCTGTCCTTCTGACTGAGACTGTTGTTGGGTATGTGAACCGTCCTGACTGACATGTGTGGGTCATATGGACACACATGTTGCTCAGCACATTTCCTGCAGTGGGTTTTGTCACCCTGTGTAGTACTGGCTACAATGATGACTCCAGTATGTGTTGCAGATGTCATGGTGCCACTATGGGTGTTTACTGTCTGCTGCCATAACATTCAGCCACCCAGTTCCCTTGCATGCTCACATTCATACCATAGCTACAGGTAACAACACATTCTACTCCATTTGGCAATTGGTAGGTTGATTGACTTACCTTGAGGGTGTGCCAGACTTGCGGATGGTGCTGGAGGGCTGCCTATGTCGGATGCACATAGTACACTCCCTATACATGGTTGAGCACAGGTAGTATCATATTTGGCATCCCTTTTACTGTATGTGCGAGTCAGAGAGAGGTGTCATTCCCTGGGTCCCTACTGTGTCAGCGCATGTGCTATACGTTACCTCTTTGCCAAGGCCAGGGCATACTGGGCATGCCTCCTTCTGCCTACTGGGGCAGGCTCAGATTGTTCCTCCTCCGGGGCACTCTGTGCCTGTGCAGGCCTTGGCATTGGTTGGGGGGGGGGTTGTGTGCTGTTCCTGCTGCAGCTATTTCCGCAGGATCATATTATGTAGCATAGCACATACCATAACAATTTGGGTACATATAGCTGGTGAATACTGCAAGGCTCCACCGGATGTGTTCAGACACTGGAACTGTGACCTGAGCATCCCAAACACATGCTCTATTATATGTCTGGCCTGTGCGTGTGCCTCATTATTGCGTTGTTGTTCAGGTGTGTGTGCATTTCTGATGGGTGTCATCAGCCACGGCTTCAGTGTGTACCCAGCATCCCCCACTAGGTGACCATAGGGGATGTCCCCATTGGCAAATCTCTGGTACAGCTGCGTCAGGTGCCATATGTGGGAATCGTCATAGCTTCCAAGGCAGCCAGCACACACATTCATTATAATGCCCTGGGCATCACAAACGACCTGGCAGTTGATGGAGGGGATGCCCCTGCAATTGATCTAGGCCCTACCCTGCTCACTGGGTGGTGCTTTGATGCATATGTGCGTGCCGTCTATAGCACCCCACTACTCCTGGGTATTCTGCTATTTGGTGGCAGAGACGCATATTGCTGGTCAACACCTCACGGGTGTTGAGGAAATATATGTGCTCACTGGAATGTGCTGACATGACATCCAGGAACTGGTGGAATACTCTGGATGCTGATGCCTGTGAGATCCCCATGATATCCCCTGTTGTACTTTGGGAGGTACCTGTGGCTAGTATAGCTAGGCTTACACATACCTTGGTATCCACTGGGATATGTTCCCCTTAGTCAGTTTGGTGTGTCAGGTGTGGCCAGCAGAGCTCAACAATTTGCTTTAGGATGTCTCTGTCCACCCTATAGCACTCCACTATCTATTGCTTATGTAGCCCCTGGTAGGTTACCCTGGGTCTGTACACTCTTCTCCGTCTTCTCACTGTGGGTTGTTTGGCACATCCTCACTACCCTCAGCCTCTTGCACATGTTCTATGTTGCCTGCTGCAGCCCTTCTCATTTTGTAGGTTTGTTTGTTAAAATATCCCCACTTGTATACACTGGTGGTGTAGAGTGTGGGAAAAACCAGAGGGGAAGGTGTTTGCTTAGTTTATAGTAGTGTTCTGGGCCGGGGTGGTCTGCTGCCTGTGTAATTGGCTGATTCTGATACATTTCACCTGCCAGCTATGCTAGTTCTCCTTGAATACTTTCCTACTGCTGTTTTCCCTTCCCATTGTCTCCCTGTTTAAGCTCATGTGTGTGCCGCACAAACAGAGTGCTCAAATGTGCACACTGCTGGTATTTCCTGGTTTAACTTCTTTTTTCTTCCTGTAAAACATGGTGTGCAGCGCACACACCCGCTTACACTTTATAAAGAGCGCTAGGCAGGTTTAGACACACCCCCAGCTTAGCTGTGCTAAGCTAGGAGCAAACCCAAGCCACAGGGCTCCAATCCGCTTACAGTATGCCTGACACACACACCCATGATGCCACGTAGCTCCTAGGCTTGCACCCAGCTATTCATACTCTTACACTGTTGGGACCTGAATCACATGCTGGGGAAAACTGGGATTCACTATCCTTCCCCTCATTTGCATAGGATTGCCTGCTAATGCATAATTACAGGTGTCACACTAAGCCTCCCCCCTTAGCAACTGCTACTCACTGGCCAGGTTGTTTTCTGCCTGCCATTGACTTGCAAGGCAGAATACTGATTTTAGTTAGAATGCTTATTTTAGGGTTATTTTCTTATTTCCCCCCGATCCCATTTGCGCGCCACTGCCGTATGCTTAAACAGCCGAGATCGACTAAAAAAAAATAAAAGTCGATTTTTTTATTTTTTGTATTGTTTGCAATGTCAATGGCCTTATACTTGGCTATTGGCATGCTTCCTCAATTATATGCAGCCTTTATTTGGAGCTGTCATATCTCCATTTTGGATTTTGCAGACATGTACTCAGTTACAAACCAAGTACATTTCTGCACATAGTCTAGTCTTCCACGGACAGTTGCAAGCGTCCTGGATTGCAAAATCACCTCATTTGCATGGATTTCATCTGCAAATGGGGTGATTTGCATACCAGGGCTTAGTCCATGCAAGATAAGTGCAGGAGCACTCCTGCATGCCCCTACAGGCTGTTCCTGGATCGCAAGGCAGACATATTGCCTGCGTGGGCTCCTGTACCAATCCTGCACTCCATGCAAGCTTTAGAAAATCTGGGGGTGACTCATTTCAAAGCTCTGGTAAAATAGCAGATACACTAGAGATGGAAAAAGGAGGTTTAGCTCCGGTTTCCTCCCACATCCCAAGGACATGCTGTAGGTGGATTGGACACTCTAAATTGGCCCTAGGTGTGAGTGCGTGCATGTGTGTGCCTTCTGTGGAAGGCTGGGCACTGGACTGGCAACTCAACACCATAAAACTCCACTGCCAATCATGAGCAGACAGGTGATCTGCTGTGGTGACCCCTAACTGGGAAAAGACAAAAGAGGAAGAAGAGGAATCAGCATTAGAGAGAGGACTCAGTGCTAACTCTCTATGGCAGTATGATTCTAAACATAGAATAAAAAAAAATGACTAGATGAAAACTCCAGACACACAAAAAAAAAAAAAAAATATATATATATATATATATATATATATATATATATATATATATATAAACTCCTGGAAAACAATTTATTTTAAGAGTCAGATAAAATAAGTGTTTTTGTCTCTATAACCATCGAAACTTCATCAGCTATCTGTATAACACAGCAACTGAGTTTAAGTACAAAAAATTTTAAAAAATCACATAATCAACTTAAAGTGTACAAACCTTAAAACCATCAACAGCATACATAAATACATAGCCTTTATTTAAAAGTCTACTGAAACCTTTTAAAAAATAGTAACATGCCTCTATCTATTCTGTGCTTTTACTTTCAAAATATATCCAATAGATGCTAACTTATTAAGCCCTGGCCATCCCACTGCCTTAGGAAATAAAATCCAAAATAATTATCTTTTTTCTAGGATTAATGACCAGACTCCACCCCTAGGGTTTGGTGTAAGTTTTTCAATCACTATAAACTTAAACTTATGTCCTGGATATTCCGATATGTGCTTGAATAAAGCATTAGTCACTCTCTGTTTGTTGATTTCATAAATGTGCTTGTAAATCCTATTTTTCAATTTCCATTTGGTTTTGCCAATGTAAAAAGCTGAGCAACATTGACACAGAGCCCCATAAACAATGCCCATGGTATTACACTTAAATTTACCCTTAATTTTAAGTTGGTATCCATTAATATCAAAAAGTTCAGCGGTGCGAATATGTTTATATAGGGTATAACTGCCACATTTATTCATATAACATGATGTGGCTTTTTTACTATAAAGAGTTGGGCATCCAACCAAATCCTTCAAGTTCCAACCCTTCCTAAACACTGATAATGGCCTTTCACTCTTTTTCTTTTTCACTGTCCAATCCTTATTTAAGATAGTCCAATTTTTAAAAATAATCTCTCCAACCAAATCACTGTCAACAGTAAAAATTGTTATAAGTGATAATTTAAAATTATTTTCCTCATTATTTATTTTGTCAATGAGTGTCCCTTGCTGATCAATCATGGCTTCCTTCCCTGACGTAAGAATAGGTGTAAAATAACACTGGTTTCTCTTAAATATAACCTCATTATTAATTTTATTAATGAATGCAGGAGGATAACCCCTCTTTAAAAACATGTACTCCAACAGTTCACAGTTCACATTCTACACAAAAATCATCCTGAAGAGAAACCATTTGTGCCGCCCTTACAAATTGTCCCTTAACTACACCTTTTTTTCTGGGATCTAGGATGGGAACTAGTAAAGTGCAGAAATGTATTGGAGTATGTAGGTTTCCTATAAATCCTTGATATATATCTTCTTTTCACCAAATCTTTCACTAACAGAACATCCAAATAGTTAATGCTGTTTTCATTCATCTCAAAGGTAAAAATCAAGGAAATTAGTGGTATTGGTAAGATACTCTAAAATGTACCTTTTAAACTGCAAATGTTGCTTCTACTTCCATATGACTGTAATCTAATTAGCAAATGTATGTGTAATTATTAAGGTATATTATTTAATTGTATGCTCTTGTATGTTACTGAATGCCTGTTTAAAATGTTTCTAATATGTTGAAGCTTTTCTCCCTGGGCATTCACTGAAAAGGGGTTTCTGACTAAACCTAGTCTGACAAACATGGTAAATAAAAGCAAACTAAACTAAACTAAATTAAACTAATTAAAAATAAATAAAAGATGCACATAATTTTGAGCCAATAATGTAAATTCATAAATAACAATATATGGATTATCTTTAAAGCTAGCTAGTATACTTAAATTTAAACATATAAAGTCTCAAAATCTAAATCACTGCATAGTCAAACGAAAAATAGATGCACACTTAGAGCAACTTTATGAAGTAATAATAATAAATTTAAAAGGGTATAAAGATTAAAAAATGGAAATGAAAGCATTAGATACAAAATTTATTTCATGTAAATTTGCTTTTGCAGTACAAGGACTCTATGTTTATAATGACAAGACAGGGAAGCCATTTACTAGCCAGTAGCAAAGAAATATTAGAATAATATCACACAGATATATGATGATCAAGAAAAAAATGAAGATAGGTAACTACATTACATTACTGCCAGTATTTTTCACTTTTATATAAATCCAATTAGGAAGCTGATATAAATATATAGGGACAATGGCTTTGGCAAACACCTAAAACAACCTAGTAGAGAATACATAGGAAGCCATAGAGGTAATAGTCTCACACAAAAATAATCAAATCCTATGGCACAGAGAGGTATATGACAGTGTTTTGCCATACATTTAGTCAGAAATTATTAGTGTCAAACCAGCATTTTATGAATATGATTCAGCTTCTTACTATTTCACTGTAGAATCTACAACAAACTATGTACCAACTGCTTATTACTTTAATTAAAAAGGAAATGAAATCTGGAACAGAGTTTGCTCATTATCATTCAAGTTTTCATTACTTATACAAATTACTGAATAATAGATAAATTCATATATAATAAGTCAGGGATAGGTTAGGCTCTAGTACTGAATAATTTTCGGTATAGTTAATGCCCAAGTAGGAAGATGGAAGAGGTGAATACACATTTGCAAGCATAACTGATGCACTAGAAAACAATATAGTTCTCAAAAAAAATCAGCACTAAATTCAGTAAGTTTAAATTCATTAAGTTCTTAAATTCAGTACTAGAAAGACTTTTTGGTAATTGTGCATGAAGAATTATTAGGTGTTGTTATATCGTTAAACACCCAATATGTTGATACAGAAACTGTATCAGTAGCCTTATGCCCAGATATAAATAAATAGGGACTTAACTCGCCAAATAATTACAATAGGAATTTGACAGTAATTCCCCTGTTTTCACCATTGTCTGTTATTGCTATAAATTCCATTATATATATATATATATATATATATATATATATATATTTTTTTTTTTTCTAGCATTAAATGGAATAATGATTACTAATGGCCATTTCTATATATGCCAATGACACAATTATTTTTATCATAGCTATGTTTAGGATATTCAAAATTAAACTTTTTTTATTCATACAATATTTGAAAATTAGCATTTTATTGAGTTTGGCTAGCTTCATGAACATGAGTCAGACTACATATAATGTCTACCTGAACATATTCATTCAAGCAAAATCAAAAATGAATATTTACTATACAAATATTCATTAATGTAGTGAAGCTGTTCTTACTAGCTCCTTATTATAATTCTGAGGTCTGTAAGTGTGAGTCTGGGAATTATGAAAAAGGCAGCGCAGCTAAAGGAAAACAGTGAATGTCAACATTCACTAAGTTTTGCAGAGAGCAAATCCCCTATACCTCCCAATGTGGGAAGTTGTACCCTTACCACCACACACTATATATATATATATATATATATATATATATATATATATATATATATATATACATATATGGATTCACTTCATAACACTGAAAACTCAAAACCCTGAAAATGAGAAAACTTCATAATATAGAAGACCAAAACACTGAAACTTCAAAAAACTGAAAACTCAAAACACTGAAACTGAAAACACTGAAAACACATATCATACATATACTGAGTTTAAACAACATAAATCATAGCACTTTCCACCAAGTGTAGTGAAGTGCAATCTTGGAGCTGATATATATAAGTAGCAGGGGGTATAGGGGTGCAGGGGCTCTTGCCCCCTGCTTACACTTGGTGGAAAGTGCTATGATTTATGTTGTTTAAACTCAGTATATGTATGAAATGTGTTTTCAGTGTTTTAAGTTTTCAAGATTTTGAAGTTTCAGTGTTTTGGTTTCAGTGTTTTGAGTTTCAGTGTTTTGAGCTTTCAATGTTATGAAGTGAATCTATATATATATATATATATATATATATATATATATATATATATATATATATATATATGCACTCATTCTAAGATTGCCATCCCTGGAGAAAAGAGAACAAATTGCAGCATGCCAATCCAGGAGCTAGTATATGCAAGTTACCATTTTATCCCATTCAGTCAAGCTATTCCAGGACTCACACTTACAAGTCTTGGAATTTAAAACTGTCACAATTTTTACTACCATTGTGTATTTTCACAGGACAATAACTGTTAATCCTTCCCTGTAGATCTTGGACTTCCCATGTTAATAGTTACTTTTTTCTCCTTGGAGGTTTATGTGATTTCCAGAACTATGGTTGGTACATTGAAAATCAGCTGAAGTCATTATTTCTCCTTCCTTGTGATGCTATGAAAAAAGTACCACTAAATTAATTATTCTTTTCCTCTGGGGAATTTTCTTCCTCAAGTCCTCTTTGACAATGGATTCTACCAGTAAGATTAACATGGTTAGCATAAATAAATAAACTCATTATATGAAATAAATAAATTTTCTATATAGGAGAAGTTGAAGGAAATGCTTTACTTCCCCATGCAAATACTCCCCCCCCCCCCCAGTGTTAAGAATTTCAGATTAATGGATTTTTTATCTGCACCATATGAAACATGACCTTCTTGTTTGTCAGATTGCAAACTAGATTCATATAGATTCATATATGGAAAATGAGACTCACTCACTCATGGACCCAGTTTGTGAAAAATGACAATTCATTAGGTCCAACTTATCAAGTGTCCCTATTGTCATGTGCCACAACTGATCACAAACCCTGATCCCCAAACAGCATAATTCCACTGTTAACGTGACAACCTGGTGATTGTGTGTTTACAGAGGTGAATTCTGGAGCACTGTTTGTCCTGTTTCTGTGCTGCAGCAACAGCAGCTCTGTCTAGGGGATTTATTTCATTGGTCTTCCCTGTTCAGTGTACCTGTGTATATTGCAATCTGCATTTCTGTCACAGAATTAGTGAAATGTCTACTGAGAGCATTATCTAATTATCCACGAAATAAGGGTGTACTGAATTATCTATGAAGTTTTATCTTCTGTGGAAATTAATATTTTATGTTAGGTCTGGCAACATATGTTAAGAAGGCTTCTTATGCTGCTAGAGCATGTGAGCATATAGCAATAAGCTTACATAGCAAGACAAAAACTGTATTTCTGGGATGATAAGAAAAGAATATTATTTAAGAAGTCAGAAATGCAGTTAGGTTATCTAACTAAATGGAATAAAATGCTCTGGGTGAGAATGCTACCTGCAGTGTAGATTGTGGGGAATATTGCATCTATGTCTCTGACAGCTCAGATGTTAATGGAAGCAATTTCTGCTACTCAGTAATCTAATCTCCAAATGCTGCTGACAGTTGAGAATGATACATTTACTTTTGACTCTAATTCACAGCTACAGCGGAAGCTTCCGGAAAGGATGCTGTGAAGCACTGCAACAGAGCACCTTTAGCCATTGCTACTGGCTGTTGATTTATATCTCTGAAATGTGCTAGTAGCACCTAAACTGGTAAAAGACTGAGACACTAGTCCTACAGCTGGGCAGACTATCACCTTCCAAGATGTAAGCTGCAGAGAAGTAATGCTATCTTTGCAGCAGGTGAGGTTAATTTAGCAAAACCAAGTAACATTAATAATATGGCTAATGATGTGAGAATCCAGTTCAGAAGGAAATGAAGCAGCTGTGAACAAAAAGAGGTATAGTCTGTAACATAACAAACAAACAGGAAATGTACGATGCTGTAGTTATTTAGTTTTTTTCTTTAACATATCACAAAATAAACCTTTCTAGTGAAGATTTGAATCATACCTCTTAACATCCAGATTTTTGCCTCATATATTCGCTCAGTTCCTCATAACATTAGTGTTTTTGGCAAATCACTGAGGATTGCAGTCACTAAATAATGACATACATTTGAGTTTCAGACTGTATATACTTATAAAAATATATGCTAATGCAAAACTGCTACTCTAGCAACTTTCTAAGATCGATATTTAAAATCTGCCCCTTATGCTTTTGACTTTACCCAGAATTCTACAATAAGAGGTTGAGGGTATAGTTCAGCTGTAACTTTTTGACATTTCTAGTATAGTCATTCAACAGTGTCCAAAGTGAAGGAGCATTATCACTTAATAGGACCAGATGAACAACCAGATGTAGTAAATTAATAGGTCTAACCTGATGCTTCCTATAATTTTATTTTGTTTTCCATACTATTTGTATTTGTTTGCCAGGAAAGTCTGACTGGGCAAGGAGCATTTCTCAGTACAGACTAGTAAAATGTTGGCCTGCTTTGGTGTCTTATCTGGTAATAGAGCTTAGAACTTCCCAAGACTCACTTACCACAGGTTAGTAAAGCCAGAGTTATTAAAATAGATTACATCTGAAATTCATCTGCCCCCAGCAACAAATAATCAATCAAAGAAATAAATGAATGCTATTTTCTTTTCTCTTTCTCCATGCATGATCCACTTCTGCAAGAGAAAGGATTTGTTAAGCAGTGACTTTTATTATTTCTACCTCTGATATTAAAGCACTTTTTACAGTCAAATTTTATTGTGCAAACCATATTTCCATATCACTTCTGTAGAACAATCCTCATGCAAGGTACACTTTATCACTACCACTGGCTGGCATGTTTTCCTTTATATTTTTAATTACAATCCATCTTATTTACTCAGTTAGACTTAGTCCAAAGCCAGTGTTTATATTTGACAGTTTAAGTTAACTCAATAAAGTATATTACATTCACATCATCATACATGTCCATGGTGCACCATATCTCTTCAGTGGTTGGCTGTTTCATTTTCTACATTATCCCTACCCCTTTTTTCCTTTGGGTTCACCTTTGTCCTGGTATGATTTTCACTTTTTAGTATTCTGTTACCTCTTTTCATTGCCTTTTCTTTTTCCCTCCCATCCTTTTCTCATTCTAATCAATTTCTGCCATTTTACCCCATGCCCACAAACCTCTTGTGTCATTCTTGCTCCCATATTGTTTTTGTCCACTTCCAGTTCTGAGTGATGATGGCTTTGACTTCAGTACTCAGCAGTCTGTTCATTTATCTTTCTTTCCAAATGTTGTCCTCTTTCTTTATGCCCAAAATACAGAACTTCCAGTTATGTGCTGCGTCCTTTTCAAATATGTCTCCCTAAATCATCTATCCCAACTTCTGGACTTCTTCAGTCCACCCACAGTCCCAGAACATGCACATAATTCCTGTCCTTCCTCCTGACACCTCCAGCATCTGTTATTCTCCTTCCTGCCTTCCTTAACCAAACTCATGGGGTTCACATATCGTCTGTGCAGTATTTTCAGGCTTTGATCTTATACTCTATGAACTTTCTACAGTGTCTCACTGCCTGAATTGTCTTCTGACTGCATCCTGTAATTTCCTTCCATCATTCCTCCTGCCACAGATCTTTCTCATTCTATCTTCTTTGACCTTGTCCCTTCTTTCCTTAGCACTTCATAGATCTGTCTGGTCCTTTGCTTCCCTAACCTCTTCCATTTCCTACAGTGTGCCATCCTTTCTCCTTTTGCTCTACTTTACTGCATGTTCCTTTTTCTTGACTCCTTCTCAGTATTCTTTTTTTCCAGGACTCCCAAAGTATAAAGTAGTGCTACCATTCTGCATTTCTGTATTAACTCTTTCATTATTTTCAGTGTTTCACTGACATACTTTTCTCTGCACACAAAATTTTCCTCTTGAGCTATCCACTCCTCCTCCAGATTTCTTAATTTTTTTCACTTGCTTTACCACCAGCCCTTCCCTTCCCCCTAGTTTTTGGAAGTGCCTTTCATCCTATTTCATGAATCCCATTTCTTTTAGTGCTTCTTCATTCATGTCATTCAGTAGGTCTCTGCATGTCTTCCTCTCTTGTACCCTCTTTTGCTTAACTTCCTTCTCATCTGTGTCTATCCAGTAAATGATGTTAAATCAGTGAATATGCTGGGATATGAGGAAGACTGTAACTCCAGCTTTTCTTGTTCATGCTCATTTTAGCCCTACTCACTTTTTTCTTCTTACCTTTATTAGCCCATTCCTCTCTGTCTTTTTGCATTTTTTAACCTTTTGTTCCAGGAGTCTATTTGTATGTTGTGGAGAAGGTGAAGGATTACTGGCAGAATCAACATCCTTGCTGCATTACTTCAACTAAGCAATGTACAAATCCTGCCTCCCCAGTGGAGAGTATCTCGTACATTTTTTCCACTTCCTCTAGGTTTTTCCCACTTACCTCTTTCACCCTCTTCCCAACATAGTGCTCCAGGTACTTTGAAAACTCTGCCTCTTTTATCTTTGCCTATTCCACTTTCCTCTTTTTCCTAATCTTCTACTCGCCTTTGTTGTTGCTGTTATTGTTATAGTTGTTGTTATGTTGCTATTGTACCCAAGTCCTGCCACTTCTCTCTCTTATAGCTCCCATTGTTGCAGCCATATTCTCTGACATTAACATAAGGTCATCTGCATATAACACAAACTGAGATTTTATCCCCTCCTTTGCTTCAAGCATTGCTAAATTGTGTCTGACCTCCCTGCCAGCTCTTCAGTCATAAGCAGGAACATGCTGTCCTTGTCTCCTCAGATATTCCTCCATTTATAAGTATTTCATTTTCTGGGTCTTGCTCCCTTCCAGCGTCTTTTGCCATAATGCATTGCATGCCAACCTAGTAATGATGTCACAATCTTTCTTGTATTGCAGCATTCCCATTCATTATTTCCCACTCACCATTGTTGCTCTCCTGTCTGGTGTACCAACTTCATTTGTGTGGCAGTCCAACATTTTTTTCAGTTTTACAGATGCTTACTACGATGCTTATATGTCACTGCTCCTTCATTTCACATTTGTCCCTGGGTTTTTGGTTACTTTCCTCTTGTTTACCCTCTTACTTTCTTTTTCCTATCCCCAGTTGTTACATCAGCAATTATTGCTTATTTTTTCTAAGTCTTAGTCATTAAACATAAGCTTATTGCCATTTATTGTGCATTAATAAGTAGTTATGGAAGAACAGCCATTGCAGGGCAAGCCACCCAGAAGTGCAAACCTTGGTGCTAGAAGATTGTCACTGTTGAAGTGACACCCTGGCCCCATGTGCAAAATGGGTAAAGGGGTTGTGGATGAATGGATGAAAAATATATTGCTTACCTTGGTGGCTTGCCCCTTTGCCCCCTTCACTGTATTGCCCATCTTTGCTCTTGGAATCAATTCAGTTCATCCCACTGTTTGTAAAGGTTTAATACTGTGTTCCCTGGGTTGTGTTTCACAAGAAAAGGATATGTTTCATTTACTACACCCTTCCTACACTGGTCACAGTCATCTGCTTTTCAGTGTTCATTCCTTCCATTTATTTATGTATTGCTTATTTCTTTATGTGGTTACTTTCAGTCCTTCTGTATTCTTGCCTTCTACGTCTTCAGCTCTGACATTTATCATAATTGCTTCTATCCAGCTTGTTTAGCCCCTCATTTGTTTCAGCAGTTCACTTCTGAGTCACCAGAACCATCCAATGCACCATCCTCCTATCTTCTTCCAGCTTTCCTCTGTCTGTCTCTGCTTCTGATTCTTTCTCGGTTTTTGTACTTAAATCTCCCTTTGGAGAGTTTTCCTCATTCTTCTGTACCTTTAATATATCTCTTCCACTTCTTTCCCTTCCAAATGAAAAGTAAAGCAAACTTTGAGAAAGGGAACAAAAAGTAATCTGCATGGTGTGATGATGTGAATAAGCCAAGCTGATGGGGACAATGAGGACACTGGGTGATGTGAGGGAGTGCCAATGTGGTGCCCTTTACTTAGGGTATCATTTTAGCTAAGGCTGGTCCTCCATGAACTTACATACCCAATACATACCTTTCCTTTCTCCTTTCCTATTCATTCAGTTAATGCAGTTGTGTGACCATTCACTGCAGTCCTGCAAATGTTCAGTCTCCTGCACAACTTCACAACTAGTATATTCAACACAAAGCCTAAAAACAAATTTACAGAAGAAGAAGTCACTTCTCACTAGACACTCATAAGTGCTGAAATACAGCCTCCCAGTAATAGGTTGAATGATTCATAGATAAGTAGTAGGCTTGCTGCCCTTGTGGGCCATTTTAAGCCTAGCCAGTTTCCTTAAAGTTGAGAATCAAACCATGTACCATGTGTCTGGGAGGTAAAAAAACATTTTGACATGACTGATTCTGAGCAATGAAAGTTGTAATTTAGTATAGGTATAATCGATTCAGGATCCTTATCTGATTCTTCTTCAAAACTGTAAGGAATTTGTGTTTTATTCCAGGATTATTTATTCCAGAAGGGCACATTTTTATATTTTCCTACATTAGGCTTAAGCTGATGTTTAGCTGTCCTGTCCAAATTTATTGAGTTTTTAAGTTATTTCTTAAACAAAAAATTTAACATTCACTGTTTCATCAGGTTTAAATGCCTATGCAAATTACATGTTTTACTAATCTCACTGATATATTGAGTAAAATCAGACATAATATTAACATTTGCAATAATTTACTCAACATAAAACAGTTTAAACTTTTCTTCTCACACAACAGTTTAAAACTTACTAGGTAATCAAACTTGCACACTTAACAAGCTTGTCCCCTACTCCAGTACCTTTTAATATACAAATCTGCCATGTGACACTGAGTTGAAAACTTAAATATTATCACAATATATTTCACTTACATGTAACTCTTTCTGCTTTCTTTATAGCAGCTTAGTCATGAATTGGGTTCTACTCTGAAACACCAGTGCAGATGTGACAAACCAAAATGCTGCCAGCCCAGCTAGGTGAAATTTTGTAAATAATTATATGTCACTTGAAAATATCACTATGATTTATATAGAAATGTGACACTGAGTGCCAGCCCGGCTATCTGGAATTTTGTAAATAATCATGTCATTTGTAAATAGCACTATGATTCATATGCTTCTCTTACAAATGTGAGAGAACTATATGCTATGTGGGTATTTAACTGCTGGTGCAGAAGTGTGTGTAAGGTACTGAGCTAAAATGTGACCACAGTTTACCCTACTGGAAAAACACAGAAATGTATATAAACTATGTGCCTGTGCAAGTGTATTTGTTAATGGTAGAGGTTGGAACATACAGAGTTAACTTGCAAAACCTCAAGAAAATAAGTGGAAATTGTTTTACGATTCTGTTATCTGTGTTTCAGCTCAGACACAATGTCTAGAAGTAGAGGGTTTCCTATTGTCTTGAAACATAAATAATTACTAGATTTCAAATGTAAAAGTGTTAATTGTTTTATGACTTCCAGTTCTAGGCAAACTTCTGAGAGAAAAGTATTTTTCACAGAGAAATGTTAAATTTTGTTGGAATCTGTTGGCCTGGGAACTGAGGGCAAGTGAGGAATAGTAATGTCATCCAGCTGACCCAGCAGTGATGTTTTGATATTAGTTTGGGAGCTCTCTCAGAGACTGTGCATTTTGTATCTTGTCTTCGATCTGAAAACATCCATCTTCAGCACTTCTCATCTGCATTTGCCTTGTTCTCTAAGTATGATTTAGGTATAGTATTTATTTTAGAGATAGTTAGGAATATAGTAAACATTAGTTTAGATGTTTTCTGTATTTATGCAAGACTATCCTGCAATGTTGTTTTAAAACATTTCCTGTGATTCTGAAGTCTGTAATCTCTGTGCTGCATTATTAAGTATTGTCTTGTCTTTTCTTATTTATTATTAAATATATTTGAACCTTTTAATTGTGGCTGATTTGTTTAGAGATATTTAAGCTCTTACAGTACTTGCTTATGTATTTGGTGACACTGTATAGGCCACTCCAATAGATTTGCTGTTGGTCACACTTACAATTTGGATAATAGTAACATTATACAGTAGATTGGTCACTCTTTGGAAAGGGCCTTATAATAGCTGATAAGGGGTTCTGGTGGCAGTGCCTTATGGTCTGGGCAGAAGAGAACATAGCTAGTAAACCTGTGCCAGCCTTTCCCATGTGTGTGTTTGGGTATAAATCAAATCTCAAAGTGTGTGTGTGTGTGTGTGTGTGTGTGTGTGTGTGTGTGTGTGTGTGTGTGTGTGTGTGTGTGTGTGTGTGTGTGTGTGTGTCAGCTACTTGGACAGGGACACAAAGCACTGGTTGGACAGAGAGAGAGAGAGAGAGAGAGAGAGAGCTGGGAGGACTTTGCTTGGAACCCTGGCTAAGGACTCGACTCTATAGCTGTGCCATTGGGGAGTCTTATTGGGGCTCTGGACAGAGAGGGAGAAACCAGCCCCAGACTGGCTGTGATGTGATCTCTGTGTGCTCTTAAGAGAAATTGTACTGTACTGTGTGTGTGCTTGTCATCCTCACAATGTGCACGTCCCCCACTGGTGTTAGTGGTGAGGATTGAGGCTCCTTGATTACTCTGCCAGTGCAGGGGCATCACAGCAGATAACACCAACAATTAAAAGATGATTGCAATAGTCCAAAGTTAGCCCTTATCAAAGTATGATTTTGTGTATGTATGTGCTTGTTGGGGTGGAGAGACTTTCTGCATCCCCTAGTAATATATACCCTAACTCTGAGGATGCACAACTTCAGGTTAATGGAAGTGATCATTTCCTGTGCAGAACTAATGCTTCATAAAGTACAGCATTCATCTCTGCCTACAGTGATCTAAATCAAATATTAACCTGACTAGCTGCACTGTTTGCTGAGCTATCATGCAAAGTGGCTGGAGGTGAGATTCTGTACCTGGTAGTAGGGATAGGAAATACATCTGTGCTGTATCAATAGCTCGCAAATTAAAAGCCAGCTGGTATAACACCGATGAATGCTCACTATGTGTCTCAGGATTAAAGTATGTGTGCACTCACATTCACATCAGAGAATGTCATTTTCACTGGGAAAATTAAGGTAGGAAAGTGAGAAAAAACATAAAAACACAAACTACAACATGCTAGGCAGCATCCTTTCTTCTCTTGGCAAGGAGTGCCTCACAAAGCCAGATAGCTATCGATCTTTCTCTCATAAAGACAGTGACTCAGCCAGTGATGGCTTACATCAGGGTGTTGTTCCAACAAAATTGAGGAAATGGGGAGAATCTCTGCACAGTTAAAAGTGTTTTGATATTAGAGGGTGCAAGAGCACCAGCCAAGATGGCTCCCTAAGCCCAACGCTACAAATTGAGCATGTAGAAGTTTGGATAAAAAAATAGTGATTCCAGGGAGAAAAAACAACCCAGAAGGAAAGATGAGTGAGCAGGAACAAAAGAAGAACTGATAGCCTCCTTTAAAGCTGCACATAAGGAGGAGAAACTGTGCATTTTGTTTGAAAAGGTATTGAAAAACAGCTGTCTGTTGTCCATGCCTATCAACTGTCCCTGGTTTTGCAGAAAGTCCCTGACTTTACTTCATATTTTAGCATTGCACCTTGTGCATTTTTTGATTTTCTGGTAAATCAGTGAGGATTATCGTTGATCAGTAATGCCAGACACTACAGTTTCATACTTCCTATTCTTCAGGAAATTAATTTCGATGTGATGCCTGATGTTTGCTCTATTAACTTTTAAGTGAATTAGAGCAATATTAAAAACTGTCCTTGATTTTGTTCCTTTGTCCCTTTATTTTTGGAATTCCTTGAATTCTTAAGCAAAGAAATTGAGAAGTATGTTGCTGTCTGTTTGACATTGCTAAGTGCTTTACCAGCTTTCAGAGCTGGTAAAGCACTTCTCTTTTCTATACCTTCTCTTTTCCTGTGTAACTGTTGCATGGAGAAGATAAAGCTCCATCCACTACAAAGTATTATGATTGGCCCTCTGATCATAATTCTTATTATCTTCTCAACATGGATGCCAAGATTCACCTCTTGAGCTTTGCTCTCATGGTCAGTTTCTTGGTATCCATGTTTCGACACATAATAAGCTGGTTATGATCAGAGACCCAGTCATAATTCTTTACATTGTACCTATAAAAATGCAACAGACTAAAACATACAGACCCTAAGTAATACATCTTTTCTTTAATTATGTCATAAAGTGAACATTTTTGTATGCATACATTGAATATCTGCTGCATTGTGATCTTGTATTACACTTTTATCAGTGTGTAAACATTTGGCTTGGGGATAGTAGATAAATGAACCCATGATTTTAAGGTAATATCTGTACAATGACCTGTGAACATACCAGTTGTCATTTTGGAGATCCTGATTAGTAGTCTATTCTGAAGTGAAAAGTGACTTACAAAAAGTCAGATAATAGGCTGGACTTTTAACAGGCAGTTATCCAGAAAAGAAAACTGAGGGGCAAATAGTTGTCTTTTACCACTTTTATCTAGATAAATTTATATTTATTCTGAAGAACGCTGCTTTCAGAGCATGTGCAAAGTAGTTAGGCTGGTTGTAGAAGATTTATTCTATGGACATACCAAAGGTTTATCATACCTTGAATTTATCTGTCAGGTGACCATTTTCAAGAATTATAGAAATCACAAATCAGGTTATTTATCTGGCTTTTGATAAACTGTTACATATCATCTGAAATAGCCTTTGGTGTAGGATTTGAATTGTATCTATACCTACCCTCAAGGTTGGACTGTAACTTTGAACATTTTCAAACTGCTATCATTCCCGTTTCTTCTGTTCTTAACAGGAATGCAAAACAATATTGGTCTGTATCTGTCTGAGAGGCTACCCATGATTATAAGTGATAGATTTAAGGCTTTCCTTAGAAGAACAAAGTAGGATGTATAGAAAGACAGTAGGGAATTGCTAACTTCCTACCCTAAAAGTGCTCTCAGGTACCCTGCTATATTATCTACGACATCTCTGGCACATTTGTCTATCCACCCTTCACCTCATTCTTTACAATTTTAACACCAGCTATCTTGGAGACTCATAATGCCAAATTCTAAGCTCTCAATGCTTTCATTAGCGTGCTGTTGTACCATTTTGTCAGTGGCTTTACCTTCATTCAGTCTATTCATTACACATAAATTGTGCCTTTCTCATCCATGTTAGGAACCTTCCAATCCTATACAATGGTGAATAAGAATACTCAGTTTACTGACTGACATCAGCAATAAACTCACTTATGTTACTAGGAAACAATTTCTATTGCAGTCTGTACTCCTCCAGTAGTTATTAATCCTCAGTCCCCAAATTAAGGATCTTTTCTCTAAACTCCACCATCTCCTACTCAAACGTATATGTTCAGGAGACATTCAGTTACAGCCAGGGCTACCTTAACTCAGCACTCAGTTAAATAACCTGATCTCCTATCATATCAGAAATAAAGACCTTAAAATTGCTTGCCTTAATGTATGTACTCTTAATAATTCATGGACCAATCTTGACGCATGTCTGTTAACAGAAAATCCTCATATTCTTGTTATATCTAAACCCTAGCTGAAAGATGATTGCTGCCTCTCTACTTTTATACAAGACAACTTCTATATATAGCATGACAACAGACCAAGTCCTAGAACTGGTGGTGGTACTTCAATTCTAATCAAAAGCAATACCTCAGCTGCCATTGTAGATTGTACTAATTCACATACTAGAGATGACAAGAGTCTCAGCTGGGTACGCTCTCACATCACATTAGGTGGGCTTACTACTATGTGAATTGCTGCAGTTTACATCCTCCCACCCTTCTCTGTCTCTGTTTTACACAAAACTCTGCAACATATGTTCCCTAAAGGCATACGTAACACCACATTCTTGCTATCTTCACTTCCCAGTGCTGTCCCAGTTATTCTATCCCATTTCATCCTTCTCATGTTAAAGCTCAGTGCCTTCTGTGGAAGTATTTTACATTTTCACTGCTTTGATTTTGAAGAAATACCTTCTTATTTCAATTATGAGTGCTCCTTCTCCAGTTTAAAACTGCTCTTTCTTCTGTTCTCTTTCTGTTTTACGTAGAATATCTCTTTTGATTGTTTTACTTTGTTTAGATATTTAAATTGCAGAAAATCATCCTTCATGCATTAGGTGAACATTTTTAATTGTGTTATATAAGGTATAAGTGCAGAATATTGTGCTGAAAATTAGGATCAGCAAAACTATCATACAAATACAGCCATGAGCCTTCACTAAAATTATAGTTGCAGTCTTGAAGTTTTGGTCATTTTCAACACATTTAAGCACCATTGCTTCTTTGCAGTCTCACAAAAATGCAAAAAATGTAACAACAGGCAATTCGTCAGCTCAACTGCTGTTTGTATCCTTTGATGAGATTTCTTTCTTTTTCAGTCTCTCTCTCTCTCTCTCTCTCTCTCTGTCTGGCATTTACTGCACAAAATCTTGTTTCAATCAGTTTTTTAATCCATGCTGTTACTAATAAGGCATTTCTTTGTGCAAAAGGCATTTATAAAATGCAAAGTGCAAGCTATAGTAACCAAGAGACTGTTTCTAATACAATCCCACTGACGTACATAGCAAATGCTTGACTTCTACAAATTATTGCTGTTCTTTGGCAAGCTATTGTGAGTGATTAAGCCTTACAGATGTTTAAGCCTGGCCATCTGCAGTGGATAAGCTAAGTTACTTATTCATGTGTCACACTCTATAAAGTACTTGTTTTGAAAGCTGGACTCAATTGTGTCACTCAGGCACATCTACTCATGCCAGAGTTGTTAAACCCATTCACCCCTCTTGGACATTCTAGTCTGTATTAGCATTTCTTATCCCATTCAATGGAAGAAAAAAATTTCACAGATCAGAAGCTATTATATAGGCAAAGCCAATGCTTAGATACTGTTTGCATCCTTAGTTCTGTGTCCTTCAGTAGCAGTTCACAATTTTCCCTGCATCAGAGCTGCTGAATATTGCAGTTCACCCATATGTTTTCTGGCTTTTTCTTATACTATAATGTCCTTGTAAATCATGGCTGTAAGTTAATACAATGATGGTATGGTTCATGTGCAACTATCCCTTTTAAAATTACTTCAGGTTTCAGAAGGAAGAGATATTAGCCAAACAAAACTTAACTACGTTTCACTGACTGGGACTTATGACAAGCTTATTAAGGGGGTATGAATACAATAGCTCTCATCTCTTGGTCAGTTTACATAAATGTATATGTTTATCATTAAAGCTTCAATTGCCCTGCAGTCATATAAGATGCTGCCTTTGAACATGAAAACTATTATTAGCACTGCTTCACTGGATTAATTCTTTAATGTGCAGCTAAAGAAACACGTTCTGCTCCTTTCATCAGCATTTGAAGACTAGTATCACATTCTGCATACTGATAGAAACTGAAATGTATTAATGAACATTGTGCCAAGACATCAAAGGAAAAGCACTGCAGTTGGGAATTAACTAAACTTTGGCAGGGTATTCAGCATGGCACCATAGAAACAACTGCTGGACAAATGACCCAGCTTTAGAGTAAGCCCAGTGGTGGTGACAAAGATACCATTCTTCCCTGCTAGTCTTGTACCAGAAACCACCACCACAGCACAGTCTCTACTAGTTATGCAGTCATGATTGAGGTAGTTGTAAACCCTTTTTCACTTTAGCACTGTCCTAGCCTGTCTGCCCTTTCTTTGATAAAATGCACACTGCTCATATTTGGAAGTTTGTAAAACTGTTGTTTCCAGTTGTAGATTCACTGTTGTGGAATATGCTGTGGACTGGGCTAATCTGCCTAACATTTTCAGTTCTCATATGGATTATTTTATTTATTATTTATTCCCTTATGTTGACTAATCGATAATCCTATTGCTGTTTTGCAGAGAGAACTGGGATGGTATCTACACTGACTTAAGATTATTTGTTGCATCTTTCTGACCAGCACCATGGCATAAGGAGATAAAGCCCTAACTATGGCCCTTTATCTCATGGACCCTAACTATGGCCCTTTAATGCCTGGGCCCTAACTATAGTCCTTTATCTCCTGGGCCCTAACTATGGCCCAGGAGACCCAGTTTGAATAAGCATTTCCAAAATATGAGGTGCTGGCAGGGCAGATAGGCATGCCTATCCTGGGTTGCAGCCATTCGTCTACGTGCTCCCTGAAAGTAGGTGTAGTTAATAGAGGGTAGTAGTTCTTGGGCAGAATAGATGAATGCAGGGGACCAGAAAATGAGGGGGGGTGTCATTAACTAAAAATATCCTCCCAGAAGAAGCAGCTGTTGGCATTTCTCCCCAGGGCACCCTTAAGATAAAAGACTCCCCCAGCCAAAGTCAGAGAAAGTCCAGCAGTGTAAGGGCAGTTAGCAGATCTGATGATATACAGGGGCACCAGGACAGCTAGAAAGTATGAAGCAAAAAATGGAAGGAAAATTATTTGTTGAAGCTGTAATGTTACAAACAAAGATTTAGTGGCATATCTCAGAGGTCAGCACTGTATTAAGTTGTTTTTAACACCTTATAGATGACAGTTCAAAATGAGTAAGAATACAATCTGTTTTATACAGAAAAATAAAAAAAGGACAGAAAACGGACTGATATACAAGAAAATGCAGAATGCTGAAAAGGGACTTGCTGGCATTAGAGGAAACGTGTAAAACATTCATTTGTGAATCAAACATTCAAAAAATCACAAAATGAAGGCAGGGTAGCAACATAATGCTAAAAAGGGTAAATTGAGGTAGCTGTATAACATGACAAAACGACAATCATATAATCCGTATATGTATCATGTGAAGTTGTTGGGATGCTGGGATATATAGGATGAGATATTTAACAGTAAAAACACAGAATATATTATTTATACTGTTGTCTTGTCTGGAACCTCTCTGGAGTATTTTGCCCAGTTCTAGATATTGTGTCATTGCAGGCTGCTCAGTGAAAAGCAACAAAAATGGTGTGTAGTCCATGCCAGAAATCATATAAAAAGACTAAAATGAAATATGTCTAAAACTGATGAGAGAAGAGACGGAACTTGATATAACCTTTTAAGCTCTCAAGAGAATTAAGAGTCCAAAAGGGTGCCATCTTTCAAAAATAAACATATAATGCCAAAAGAAAATGTCTCAAGGGAGCACTTAATGGTCCATAATCAGGTATGCTTACAAGACTACCCTTTTAAGGTATCACTCAGCCCTAATTATAAATACTAAAAGGAATGGAAGTATTTTTTTCATAAAAAAAGTTAATGGATGATGGTAGTAACTTTATTATCCTGGTATTGCACTAGAATAGAAGAATACAGAGCACATATGCAAAGCTACTTTTTATGACTAATGTAAAAGAAAACTGTGGGTTAGGTAGGATGTGCAGGCTAGCCAATGTATTAAAAATGGACAAAATCAATGGGACAACCTGTTCTTACTTATCTGTTATTGAAAGTTCCATTTCTGTGTTTTTAATATGTAATGTTCCATTGTTCAGTAGATTGAAATGAAACTAGTCTGATAATCTCAGGAATAATTTGCCCTTAATGTATCTTCTTTCACATAGTAAAAGTTTCAAAGTATTTTAATTTAAACCAGAAGGAAACAAAGATATGAGACTCACATTGAAAAAGTAATCACACCTAAATAGCTCTGTACCATTTTTACATCTTTAGAAAGAAAAATGTGCCATATTTAGGCCTTATTATTTGAAATGTTGACTTTACTTCTGAAAAGGGGAAATGTAAGATGTGTGCCCCCTTTCTTCAGTTGGTTGGCTTTATATTGGAATATTGACTCTTGAAATTCCGAGTGCCAACCCCCCCCCCCAAAAAAGACAAAAAGCACAGGAGAAGAGCGAATCTCGAAAATCACTTGTCTCTTTTAAACTTCTTTATGCAGGGTGAGCAAGCCTCCTCTGCATCCCCACACTCCCTGAACTTATATATACCAACTCCAAGATTGCCATACCATAGAGAAAAGGGAATATTCTGGGAAATGGCATATCAGACTTGGTATATAGGAATCCGATCTTTCTGCCATTCAGTCTCCATGTTTTGAGACTTGCTCTAGTGGGTCCCCATTCAAATGGTTACCATATTGGTCATTTAGTGTGGTTTTCTGTGTAACCTGACAGCTTCAAAAATCAGTTGTGATGAGGGAGACTGAGAAAATTCTGGGAAGGGATAAATCAAGTGTACAAATAGGACATCTCCAAAAATAGGAACATCCTGTGCAGGGGTGAATCAGGCCCAAAAATAGCAGCAGTTAAGAGGTTTGCAGCACCCCTTTATGCTGGACTGCAGGGCCAGCAATCCAACTACCTGGTGTGGGAATAGAACCAAAAGCTTTCTTCACCAGAACAAGAGTGCTACCTGTTGTGTCTCTGACTTCTATATGTGAGCACATTCTAAATACACACATACACATTTCTTTCTAAAGAATTAAAAAATGACACAGAAATCACGATAAAAAAACTATGTACATACTTGCATGTTATCATTATGTACCAAACCTTTCTATTTTATAATTTTGTTGTACATTTTATAAAATGGTTTTCTGTATTTTTCGTCGAGATCAACTTTAGAAAACATTAGCTGCACAAAACAAACCAGTTAAATCTTCAACTAGATGTCAAAATTGTCAAAAAAAAGATTTCTTTTCATCCCATGACTCATACTTATTTGTACTAATTCCATGGTTGCTTGACTCTGGAGGAAGAAGTACAAAGAAGTAAAAAACTTTTTTAAAGCAAACTTCACCGTACTTAAGACAGAGGTGGTAAGTTTCACAGCCCCCACGCTAAAGGATAACGTTGCCCAAGATGCAGAAACCTTTACAAATGCACTCTATGAGCACATACAAGGATGCATGGATCATGCCATCCATAGCAAAACCAAGAGTCACTCCTCTAAGAGAAGGAAACCAGTTTGGTGGACCCCTGCCATAAACAGATTATACAATAGAAGGAGGAAACTAGTTCAGAAAAAAAGCAAATCCCAAGAAGAAAAGACATCCCTGATCAGTATCAGTAAGAAACTAAGGTCCCTCATGAAATTATCCAAGGCTAACTTCGAAAGAAAAGTAACCAAGGATTCAAAAGATAACCACAAAGCCTTCTTTAGCTATGTCAAGAATCTAAGTGGCAACTTGCAATTATGCTCTGAGCTAGTGCAAAATAGCACAAAATATAATGAACCTACTGATATTGCCAACATCCTGGCAGATAGATTCAGTGCAAACTTCACCCCCCTCACCCCCAAAAGGGCCCACAACAATACCGGAAAAGTGTAGTGTCCCAAAAATCACAGACGCACAGGTGAAAACAGCCCTTTCAAAAGCCAAAAACACAGCATCAATGGGGCCAGATGGTGTCCCAGGCTGTGTCTTGCACAAACTACAGAACAAATTAACGCCCACCTAAACATGCTGTTCAACCTCAGCCTCTCCATAGGCTATCTGCCCATAGAATGGCACACAGCAACGGTTATTCCACTCCACAAAGGAGGGGCTACAAGTGACCATGGTAACTATCGCCCCATAAGCCTGACTGACCGGGTCTGCAAGGCTATGGAGCGCAACATTATGGAATTCATTAAAAAAGACATTGGAAACCTCCAAACAATTGACCGACCCAGTTCAGCTTTTTTAAGGGCAGATCATGCCTACTAAACCTGATTAACTTCTTTGAGACAGTCACCAAGGCCATAGACGAGGGAAAGGTTGTTCACACAGCCTACCTTGACCTCGCCAAGGCTTTCGACACCATTCCCCACTTGGGTATTACAGAAAAACTCACCAGTCTGAACATAAACCCTTATATCACGAGATGGGTTGCCATCTGGCTTACAGACAGAAATCACACAGTAAGAATAGCGGGCTCCAGGTCCGACTCTAAACCAGTCACAAGTGGTGTCCCACAAGGCTCAGTCCTGGGACCCCTACTGTTCAGCATATACTTCTCAGAAGTACAGGCAAACACAGGAGGACTATGGTTAACCAAGTTCACCGATGACTGCAAACTGGGAACCATAAATTGACTCTCCGGCTGACATGGACATCCTCCAAAAGGGCCTTACTGAGACAGAAACCTGGTATCAAAGTCATGGCCTCAAGCTAAATGCCAAAAAATGCATAGCCATCCTATTTGGGAAAAACAAAACACCCACGAATTACCACATAAGTGGCATCCCCCTTAATACAGAAGAGGTAATAAGAGTTCTAGGGGACCCAGGTAGATAGTAATCTCTACTTTGACAATAATATTGCCAAAGTAGTTAGGAAATCCTTCTATGTGGCCCATCTAATTACTAAAAGGTTTGCATCTAGAAATAAAGAGGTTATAGTGCTCCTCTACTCGTCACTCATCAGACCCATTATAGAGTACAATGCCCCATTTGGGATGTACCTCACAAGACACTTCCAACAGCTGGAGAGACCACAAACATAGGATTACTGGCCTCAAACATATGTCCTATGCAGCCTGACTGAAAAAACTCTGGCTGTACTCAGTGGCATATCTCTTACTCAGAGGTGATCTCTGCCTAACTTACAAAGCCATGCCCAACTCAGAATTGATGGACATGCTCCACTTAAAGAAATCCAAGTCACTGTGAGCCATGCGCTCTAGTGAGCTAAACCTCACCACAACAATAAATAGAACATGCTGGAGTGATAGATTCCTATCACAAAGACGCCACATGCTTTGGAACAAAATTCCAAACTAAATTAGGCAGAGCTCCTCAATAACACTCTTCAAGAGAAACCCTGACGAGTGGATGGGTAACAGAAAATACATCCCTGGGATCACTTCATTGGCTCTGCTTGACAGAGGATCAGTTAATTAATCAATGGGGCAGTGAAAGCCGACACACCCTGGCTAGGCTTATAAATGCCCTTGGGCAGATACCCTAGTGCCTACCTATGAACCTATGAACCTAAAACAAACTGCAGAATCATTACCAGTTCCTAAACAAAAATTGTGCTGACAGTGGTTTCCTATTGGAAATCTAATCAGGTAATTCCAAGTGAAGGAATAAAGATGACAAGTTCACACTTGTCTTTTTTTATACTCACGTAAGCATAGAGAAGTTAATAAATTTTTTTTTTGTTTGTTTATTTATTTATTTTTATAGTATAGATCCAGTAATTAATTTCTCAGGCCAGCGGGTGTGGGTGGGGAGTCATTTCATGAACTAAAAAAATGAATGAGTTTTCCTAATTCTAAAGAATAAATTCTATCCTATAATGGAAAGTATAACACTGCAGTTTGTATTTTGTACCATTAATATTAGAAGTGTTGTAACTTCCTTAAAGAAACACTTTGAATTCTGAGTAAGAGGTATACAAACCTTCTCAAAATACTATAACGATCATGGGAATTCCTTTCTAATGTCCTTGACAAAATGTACAGCACTTTAATATATATGTGTGGGAGAGTGAATAAGTCTGTTCATCCAGTCCAGTGTCTGAGGAATGTAGCAATGCAGCACAAAGCACAGAAGGCTGGGACAATATGTAAATGAGGGGTCACAGCAAGGAGGCGCAAGGATAAATGAATCAATTAGTAGGTAATGGAAAAGTGCAATATGATTAAAAGAGACTGATGCCATCTGTAAATGACAGTCAATCATCTTGCATTTGGGGTCATAGGACCCACAGCTGAGCAGAATATTATACTGGGAGCTTATTAGACGGAGGTCTGCAATGAGAGGGGAGACAGAGATTAGTGTTTCTTGGTGGGGGTGCAATTATTGCAGCAGCTAATTCATTTATAATGCCTTGTGAATGTACACATTATACACTATCATGCCTGCATTCATCATCAGCTAGTGAGTGCAAAGGCATCCTGCCTGTCATTTCAGAAACCATCTCTTTATCATTCTTTCATGCATTATTACCATGGTGATAGACGGGACTGACAGCTGTGTGTGTGTGTGTGTGTGTGTGTGTGTGTGTGTGTGTGTGTGTGTGTGTGCGTGCGTGCGTGCGTGCGTGTGTGTGTGTGTGTGTGTGTGTGTGTGTGTGTGTGCGTGTGTGCGTGTGTGTGTGTGTGTGTGTGTGTGTGTGTGTGTGTGTGCGTGCGTGCGTGAGTGCGTGCGTGTGTGTGTGTGTGTGTGTGTGTGTGTGTGTGTGTGTGTGCGTGCTTGACTGGCCTAAATGTCATGTATAACATGGGCGGGGAGGGGGTATATGGAAAATACTGATAACACAGTTTTACTATCAGCTGTAGGCAGTAGGTCATCCAGTGACCTCTACTAGCATTTTCTACATATAGTGGATGTTTCATATAGATACCCTCTGTCAAAAGCAAGTGTAAAAAATATGAATAAGAAATAAGACATACCAACTGAAGTTCAGTGCATTGCTGTAAAAAATAATGATGTACATGAGAAAAGAGAATTGAGGGAAGACCATACCAGTAAAAAGATATGATGTAAGTGACAAGAGAAACTAGGGGGATATAGCAAATTACATAAATGTAAGTGAACAAAGAAATGAGGCTTAAATATGGAGATGCACATGAAAGACATGAATAATTGAATGTCTGTTATTCTTTTGCACAGATGTGTGGCAAGATACCCCCTAGAGTATTGCATGTACAGACCCATTTTCTGCAAGAATGTGCACAGAACTGATGGTGCCCCGAGAGGGTTGGTAACAGAAATAATACAGAGAACAGATGAATGAACTTAATATGTATAACTTCATGGGAAAGAGGAAGAGGCATGAGGCATCTACTAAAAATGTGTGATTCTAATATTCCAGGTTATTAACATTTGACACATCAAAGCCTACTTGTTAGAATTAACAGCAATGAACATGCAACCCAACAAAGGTTGTATAACCTTCCCTGGGGTTTTATGACCTCTCCTTTGTCTTTTCCCAGTCAGGGGTCGCCACAGCAGAACTCTGGTCTGCTAATGATTGGCAGTGGATTTTTACAGTGCCAAGCTGCCAGCCTGACACCCAACCTTCAAAGAAAGCACATCCATTCACGCACGCACCTACCTGCATGTCTTTAAGTGTCACTCGACTGCAGGGAGGACATGCAGACTCCACACAGAAGGTACTAGAGATGAGAATTGAACAGGAGAACCTCTTGCTGTGAGGTGACAACTCTAACCGCTGCACCACCGCGGCCCTTCAGTTTCATGAGTTGGGAATATTAATTAGGGATTCACAAGGAGTAGAACTCCCTGCATGGGCTGCTTATCCCCAATGCAGAACAAAAACACTCATCCATCTACGTATTTAACTGAATAAACTACTTGAAACTTCAACAAGGTGTCTTTATTCCTCCCACGGGGGGGGGGGGGGGGGTATCAGAGATACAGCCTCCTAGACTGACTAAATAAAACTAAATAAAATGATTTTATCGGACTAATCCTTTGTAATTCTTTGTACTCTGTCACATAATGTTTGTTTGCTCTGTGCTTGTGTTTGTGTTTGTGACTGGTTTGTGAAAGAAGATATAAATAGGACAAATTCTTCCTGGAGATTACCAGACTAGTTTCTGTCTGTCTGCCTGTATTATACCATGGAATGTACAGCATTACTGTACATAGCTCTATATGTGTGGTTGTAAACATATATTTATGTTTGTGATGTTATATAATCTATGAAAGCCTCTTTGATCATGTATCCTTACGCTAGATTCATTCATGAGATTACCGCTGTCCATATGAGAGCCATACTTAGTCATTGTCTTATATAAGTGATCCATCTCCATAGATGTATATTATATACACTCCAAGCTGCCATGAGTGGATAATAGTAATTAGGCAAAGTGCTTTGTAGACAACCTGGAAGTTTGGAAACCAATGTTGATTGCAGTAGATGTCAATTTATATGCAGCCTCTGGTGCAGAATCCATCCACAGTGCAGATGACCTTTGCAATACATATACAATCTTTTTACATACTTACATTGTGCTATCTGCTAAGTATATTCACTCAGCTCTGTGATGCACCTTTCAGTTAAAGCTTCTTGCAAAATGTGATATGCTGATGCCTGAGAGATTTCTCCTGCATCTCCAGGTAGCTTATTGAATGTTTCAATAGCAGGATGCACATTACTTTGACCACTAACAGGACGGACCATTTTTCTGTCATCTCAATGCAAAATCAACATGGCGCATGATGGATACATGGTACACTGTGGCGCTGTCCACCATGTACTAACATTTCTTAGTTGTTGACCGACAAAACAACAGAAGGGACAAATAATCTGTGGATAAGATTCAGAGACAGCATTATGAAAGGTATGCATGGGAGATTTCCCAGAAATAGGAATTTAAAACTCAGAAGGAAACCAAAGTGGCTGAACAGGGAGGTCAGGGTGGTTCTCAGGATTAAAAAAAGTTCATTTAAATGATCGAAGGAGATAGGAAGGGATGAAGAGCATCAGGCTTATATTAAGGCCAAGTGGGGTGTGACTAAAAGGTCAGGAAATGCAAGACCAGGCTGGTGAAGAAACTAATCCAAGTGAGCAAAATGGACAGAAGGAATGTTTTGGGTAAATTTTAAAGAGAAAGAATGTGGAGAGCATCTTAAACAAGCTTGTCGAGGACGGAAGGTATATTTGTTAAGGCAAGGGTACTATTAAAGTACTGAAAAAGTTATTTGTCTCAGCATTCACAAGGGGTTAACATGCTGGAACCAGAAGATGGCAGAGGGAGTTGAGAAGAAATTAATGGATGGATAGATAGATAGATAGATAGATAGATAGATAGATAGATAGATAGATAGATAGATAGATGGATCATTAAGGAGGAGTAGACTAATCAAGTCACAGAAGGGCAAAAAACTCAAAAATGTGGCAAGTGTCTTTACAAATCTCTCACAAATATGTTTAATGTAACTCAATCCAGTAGAAAAATGCCAAAGGGATGATGTGGCTGAAATTTTCAATGTCCTTGATGGACATAAATCTATGAAAACAGTTTCAGTCCTCCCCTTGTTCTAGGGAGGTAGCAGGAACAACATAAGCAACCATGGGCCTTTTAGCCTGTTGTTAGTGACTAGGAAAGACAGAGAGGATCCAAAAGGAAAGAAGTGCGGCCTTGTGAAAGGGCAGCCAGCTTAAGGACCCAGATCATTATGGCTTCATTGACAAACAGACTTTAGAAATGGTTGTCTCTGTCAAGAAAAGTGACCACTCAAACCTCCAAAAGTTTTATGACTTGGTAACAGCACAGCAAAATGAGGGGAGTGCTGGTGGATGTGAACTGTCTGGACTTGACTAATGCCTTTGACTCAGTACCACATTGAACACCAACTTGCAGTCTCATAAGGTCAGATGTAGAAATCTTTCAGCTTGGTGAGGGAGTGGGAAGTGACTGAGAGGAAGAACTCAGAGGGTGATGGTAAGGGGGGGGGGCTGTCAAGAGTAAAGAAAGTGTTAAGTGGACCACCATAAGGGTTAGTGCTGAGGCACTCGCTATTCAAAGTATTCTTCCCTTGACATGTTAGGGAGGATTCACTGTCAGACTGGACCTTTCCATAGATAACACAATGAGTGGTGCCATCATTCTGGATTGGGGAGGGAAGATAAAAGGAATTTGGAGGTCTTCTACTGGTGGACAGAGATGTGGCAACAGTGGTTTATTGCAGATGAGTGCAACATTCTCCATTTTAGATGCAACAAACCAAAAGTTATGTATAAGCTAGGGGGTAGAACATTTGGAGACAATGGGCAGAAAAATAAAATCTAGCAGTAACTGTCACACCACAGACCTAGATTATTAGCACAAATAGAAAGGATATCAGGAACAGCCAAAAAAGTGTTGGGCTATATACTGTGGGCCAGAGATTCCAGGGATAGGGAGGTTATACTTCCACTCTTTCCCAAGTTGGTGAGACCACATTTGGAATACTGTGGAAATCCTCAAAAAAAAAAAAAAAAGAATTCTAAACTGAAACACGTCCAGTGGAAGAGCGCAAGGGTCATCAGGAGGACTGTGGGAAGGGAGTAATGACAATTTCTTGAATTGCAGAACATAGAAGAGGAAGTGAGAGAGAAGGTGTATTATATCAATGCTCAATATACCATATGAATGAATTCAAGGGGTGAAACAGGGACAGAGGAGGGGTCAATAGATGCAGTTAGATGGTGGTTCACTATTAAGTCATTAACTGTAATAATGTTCTGTTATGATGTAGAAGAGCTTACATGTACATATTAATCAGAAGACGTGAATAAAAGAAGAGTATGGAATGGACGCTAGACATGGTTTTGTCTCACTTTGAAGGACTGACAGCTGATTTTGGTGGTCTCCACACTGAGTTTAGTGAAGTATAGTAGAAAAGTGTGGTCCTGCAGAAAAAGGTGGAGTTAGCAAACTAATGGCTAAAGCAGCTAGATAAGCACATTAAGAGGCAAGAAGGGGATGTAAGTAAACTGTGTTTGGCATTAATCCCCTTTTTATTTAGTAGAATGCTACTGAAAATCATGGGCAGTACAAAAATATTCATGTAGTTACTTTGGCAGTGGTTCTAGATCCCATCTGTTTTGTAAAGAAATGAGCAAGCCAAATGGTGGCCAAAACTCCTTTCTTAGAGAAAGCTGCCAGCCAGAGAAGTTGGACCCAAACAACTCCTTGTGAAATGCCATAGTTATTGCTTTAAATAATGACTGGTGGTCCTTTACAAGGGCTTTAATATAACAAGATCAAATTAAAAAGTGTTGGTGGCCTCATAACCCCAAGCTCAAGGCAAGTAGTACAGCTGACCTCGGCTGTCTGGAACATGAGGAGATAGGGGGCAGTGGTATATATAATTTATTCAGTGATCCTGAAAATCAATTGGAGGGAAAATTCTGGACCATATCCCTGGAGGAAGCAGTGCATGTGTATTTCATCATGGTGACCTGTGGTCTAGCAAATGCTACTGAGGCAGGAAATTTGTGGCAGTGAAGAAGATATGCAACCAGATTGTAAAGATGGAGCTCACACTAAGTGCTATTGATGGTGTAGTTGGAGAAGCTCTGCATTTATGACAAAATGAAACTTTTGGTGAAGCAGTGACCAGTGAAAATGGCTGAGTGCAGTCTGTCCCAGGAGTATGTGATCACTCTCCTCTGAAGGTACAAAGCAACAAAGAAAGGTCTGGATAACCTAAGGGACTTGAATGATTTTGAAAGCCTGACTGATAGTGCATGAAATCTGATTGACCGTTTCACGATGGGAGATGCTAGAGGTGACGGCAGTAGGAAAGGGCAAGAAGAGAGATGAGCAAAAGAAAGAGAACAGATAGAGAATTATCTGCAGCCAAAGCTGATGTGACCTGAAGGCAGGAGTGACATGCTAGTAGCTGAAAGGTATTGAGAGTTGGAGCTATGGACTGAACCTTTATAAATGAGTTTGGCATATCTAATTAGCTTTTGTTGTGACCCTCTTCCTCTTGCATGGTGGTTTCCTAGTGACTGTGAAGGGGGGGGGGGGGTTAATGCTGATTGACAGCATAGTGAGGGGACGTAACAAGTATGAAAAAAGTAATAAGGAACCACAGCAGCAATACATTGAACTGAAATACTTTTCAGCAACCAAAGATATGTTATGTTTTATAATGCATATAATGTTAGGTGTGTACCAGGAATGGGAGGATTAAGGAATGGTATGGATCTTCTATGTTTGTGTAAAACACTCCAGGGACTTTTTGGGTATTAAGAGTCAAAATATCAAAGTCAAAGTCAAAGTCAAAGTAAACTTTATTGTCATTTGAAACTACACATGTGTAGCCTAAATGAAGTTTTGTGCATCAGCTCAATTCTTGAGATTACAAAGAAAAGTGAAACAACACATACAAGTAGAGGAATAAACATAACTAACAAATACAATACAACTCCCAATACATGCACCAAAGAGCAAAGACATTTACCAACACTCATATACGAAAAGAATACCCTCCCACTGAGTTAAATTAACTACCTTATTTAAAGTAAAACAAAACATACTACAGATTGAAATGCCTAAGTTATTTGTCTAATATTGCACTTGAGCGAGTTTAATAATACTGACTATGGATGGTTGGGAGGGTGGCCTAATGGTTAAGGTGTTTGCCTTTCAAACACAAGGTGCACAGTTTGAGTCTCACAAGGGATAATTGGCTAGGCTTAAAATGGCTCGCAAGGGCAGTTAGCTTAGTACTAATCTATGAACCTATGAAATATTGCACTTACTTGGAATATATGTAAGTATATATTGCACAAATAAATAAAAATTGACTTATTATGTGTCCAGATGCCTGGGACTAGTGCCCGAGTTCAGAAGTTTAATCACTGTAGGGTAGAAACGGTTACTGAATCTTATAGTCCTGCAGCTGATGCCGCGATATCTCCTGACCGATGCTAGATGCTTAAACAGTCAATGCGCATGATGTGTGTTGTCCTGTATTATTTTGATGGCCTTTTGGATGCTTCTTGCAGAATAAAGATGTTGTATTGATGGAAGGCTGGAACCTGTTACCTTCTCTGGAACCCTCACCACTCTTTGTAGCGCCTTCCTTTCTGTAACTGTGCAGCTTCCAAACCACACTGTGAAGTTGCAGTTGAAAATATGATGAGGGAATAGCACCTGTGATAAGGGAGGGTGGATTGAGGGGATTTAATCATGTCAATTTATATGTTGGCTTTTTAAATTAAGATATTACAGTAGCTACATATTAACATAAGACTGAATAGTGTGCCAAAAGTTAATTGTATATGTACAATAGTGTCACGTGGGAGAAAGTTGGGTACTGAGCAAAATGTTTTAAATCATGGAGCATTTGCAGTGCTTATATTGTTACAATGTTTGACTTGTTATAATGTTAAATTTTATTCTGTTTTAAATGTTAAAATGCATATATGCTTCACTCTATCCATGTAAATAACTTGGCTCACTAACAACCAGCTTATCCTAAACCCTAAGAAAACTAATCTTTTACTTTTTCTTCCCAAAAATCTTACCCATCTTAAATCAACTTTTTCTATATTATGTTTAAATAACATTCTTATTGATGTTGAAACTAGTACAAAACTCCTAGGTGTCATCTTTGATGACCACCTCAAGTTTGACTTGCACGTAAATAACTGTATAAGGAAGACTCACCAAAAACTCGGCCTCCTTTACAGAAACAATAAGTTCTTTACAAATAAAGATAATGTAACCCTCTCAAGTGTACCTCCTACCTAACCTATTATATGCCTCACAAATTTTAACTAATCTCAGCTCTTCCCTCTTATCTAAACTTGAATCAACCTACAAGGTGACTAGATTTGCAGCCCATCAAACCTACAAATCTCATCATTGTCTCGCTCTTAAACACCTAAATTGGCTATTGGAATTCCCCAATCTGCTTCTTTTCAGTCAACTCCAGATTATTCATACCATCTTAGATCAGCCATCTTACTGTCCTAATCTGCCTTCTCTCATCTCCTTATACACTCCTAATAGGCCTCTCCGCAGTGCAGACCAGGATCTACTGCAAATTTACAAACTTAATTAAAAAACTGGCTCCATCCTATATATTTTCAATCCTGCCATTTCCTGGAACAAGCTGCCATTTGCAATTAGGTCTATTATACAACCTGACCAGTTCAATACAGCAACCAAAGAATATTTGAAAAGCCACTGGACCTGTCCTTGTACTCACCCTCCATGACATACCTTCCTTCACATTAACTGTACGTTGCCTATTCTGTATCCTGACTCCTCTTTACTCTTATTGCTATTGAGTTTGTTTTATCACTTTATTGTTAGGCCTGCATGATTTTTTCATTACTACTGTATGCAATATAATTTGTAAATATTATTTAAGATGTTTCCTAGTTATTGTTTATTTGGCCTAGAATTTCTATATACAATTTAAGATGTTATAGAATTATTGTTTACATGATTTGAAATGTATCTTCTGTGGAGCTTTTCTCCCCAGGCCTCCACTGAAAAAGGGCTATCAGCTCAGTCAGACTAATCCAGTCAACAAATGTAAAATAAATAAATAAAAATATGATTGAAATGATGGCAGCAAAGTATGTTTTGTAGAGGGCCAGGGATGTACTAGTTTGGAAAGAGCATTCTGTTTCATTCCCTGCAAAATTTTAGAGGCAATATGCAAATAATGAAATAGACAGTCAGTACTATACATGAAAAGTAGACATGTAAATGCTATGGGGAGACAGAGTTCTTTTAAGAAAGATAGTATAACTCTTCACTGAGAGCATGACACTATTGTTTCTAGAGAGAAGAGAGGGAGAATGACAGTATATGAAGAGAGGGCTGAAGACTAATGTCAGGTCCTGAGGGGATGGTTAGTGGTAGATGGATATCTGTTACAGCAAGTGCTGGTGGAGGCCAACATGGTGATGCTGTGATGGAGTGATGAGGATGGGGGATGGAATGGGGCGGAAAAGAAGGCATAGCTGGGCGATTCTGCCACATCAAAAGGTTCAGTTATTATAGCTCAAGAGATGCAATGGGGATACAGTGGAAGGGGGGGGGGGGTTATAGGTGAGGTCATCAAATATGTGGTTTATAAATTATTGCCTAGAAAGGGAAAGGGTAATGGTAAAATTAATAACAGAAAGCATCAGCAGATGAAGTTACAAAGGAGAGAGCTAAGGAAAGTAGAGCAAAAGAGATTTCAATGTTTAGGAGTTGGCTGTGCTGAAGGGGGAAGGGAGGACAGAGATGGAGTTAACTAGGTGAAGGGCGTGATGATTGGTAAACGGAGACATGAATGTTAAAATGCTGTCAAGATGCTGGAAGATCAAGGATCAGAAAAGAAAGGCATGGGTGGCATTATGGCAAGGGATACTGAGCATTGGCATGATGGGTGTAGGCCACAGATGAGAAGGGGTGGTTGGTGGTAGGAAGATGGGTGTGTGAAGGGAAAAGGACAATGTTTGGGGTATTTTACAGAACAAATGAACATAATGAGTATATGATGAAGGGGGAGATGAAGTGGCAGTGGGTTGGAGATTTCAACATGTTTTTTGACTCAGAGTGAGATAATTTATTTGGTGACATGGAATTTCACAGAGCAAGTCAGAAGGAATTAAAGAAGGGAATGATGATATTACAAGCAGGCAGGTAGGCTGGTCAGAATTATTGTGGCTAAAGAGGTGTTGGGAAATTATCCTTGATCCTTGCATCAGCAGACAAACATCTTATGAACTTAAACAAGGTGTGCTTTCAAACTATCACTGCACTTATGCATGTTACAATTACTTATAAATAATAAATATTTATACTTCTTTAATCTATTGTCAGAAAATAAATGTATTTACCTTGGTACTGGGCAGCAAAATTCAACCAGTATCACTTACTACAAAAGATTCAGATGAAAATGAATAGCTATAGAAAGACAGAGAAACCTCCACTTAAGATGGAAACTACTTAGCATAAATTTGCTATAGCTCTTCCAAGCCAGGTCCTGAACAACTGTAAACTGGGCAAGTTAGAACTTTGTAGCATGAACAGAAGTATTCTGCCCTGCAGCCAAATAACCTGGAAGACTGCATGAGAGAATCATTGGTCTTGAAAAAAGGAAAACTAAGAAAAGGAGGAAAACAGACCTAATTAGCTCTGATAGGTGGGAAATCAATTCAGATTTTGGGATGGAACTCCTTGCTACAAGAACAAGTAAAAAAAAAAAAACTAGAGACAGGAATGAATCCAACTGATTGCAGCTCTACTGATGTAGTGTGACCCCATATTAAAGCTATAGAAAATTAACACCTCACTGAGTAATTGCACAGAGAAAAATTAATTCCAGATAGAAGAAATCAAGGGGGCTCCGACTTTCTATTTGTAACTGAACTTGAGTCCAAAGTAGCTAACCTTCAACCACAGGTAGCTGATGCAGAGGCTAGGATGGAGCTCTCAGAGACCAGCTTTGTAAACTAGGATACAGCATGTCAAAAAACATCTGTTTTAATTGGATACCTGAAGGAAAGGAGGGCCATGATTACCTCAACTTTATGTGTAAGAAAATCTCAGAATGATTGGATATCTCAGTGAAAATATTCCAACTAGAGAGAGTACATAGAACATTTCTTCCATGAGCGCAGGACAGACCACATGTCCAAGTCAGTTCTGGTTCAGTTCATAGCTTACAACATAAAGGAGAAGATGTTATCATCACCCTGGGCTCCAAGGAGAGCTATCATGTTGGGCAGAAAGAGAATTTATGGGGACCACAACTTTTCAAATGATACCAGAAAGCATCACATGGCTTCCCAGCAGGTAATTAAGAAGATTAAGCAGAGTAAATGAAAAGGATGGGGATCCTGGCTTATATATCCAGCCCTTCTCTGGATCTGCACACCAAATGGGCAAGTTGCAGTAGCTTCACCAGAGAAAGCCAAAAGAAAAAGGACTTTTTACAATGTGCTGATCTCTGTAGAAATGGTTGACACTCCCCTGAACACACTGTGGGCATAACACAGTGGTCTCCCAAGTCTTTTATTTCTTCAGGGTAAGAACCTTTTCCACTGCATAAAAGAAGTATGAACAAGTGAACCTTTAACACTCTTTAAAAGAAGAAGAGAAAGAGACTTTCAGCAACATCTATGAAAAGAACAGCAGCAACACAGCTGACATTGATGCAGGATTCGTAAGATCATAAGACAATCAACATAATGTGTGACGGTGCATGTTATTCTACCTAAACAGGCTAACAATGTGTACTTTTTTCTGTCTAAATAGGCTTTTGACAACAAGACAGATATTAAGGGCTGTAGTGGGGAGCCCTTTTGATAAGGGCAGCAGTGCAGTAAGTGTCAGTATGATTAAACTTATGAAGATTTTGGAAGAAATATGCAGTATACTGTCTTTACTTTGAAGTGTCTACACTGATTCCTTAGAGGAGGTGGTGTGTACGAGCTGATTTTATGTTAATCTTACAAATGTACTTCAGGCTAACTGCATTGCTTGTAGCAAGTCCACTGCAGACCTCTCAACAGTCCTTATTTTGAAGGAACATTCCAGTTTTCAGACTTGATTTACCCATGTACATGATGTACTTACTATGGGAGGCATGTCCCTATGTTCTGGCTTGGTTTAATCCTTAACACAATTTTCTGAATCCCCCATCGCATATGAATTTTGAATCTGTGTGATACACAAAAAAAACAGACTGTATGACCAACATACCAATGGCACCAATAATTTAAAGAAAGATTACACACATCTTACATCTCCCTTTTTCAGAATCAAAAATAAATGACCTTGTGTGACAGAATTTTGCAATACGATGTATTAAAGTCTACAAATTTTACACTTTCTCTTTGATAATGTGCTTATATTTTTCCATCATTTTGTCACTCTGTTTTTTTAAACATGTTTTTTGAGTAGTACCCTACATTCCTACAGTAAGAGGGAAGGGGTGTGTGGTATATAATACTCACATTTTATGCTAATTAGATGTTCCAATTTTTGGCTGGATGCATCTTCCTTTCAAGGACCTTTGTCCACATTTTCAGTATTTACAGGTTGAGAAAAGTGGTCAAATGCATAGCTCTGAACTGTCCAGATTTTTGTCTCATATTTTTGGTATATTCCTCAGAAAATTTGTGTTTTTTTTTGAAAATCATTGATAACTGGAGTCACTAAATAATGACAGACCATTGCGTTTCAGACTTCATATCCTTCAAAAACTATTATTCTAGCAACTTTCTAAGTTTATAAGAGCAATATTTAAAATCTGTCTCGATTTTTTGGGCCTTTGTCCCACTGTTAGTTTTGTCTTTGCCCAGATTTCTAGTGCAAAGAGGTTGAGAGGTATGGTCAGATGTTTACTCCTGCTATCCCTGTGACCAGAGTTGCTAATAGCCTCAGCTTATGCTGACTGCAGACTCTGGCATGCAGGTTAGTGCACATGCTGGCAAAGATACTTCGCAATGGTGTTATAGGAAGATGCTGTGGTGAATACAACTTATAATTAGACACAGAGGTAGGTAGTGAAAGGCTAAACCAAGATTCCCCTGCTACTGGGAATCAATGAGGAGACTGCATGAGCTTGTTTCCTTGGCAACAGAGTTGAGAGGTCCAGTACAAGTTAAATGTGCAGATCTCTTTATCTGTTATAGTTGCAGCCCTTGTGGGATGGCAAAACTGACCCCCACCTGATTCAAGCAGACCCAGCAAGATACTCATTGTAGTTTTTGAGTACACTGCAGATGCATGAAGATTTAATAAGTTCCTGAAACCTCTTTAGGTTATGTTGTGGGAAATGGAAAGTTTGTTAAGTCTCACTTTCAGCAAATATTAAGCAATATGTTTTTAAAAGGAAAAGCTGAAATAATGCAATTTATGGTATACTGTTCTCCTCAGATGGTAACAAACCCTGAAGAAGCCTAGGGAATGATCAGTGCTTGATTTGTTAGAAAGATTTAGGTGGTGATGTTGGTTAGAAAGCTGGTACAATGTTCCAAGTATAAATAGCTCAATTACTTCCTCTCCCAAATGTTGTGGTGAAGTAGGAGAGTTTCCATTTAAAAGAAGATGGATACCTCCTCCTTGGAAGACTTAAGAACTCTTATTGGTTTATATTTAAGTAATATATATATATATAATTAGTAGTGGATTTTTTTTATATGTTCCTTCAAAGTTTTGAATGTTCAGTGTTCTTGCATTTTAAAATATTCATTAAGCTTTTATTTAAACTTAAAAGCTAACTTGGTGTTGCACTCACTCCTGATTTTTTCATCAACCTTCAGTATGCTGGTGTTAGAAATTGTGTTACAGACAAAAGCCTAAGGGACTGATTGTACAGGTTAGCATTACACAGTTTTTTGATGCTGGTAGCACTGGTAACATGACTAGTTTGGGTCCCTCTTAGGTTACTGGGAGACCATTAAACTAGATTAGTTTCTATAGGCAAAGGAAGAAAAAGGCAGAGGTAAAGTGCAGCAGAGACTCTACGGAATGCATCAGAATCTCAGCAAGGCAGCAGAGCCTCTATGGAATACATCATGATCTCACCAAAGCAGCAGAGGCTCTATGGAATGCATCACGATCTCAGCAAGGCAGCAGAGGCTCTATGGAATACATCACAATCTCAGCAAGGCAACAGAGGCTCTATGGAATGCATCACGATCTCAGCAAGGCAGCAGAGGCTCTATGAAATACATCGTGATCTCACCAAGGCAGCAGAGGCTCTATGGAATGCATCATGATCTCACCAAGGCAGCAGAGGCTCTATAAAATACATCATGATCTCAGCAAGGCAGCAGAGCCTCTATGAAATACATCACGATCTCAGCAAGGCAGCAGAGGCTCTATGGGATACATCATGATCTCACCAAAGCAGCAGAGGCTCTATGGAATGCATCACGATCTCAGCAAGGCAGCAGAGGCTCTATGGAATACATCACAATCTCAGCAAGGCAACAGAGGCTCTATGGAATGCATCATGATCTCAGCAAGGCAGCAGAGGCTCTATGAAATACATCGTGATCTCACCAAGGCAGCAGAGGCTCTATGGAATGCATCATGATCTCACCAAGGCAGCAGAGGCTCTATAAAATACATCATGATCTCAGCAAGGCAGCAGAGCCTCTATGAAATACATCACGATCTCAGCAAGGCAGCAGAGGCTCTATGGAATACATGACAATCTCAGCAAGGCAGTAGAGGCTCTATGAAATACATCATGATCTCAGCAAGGCAGCACAGGCTCTATGGAATGCATCACGATCTCAGCAAGGCAGCAGAGGCTCTATGTAATACATCATGAGCTCAGCAAGGCAGCAGAGGCTCTATGGAATACATCACAATCTCAGCAAGGCAAGAGAGGCTCTATGGAATACATCATAATCTCAGAAAGGCAGCAGAGGCTCTATGGAATATGTCACAATCTCAGCAAGGCAGCAGAGGCTCTATGGACTACATCACAATCTCAGCAGGGTACATGCAGTGTTACTGCAGGGGAAGGAAGAGCCGAGACAGAATTTGGAACTCATTAGAGAAGCAATGAATACACATCTGCAATACAGGTTAGATTTTGTTAAAAGTTTATTCCAAGCCCAATCTGTAGAATGTACTCCCTCTGATCAGACATATTTGGCCAAGAAACTATGTCAGTAGGAGGTAAAAAGGAATATTTATCAGACTAGATCTTTGTACTCAGATCAGATACTTGGTGCACCTTCACAGATCATGCATGCCTTTATGTAGTTTTACTCTCAATGTAACTCTGAGGAGTCATCTGATTCCTTTTCTACCCCTAACATGCTTGAATACATAGACTATGTAAGAGCTCCATGAATGTCTCACGAAAAGGCTGAGGAACTTATGGTTCCTTTTACAACAGCAAAAGTGAGCAAGACACTAGCTAAATAGAGGCAGGGAAAAACGTCAGGACAAAATGATCTTCCAACAGAGATGTACATAAAAGCTGGAAATTCTTTTGTGGGCTTATATAAGTAATTGCAAATATCTTAGCCACAGGAATTATTTTTCCACTTGGAAGAGTATGACAATTGTGGGACTTCCAAAGACATAAAATGATCACCTTAGGCCTATCTTCCAATTACAATATTGAACCATAATTATAAAGTATTTACAGCACCAATTGTGAATAGACTGGCAGTGTATCTCTACCAATTAATACATCTTGATCAAATGGGTTTGGTCCCAGGCTACATCACCTTGGATAACTTGCTAAAAATTAATTAATGATTGAACATCAAATCTGATCTGAATATAAATACTTATATTGTGTGATGGATAGCTAACTAGTTATCTGACAGAACTCATGTGGCTAGAGTTGCAGGTGTCACTTCTGAAAGCATATAAGTTATCAATGGTGTACCACAAGGCTCAATTCTGGGCCCTCTTCAATTTGGAATTTATTTCTCAAACCTTCAAACCAGCACTCCTGGCTTATGGTTAATTAAGTTTGCAGTTGACTGCAAATTGGGTGTTATTCAATCTTCAACTGACTCATAATTGTTCCAACATGGGATAGACCGTGTTAACAATTCATACAAGGATAATAGTCATAAACAATAGTCATAAATTAAATGTAAAAGAAATCAAATCATCATAGCTTGTTTTGGTAAACAAAACAGTTTTTACTTACTATGTAGGTGATGCAACCCTCAGATCAGACACTGTTGCAAGAGACTTAGTCAATCTTGTTGATAATTCATTATCATTTGACCACTATGTCTCCAGAATAGCTTGGAAAGCCTTTTATCTGACTCATCTATTCTCCAAAGGCATCTCCACTTGATTCAAAGAAGTGTTAATTCCCCTTTACTAGTATCTTATCAGATCCATCATTGAACATAATGCACCTTCCATTATGTATTTGTCTAAACTTATTATACAACTTGACAGACCTCAGAGATTCATAACTAAAAAGATCTGTGCCCTCAAAAATCTTAGTTATCAGGAGAGACTGTCAGTTCTTTCACTATACTCAGTCTCTTATACAGACTTCTGTGGAGATGTGTGCCTAACCTTTTGAACCATGAAAGAACTAAACATCTTTGATCTCCTATTCCTTCAAAAAAGTAATGGCACCTCAAATACTCTGTTCAAGGAACTAAACCTTCACCAACAGACACATAAGACATGCTTGTGTGACAGACTCATATCCCAATGTATTCCACAATTCTTAAACAAACTTCCACTGCATGTTAAGCAGAGTAGCACTCTTGCCACCTTCAAGGTTAAACTACATAACTGAAGAGGCAGCTTCAAATTCTCCCTTGGTCTTTTTTTTTGTTTTGTCCTCCATGAAGCTATAGGTAACTTCTGAATAGTGCTTACCTTTGAACCAATGAGCATGCTGCTAACTTCTGTACCTCTGTCCTTTTGGTTAGCCTACATATGGAGAAGGTTCTTGACAGGGTCAGCTAGAGATATCTATTTACAGTAATGGAAAAAATGTGCTTTCTAAGGCAAACAGGGTCTGTTATTAAGGTGTTATATCTAAACTTAGCTATTAAAATTAAAGAAGGAAGGAGTCTGCCCCAGCCCATTAAATTGCAGAGGGGGACAAGACAGGGGTGTTTTCTGTCACCTCTATGCTTTGCCTTAGATTTGGAACCAAAAGCAATGAAGCTGCACAGTTCTGGATCCAGGGCTTACCAAAGGACACCAGTACTTATCTCTCTGCCATTATGTGCAGATGACTTGTTGCTATATCTTACTCAAAGCCTGGACGCAATTTAATCTTTAAGGAGTTATCCCCATTAATCAGAATTTCAGGCTATAAAGCGAATAGAGCTAGAATCTAAACTGTTAGAATTAATTATGCCCCTTCATAGGAAATGAAAGACAAATTCCCTTTTCTTGCAGGTCCCAATTCTATGACCTGTCTTGCAACTAGCTTTTCAAATGACATACATTCCTTTTTTCCTCTATCACTGAGTAAAATAACTGAGGAGATAGGGAATTACTTCAAAATTTGAAGTAGGCTGAAACTAGATATTCAACAAAGGGTCCTGGCAATTAAATGGTTTGTGATCCCTATTGTTTTGTACATTTCCCAGAGCTTCCCACTTAAAATATGTTCTTGGTCAGTTTAAGAAGAATAGTTACCTCTTTCTTCAGGCTTAATCAAAAGCCAAGATACAGATGGGAGCTTCTCACTCTTCCATTAGAGAAGTGGGATTTTATTGCCTGATTTTGATCCTAACAAACTCTGGATGCCTAGCAGGAGAATTTTTAATAAACAAAACTGGTTATTCTTCTTCTTGTAGTCATTTCGTAGTCATTTCAGATGGATCACCATAGCACAACTGTGGGTGTACAATTCTATCCACTCTAGCTCATCCGAATTGTACTTTTCTAGCTTTTGTATATTTGTTCAGCTCACCACTGGCCCTCCAGGAGGTGAAAATTCCCACAGAGCTCCCTACAACCCAAATTATAATCTAAATTTGTTTCTTCTTACTCTGTTCTTGCACAGTCTTTTCCAAACCATCCATTTGGTCAGTTACAACATACAAAGGTACTGCTCAATGACTGGGATGTTCTATTACCAGCAGTACCTGACAAATGCCACATTCTGTAAGTGGGACTCAGTCACTGAGGATTGAGTGACTGGTCCTATAATAAGATGCCCTGACAGGTTTATTATCATATTTGCAAATGGCATTTAGATGAACGCAATGATTTCTGACAAATATTGTCGGAAATCAAAACACAGAGCAACCGAAATATCAAACGGAGCATTTCAGTAATGTTGAATATCGACTTTGCTGAAATGCTCACATCTGCTCAGAACTAATAATAACGCTGCACCCCCCACTCCCCCCTTACTTATATATACAAACTCCGAGATCGCACTACAGTGATGGTAAGGGTACATTTCCTGATCCCCACTATAGTGCGATCTGCGCCACAATGTTGAAGCTAACAATAGCGGCTGTTAGCTCATATCAGCTTCGACATTGTGGTGATCAAACTCTCAGTTCGAGAAAATGATTTTCGCACATATTCGATCGTCTAAATGACAATCAAATATGCAATAGTAAACCACCCTAACACTGTTCATAGTTTCTTCCTAAGTTTAAGGCCAAAAGAGACAACCAAGAAGCTCAGTCACATCACCCAGTAATGGTGAGAAACTAGCATTGCTCCCCATTAAGTAGAGTTTCTCCATGTATTCTAGGTGAAAATTTGTGAGCACCCATCTAGTCATCCGGACTGGTTTTAAAGTTTGTTAGGGAATACTCTGCTGAATGGTTAAGGTAAGCCTACTGTAAACAAGGAGTAAATGCTGGTTTAGTTATCTGTGATGCGTTCTGGTCTTGTTGATGTCATAGTAGCTAGAATGGGTGTTTTGTTTACCACATGTTCTATTTAGGTGAAGGAGTTCAAAGAGTGCTGAGTCATTCATAACATGGAAAGCTAAGCATGCATGACACTGAGTAGGGTGGCAGAGCTTTTACTCTAGCAGAGTAACTACGGATACTGAGAACTGAGATCTTTTTGGTGGGGAAACTTTGAAGTCTCTCAGGCTAATTGAGGTGCTTGATGAGGTACAAGATGAAAGGTGCATCATATTTAATGATGGGCTAAAAAAGGGATGAAAAAAGCAGGGCTATTACTTCTTTGGACTTTGAGAAGAGGTGACAAAGGATAAGATGCGCAAGTTAGAAGGATTTTCTAACCACCACATAGACGTGATGGTTAAAAGAGAGTAAACTATCAATATATGTACCCAAGTCCCTGGCCACTGTGTCAAATTTAAATGGAAATGTAGCTATATTATAAGCAGTAGTGGTGCTAGATTTACCAAAGGAAACTATAGTGCAATTCTTAGTGTTAAAGGTAAGTCTATGATTACTATACAAATCGTTTGTTTGGTTCAGCCCTTGCTAGAGAATTTGAATATCAGAATGGGATTTGATTCCAACATAAAAGATCTGTCAGAAAGCAAACTGAAGGTCATGCTGCTCAATGCTAGGATCCTTAATCTGAAAGTTCACTCACTGGAGGCTCTCCTCACACTGGAAGATGCCGATGTCTATGCAGTTATGAAAACTTGGTTCAGGGCTGCAGAGAGCAGCCCTGCCTTACAAGGCTATACCTCATTCTACACTTTCCTAGCCCAAATTGAGGTTGGAAAGACTAAGGGTGATGGCGTCTCTATCTTCATTAAGGACAGGCACACCTTCAGAAAAGTTTACCAGCATGATGCACTGGAATTACTCCAGGTGCCACTGACAGTTGGCAAGACACCCATCCAAGTTATATCCAGCTATAGACCCCCCTCCATGACTCAGGGCACCCACTCCTCCTACCTAGACCTACTTGACTCCATCAAGGTACCTCCTAACACCCTGATCCTTGATGACTTCAACTACCCTACCATAGACTAGGTAAACTATTCCTGCACTAATGCACTCAACCAACGATTCCTTGACTTCATCAGTTCTAATGCACTAGACCAGCTGGTGTCATCCCCTACAAGGGGAGATAACATACTGGACTTAGTTCTCACCAACATGGGTGACAGCTGCACCACTCCCATATGTTCTTCCCTGGTGAGATCAGATTATTGATCTGTCTCATTCGATGCTTCTATCCCACCCAACCCCTCCTCAGCCATAACCAGGCTAAAAGAACTTCTCCAAAGCTGACTATAATGTCCTAATGGAGGGTATCTGCAGCTTCACACAACTGCCCCCCCCTCAGAGAATGCAGACAACTATGTTGAACAATACACCAGTGCAACACCTGTACAACTGCATGGACTCAGCCATACCCAACAGAACTAAAACCTGCTCTTCAAGGAAACACAAACCTGTCTGGTGGACATCCTCTATCAACAAGCTTTACAACAAATGGAAGAAACTGTTGTCCAAGGGTAAAATGAAACAAATTCCAAATTGGAAAAACTTCCTCCTCCACCTCAACAAGCAAATTAGATCACTAGTGAAAACCTCCAAAGCCAATTATAAGTCAAAACTCGCTTCCAAAACAAAGAGAAACCACAAGTGCTTCTTCAGTTACATAAGGCACCTCCATGGCAAAGTCCAAGTTTGTTCCAAATTAGTACTTAATGGTACCACTTACACTGATCCTATTGACTTAGTCAACCTGCTAGCTGATAGGTTCAGTGCAAACTTCACCCCCCTATCACCCCCCAAAGGCCCAGTCGACATCCCCGATACTTGTCCCACACCTCACATCTCCATAGATCAAGTGTTAAAGGCCCTATCCAAGGCAAAGAACACAGCTCCCATGGGATCTGATAGTATCCTAGGCTGTACTCTGTTTAACCACAGCCTAATTACATTCTTCATTCCAGCAGAGTGGAGAACCGCCATTGTCATCCCTTTGCAGAAAGGTGGTGCGACTACTGACCCGGGAAACTATTGCCCCATTAGCTTGACAAGTCTGATCTGTAAAGCCATGGAGTGTATTATTATAGATCTCATAAACAAGGACATAGGCAATCTCCAAGCACTTGACCCCACACAGTTTGGATTTGTCAGGTTCAGAGCTTGCCTACTTGAACCTAGTTGACTTCTTTGAGACTGTCACTAAGGCCCTGGATGAGGGAAAGTCAATACATACAGCTTACCTTGACCTGGCCAAGGCTTTTGACACAATCCCCCACTCAGGCATCATCAAAAAGGTAACACAACATGGTGTTAATCCCTATCTCATCAGGTGGGTAGCCAACTGGCTGACAAATAGGACACACAAGGTCAAAACAGGTGCCATCACCTCTGACAGGTGACCTGTCACTATTTGTGTTCCCCAGGGATCTGTCCTGGACCACTACTGTTTGGCATCTACTTCTCATAGGTCCAAGGCAAAAACAAAAAGCCTGTGGTTGACCAAGTTTGCGGATAACTGTAAGTTGGGTGCTGTCATTGACTCCCCAAATGATGTTAACATACTGCAAGAGGGTCTCACAGCTACAAATAACTGGTGCCAAAGTCATGGCCTTAAGTTAAATGCAAAAAAATGTATTATCATACCATTCGGCAAAAAACATGGCCCCTGCTGATTACCACATCAACTGCCACCCCTAAAGCACTCAACCTGTGGTGCAAGACCTAGGTACTCAGGTTGACAACAATCTCACATTCGACCATCATGTGGTAGCAGTGGTCAGAAAAGCCTTTTACTTGGTTCATCTCATAAGTAAAGGTATTGCATCCTGAAAAAAGGAGGTTATTACCTATCTGTACTCCTCCCTCATTAGACCTATAATTGAGTATAACGCCCCATTTGGTACGTACGTCTCCAAACACCTGCACCAACTGGAAACGCCACAGAAATACCTTGCAAAGAGAATCCATGGCCTCCAACACCTGTCCTATGTGGCAGGCTGAAATCACTATCACTCTACTTGGTATCATACAAATTGCTCAGAGGTGACATGTGTCTCGCCTACAAGGCAATATCGATCCCTGCCCTGCAAGAGATGCTCCATATCTGTAAGTCTAAATCCTCACACATTACCCACTTGATAGGCCTCAATCTAATATGCAACATCAACAAAACCTGCTGGACAGAGGTTTGTCTCCCAGATGCTGCCCTGTATCTGGAATAGACTTCCCATACATATCAAACAGAGTACCTCACTGACCCTCTTCAAGCGCAACCTTGATGAGCGGATGGGAAACCACAAATTTGTCCCAGGAGTTCCACCTTTGTCCCTCATTGACAGGGGCAACAGGTGCTGAGTGAGGTTTCTTTTTTGTGGATAATCTCTTGGCTAGGCTTGTAAGGGCCCTAGGGAAATTAGCCCAGTAACCTCCTATGATCCTATGATAACTGCCCCCAGTCTGCAATCATCAACAGACTTGGTTAGCCAATGTTCCTTGATAACACCTTTTATGTCACAGAAAGATACAACAAAGAGGAGGAACCCAGGAGAGAGAGTCTTGTTGGACATCACTGGTGACATTTTTCTGTCTAGAGCACATACTCCTGACCTTAATGGCATGGGTTCTGCCAGACAGAATTATCAATCCAGCAAACTATGTATGGGTTAATGTTCAGTTGGGGGAGTTTGTCAATAATGCCAGCATATAGGATAGTGTTAAAGGCCTTGGCAAGGTCTAAATGAGCAGAGTGGACTGTATGACCCTTATCCATCACCTCAGCAACCCTTTCAAAGAACTCAACCAGATTTAGCAGACAAGATCTGCCCTTTATAAAGCTGAACTGCTGTGTATTCAGGGATATAAGGTCACCTATATCATTGTTTATTTCTTCAGCTATAATACCATCCAAAGCCTTGCAAAAATACCAGTTAGACTAATAGGCTTGTAATTCCCAGGGTCAGTAGATGGGGCATCTTTATACAAGGGCACTGCAATGGCCATTTCTCCACTCCTCAGGGACATGAACAGTGGAGAGGCTTAGGTTAAAGAGTTGATGGAAAGATTTTCTTAGTTCGACTATAAACGTCTCAGCAAGCTTTCAGGGATATTCCCAGAACCCATGGAAGTAATATTTTAGTTTTAGAAAGTGCTAAAAATACTTGGTCAAAATTGATCTAAAGAGGGGGAGAGTGAGGGGGAATTAAGGGAAGAAAGGGGAATGTGGCTTATATGATGCTGTAAGAGAATTTATCCACAAGACTATTATCAATTTCCTTAAGGTCAGAGAAGAAGGTATCATTTGAAGTAAATTCAGTACAGAATTATATCTTACTTCTAATCATCCTAACTTAGTTGAAGAAGGCCTTATGGTTATCATTTGAATTAGTTGCAATCCTAAGTTTATTTTATCACAGCAATACTCAGAAATTCAGAAACGTCCACTGAGTGAACAAGATTTATTTTCCTGCCTCCTTCAAAATAATAGCTACAACTAAATGCCCCATAAATATTATGGCTACTCTGACCTAAGAAACAATCCACTCTTATTGTTATATAGCATAATTCCTTATTACATCAGACTTTAGTCCATCTGCCTATATCTCCTACAACATTCTTTCATCCAAAGTACCAGCAATAAAACTACATCAGCTAGTTACTAACTATAGCCTGCTAACACTCCTACTTGAAAGCACTGTCCATCATAACATGAATGTCCCAATCTATTTTCAACAAAAAAAAAAATCACACAATTTGACTCTAAAGAAAAAAGTTTTGTGTTCCACCTCCTAAAAGCATCCTTCCTTCCACATCCATTGAATATGTGCCATGGCTGAATGCCACTACTCTGCCATTGTACCCTCCTCTACCAGAGTGTGCCATGGCCAGACATCAACATCACTATACACTGCTCCATCAATCACAGGCCATACATGCACATATGGCACAGCATAAATTAGTCATATATTATTAAAAACCTAAATCAAACAACTATAGTTACCCCACATCCTTCCAATGACAATGAACAAACTTTAATTAGCTACAGAATCCTTATCCTGATGTCTTTCCAGTAACACAAAGAAGTAACAGTTTCTTCCCTTAAAAAGTGTTTATTTATTGATTTATATTTTATTGATGGCTCAGTAGCTGAAAAAAGCCCATTTTAGTTTGCTCCAAGGAAAAAAAAGTACTCTGAATATTTCAATTTTTTTTAATGCTGGCTGCAATGTTGTTGAGTTTTAACACATTTATCTGTAAAAGTCATTATATTTGTGAAATTCTGTTTTAGATTCATACATGCTGGCACCCTGAAATGAAAACAACCAATGTGCAGTATAAGCACTGTGAATCACTGGGGGCTTAAATTCTTGTGTTGAGGAGAATTACAGAATTTCATGATTTTTAGTAAATGTGTCTTGGTTTTAAGCACCTTCGTTATACATTTCTTTCAGAGCAAAGATAATGACTCATGAAACTATAGGATATGGAAAAAGTCTCGGGTAACACTGTAACACCATTCTATAAGATCTTATAATAAAATGCTTAGGCCACTGAAATTAGCAAAAGGCAGCAGGAACAGTAAGCATTGCTGTATTAATGAAACTCAACCAAAAGTTGCTAAAATGTATATGTGGGGAAGCAGGAAACAAATGGTCTTGACTATTGTTGGTGATTATGTATAATATGAAGCAATGTCTAAAAAAGCACCATAAGAGAGAGAAACTTCTACTAGGAATATACTAAAATTATTTTATGGAAGTTTCTAGCATAAAAGAAATAAAATTTTACTCAACCAAGTGCTGGCACTTATCTGTGATAACTGTGTCAAACTGAAATAAATGACATGTATTCATCAGTACTTGCTTATAACTGCTGTAAGGCTGCCTCTCACACTCACATTATTGCCAAGAAAAGTAATTAAAAATGGCTGATTCTGTTTACGACCACACTCCATTCCAGTCCTCTTCATTCTGTTTCTTCATGTGCTAACAATAAAGAACCATCTGTATATTTTAATTTCTATAGTCTGGTTGATAGATTCCTTAATCCTTTCAGCAGGAGTTGCTCTAGGATTGGTGTGCTCTGTCTGATCTCTGGAGTGAATCCAAATGAAATCCAAGGCATCCTTTGAAATCTGCAGACAAATAAGTATTTTTATTTATTGTACTACACATTTAAACTGTGTATCGCTGAATTGCTGCCTACCTTTAACTGTTTTTTTTATCCATTTCACTGTTTTGCTGTTTCACTTTTTCAACTGTTTGCTGTTTGAAGCTGCTTTTCCTGCACTTTGTATTTTCTAGTACTTGTTTTTTTATAGTATAGGCTAGATTCAGATTTGCACTAAAACCAGCCATCTTACATTAAGAAGGCTCCTGCACCCTTGTGGCAGAAGAGTGTAGCAAAAGACTTAATCCTGAAAACAGCGTTGACATCTAGGAACAAAATTAAAGCTATAAACCAATTTGCTGTTCCTGTCCTAACTTACAGTTTCTGGGTGATTGGCCCCAAAACATGTTGGCTAGATTAGACAGGAAAACAAGAAGAATGCTTCATGCTCACCAAATGACTTATAAAAATCAGTGCATACCAAGATTATACATTCCCCATTCCAAAGGAGGGATGGCCCTCCTTAAAACTTGATTACATGTATAGATCTGCAATTGTGGGACTGTACACATATTTGCTGACCTCACAAGACCCAAACATAGTGAAAGTTTTGAAAAAGAAGTTATGTACCCACCATAACAGTCCATCTGAGTAGCTGTACTTCATTTGTCTTCAACCTGTGGGATACAGATCCTTAATCGGATCTAAGCCGACAAAAATGACTAGCATCAGCTCCGAGCTCCAGACTCATTCCCTTATCCATAATACACCTCCACTGCCTTCCATCCCCAGATCAAGTTTGCAGAACTTATACTTATAACCCGACCTGATAACATACTTGTGACCTATACTACAGCCCGTAGGCTGACCATGCGCCAAACGTCAGGAGGAAGGAGGGAGGGACAGTTGAAGACAAATGAAGTACAATTACTCAGATGGAACATTATGGTGAGTACATAACTTCTTTATCTGAAATAGTTTACTTCATTTAATCTTCAACCTGTGGGACAGAGTCCCCAGCTACTAAACTCCTGGGTGGCCCTCATGGAAGAATATTCTGGAGCACCATGGAGCCAAGGGATGCTCTCCTTCTAGATGTCAAATCCAATTTGTAATGGGAAATAAATGTATGAGATGAGGACCAGGTAGCTGCAGAGCAAATGTCATCCAAAGACACCCTAGACCAGAAAGCTGCAGACGTAGCCATGGACCTAGTGGGATGAGCTTTATCCTGACCTGGAGGAGACATGCCTTTGTCCTTATACACCTGCAGGATGCATGAAGAAATCCATCTAGCTATAGCGACCTTGGAAATAGGTCTGCCCAAAAAGAGTCTATAGAACGAAACAAACAACTGATCAGATTTATGAAAAATTTTTGTCCTGTGTAAATAGAATCGTAACTGTCTATGAACATCCAGCATGTGTACCTTGTATTCCATCCTGTTGGTAAAACTGGGAAAGAACACAGGCAAATTTATAGTTTGATTGATATTGACTGGTGATGCCACCTTAGAAAGAAAAGCTGGGTTGGTTCGAAGGGAAACTCTATATGAAAAATCATGTACAAGAATTTTATGAACAATACTTGTAATTCTGAAGCCCTTCTAGCAGAGGTAATAGCGACCAGAAAAGCTGTTATCCACGATAGATATTTTAGATCTGCAGTTGTGGCAGACTCGAAAGATGGGGTGACCAGAACTAGGAGAAACATAGCAAGGACCCACGGAGGGGCAAGATCTTTGACTGGGGGGGCGTAGTAAAAAAGTGCCTTTAATAAAGGCTTTACACAGTCTAGAAGATGCTAAGGATGCAGAATTATCACCTACATGAAAATGAGAAATGGCAGCCAACTGAACTTTGACAGTAGAAGAACTAGCTCCATGCTGGAAAAAATCAGCTAGAAAATCAAGAATGGTGGAAATAGGATCCATGAAAGGATCTAAACTCCCCTGAGAAGCCCAGAAAGAAAAGCGTTTCCACTTGCTGCGATAAACCTTTCTGGTTGAAGACTTATGAGCAGTTACCAAAATAGACTTAACTGAGGAGGAAAGTCCGGGAGTCCCAGAAATCATGGGAACTGGAGCAGCCAAGCCATGAGCTTCAGGCTGTCCAGACTCGGATGAAGCACCCCCAATGGGTGTGAAATCAGATTCTGAATGGGATCTAGGATACAAGGTGGAGCCAGAAGGTGAGACCAAAGGAAGGGAAACCATACCTGGCGAGGCCAGAATGGGGCAATGAGGATTACCTTGCTCCCCAGTCGACAAGCTTTCTGCAGAAACCTGAGGATGAGAGGAACTGGCGGGTAAGCATACAGAGGACTGGGAGGCCAAGCATGAACTAGACCATCTCTGGAGGACTCCCCCAGTGGGGGTTCAGAGCAAAAAACCTGCTGCACTTCACATTGGAAGGAGATGCGAAGAGATCGCAGAAAGGTTGACCCCACTCACTGAAGACCTGTTCCGCTACTGACAGATTCAGAGACCACTCATAAGGCATCAGAATGGTACAACTTAGCCTGTCTGCTAGAATGTTGGACTGTCCTGGAATATGTGTTGCGATGAGAAAGCAACCGGTGGAGATCGCCCATTCCCACACTCTCATGGCCTCACGACAAAGGGGTTAAGATCTGGTCCCTCCCTGTTTGTTGATATACCAGACTACTGAAAAGTTGTCTGACTGAATGGTAATGATCCCCAGAGGAAGAAAGACATGAAAGGCCTGCAATGCTAGAAGGACCGCCCTCATCTCTAGGGCATTGATATGCAAGCTTGTCTCTATGGGGGACAACAGGCCTTGGACTGTCCTGCCTGAACAATACCCCCCACCTGAGTTGGGAGGCATCTGTAGTCACTGTGGTTTGGCCGGGGCTGGAACAAAGGGTCATCCCTCCAAAATGTCCGGAGAGCTGATCCACCATATGAGGGATGACCGACACACTTGACTTAGGTGAATAGGATATGTTAGTGGTAAATCCAACAGGGACCACTTAATCGATAGAGTCCACTGAAGAATCCGCATGTGTAGCCGAGCACATGGAAGAAGAGTTATGGGCACCGCCATTGAGCCTAGCACCCTCAACAGTGATTCTGCTGTCGGGAGATGAGAACAGTAAATTAGGGAGACATGCATCCTGAAGTTTTGAACTCTCTCCGAGGTCAGGAACACTTTGCACTGGAGTGTGTCTATCCTGGCACCAATGTAGTATATCACCTGTACAGGCTCTAGTATAGATTAGGATGCATTGATTGTGATATCCAAGCTCAGGGCAAGTGTCAGAAAGTAATCCCTGATTTGGGAAAGTAGACGCCTGGTGGGAGCAGTGAGGAGCCAATTGTCCAGGTACAGATAGACCTGAATCCCCTGAAGCATCAGGTGAGCAGCTACAACTGCCATCACTTTGGTAAACACCCTGGTGGCTGTGGTGAGACCAAAGGGTAGGGCTCAAAATTGATAATGATTGGCCCTTTACCAGAAGTGGAGGAACCTCCTGGAGCTTCTGTGCATTTTTATGTGATGGTAAGCATCCTGGAGATCTAACGAGCACATCCAGTCATTCTCTTGCAGGTACGGCATGATGGACTGTAGTGTGACAATCCAGAACTTTTCTTTGGCAACTGACAGGTTCAAGGTAGAGAGGTCCAGAATGGGCCTTAAGTCCCCCATTTTCTTTGGCACCAAAAAGAACCTGGAGTAGAAGCCTGATCTGGACTGATCTGGGGGGACGTTTTGATGATTCGTTTTCCTAGCAGCTTGGAAATTTCCTGTGCTGCTGCCTCCCTTTGCATGGGTGGAACATCAGTGAGGTGTTTGGGAGATATGGGGGAACCCAAGAAGGGGATAGAATATCTTCTGGATATGATTTGAAGCACCCAGCGGTCCATTGTTATGGACTCCCATGCAGCTGGGTGCAAGGATAATCATCCCCCAACTGCCTCCAGAGTAGAGCAGCCAGACAACCCCTTAGGTTTGCTGCCTGGGTCTGTCTGTGAATGGTTCTCGAGACCCAAAGTTTTGCGGACATCCTCAGCCTCTGCACCGGCATCCATTCTGTCCCCCATCTACCTCTAGGGGAAGAAGAGCCCTGAGTGTCCCAGGAATACTGAGACTTCCAGAACCACATCTTCTTTTGCCCACTCTGGTTCTAGGGAAAGGACCTTTAAGGGTTAGAGAAGTGGATCCCGATGGCAGACAGTGTCTTCCCATCCTTCTCACTCTGGACTAGTGTATTCTTGACGGTCTTACCAAAAAGAGTCGAGCTGTCATAAGGGGCATTGGCAAAGGATGCCTTAAAGGGTTTGGTAAATTGGCAAAACCTGAGCCAGGCATTACGCCTCATGGACACGGCAAACCTAGCCACCCTAGCCACCCCTTCCATAGCATGGGAGAGGAGTCACATGGACATATTTGAAACTTCTGTCAGAGTGGCCATTTTCATGGAGAATGAAGCCTTGTCCTCCTGCGACATGGACTTTGATGGAGACTCCTCCAGCTCCTTCACTAGGTCACATTGGAGTCTCGTGACATGGGCCAAGTTATTCAGTGCCCTTACCAAAAAGGTAGCTGAAGCATACACCCGCTTCCCTAGGCAGTCCATCATCAGTGACTCTTGGTCAGGAGGGTGGGCGGAGGAACTTTCCTGAGATAGTTCCCTCTTTATGGCTGCTGCTACAACCATGGCCTTCACTGTGGAACCCTTGTCCCAGGAAGGCTGTCAATGGGGGGATGTAAACCTTATTGGGGTGCTTGGGGATAGGTTCCATGGTATCTGGTTCCTTCCACGCCATTGAGGTGATCAAATCCACTAAAGGATCCATGGGAGGAGACACCCAAGATGTAAATGGGCCCATGCCAAAAGCCTCCAGAAGCACAGACTCATCAGAGGAGGGCTTGGGGCAGACCAACCTTCCCACCAGCACAGGATCTCCATGATGTCTCCAAAGGAGACATCATCAGGAGGTGATCTTGGGGAAGCCTCCCCATCATCTAAATCTGTGTCCTCAGTTAGGGACTCAGGGGGAGGCCAAGTGCCTCCTCTTGCATGTATGCTTGCGAGGCACATCTCCAGTAGGGCTCTCAGGGGAGCGCTCGCAAGCCATCTGTTCCTCTGGGGGAACCGTCTGGGGATCTTTGGGCACAGGCTGTCCCTCTGGTAAGACAATGGGGACAGTAGACAAAGCCAAGGGGGTCTGGGCAGAGTCTAAGGGGGCGGTCAGGGGCCTCAATCCGATGGAGGGACCCGTTCTACCACATCAAACGCCGAAGGAGAGTAGACCTCCTGGGAAGCTAATAAGGAGGCCAGTCTTCCTGGGTCCGATATGAGAATCGGAGCCGGACCCAAAGTGGACTGAGCTCCAAGGGGGGGAACCTGGCCCGACAACGTCAGAACCGATGGAAAAGGTTCCACGCCCTCAGATCTGACACCCAGGCAGAGATTGGCTCAGATCCGAACTGGTCAGATCCAAGATGCTCCAGGCAGCTGTCAGCGTCGAGGAGGCAAGGACCATCGACACCATCCCCATGACCAAGGCCAATCTCAGATCCGAGAACTCCAAAGCTGAAGGTTGTATCGGGGAAGGAGAAATGGGTTGAAAAAAAGGAAGCAAGCTCCCCCCTTCTGAGGGAGGTGGGGCTGGCAAGACCCCCATCTGGATCTGTGTATGGATAAAGCGCCTCATCATCTTATCCAGATCCATGTCCGATAAAGAGTGGGTCAACTGTGATGAGGCCATGGACTCTGACATGTCAGGTCAGGGAACCAAGGCCCAGGAGACTGAATGCGCCTCCTCTGGCTCCCAGGAGAACCTCAGAGACTGGAGCTGAGGGGAGTCATGGATCCATGCAGACTTGCTTGGGGATGTGAGGTCCGGGGACCTCTTCCTCTTTTCCTTCATCTTCAACTCTCTCTACTGCTCTCTACCTCTCCTCTGCTCCACTACCACAGGCTTAGATGCAGGAGTTTGAGTCCCAGCATGGGAAGGAGGAGAGGCCAGAGGAAGAGAAGCAGAAGAGAAGCGGGAGAGGCAGTCACAGCAGCTGGTGTGACTGAAGACAAAGACGAGGAAGGAGGTTCAGTGGCAGGCAGAAGACCTTTGAGGGCCAACTTGTCCTTTCTATCTTTCAAAGCTTGTGGATTGAACCCCATACAAACGGAGCAATCCACACTAAGGTGGGCCACACCTAAGCACAACACGCACAGAATGTGGCCATCCGCTGGGGAGAGCTTATGACCACACTCTGTGCAGTGCTTAAAGATACACTTTTCAGACATTCTACAAAGAAAGAAGCCTTAAAAAAGACAGGCAGCAAATTTCTTTCTTTAAACTAGCAAACACACACCCTCTCACCGCACAAGACTATAGACAACACTAAGGGGGGAGGGGCACCACAGACAAACTAGTCTAACTATAACTACAAACCTACACTTGATGCCAAAAAGATAGGAGGAGAGAAAGGGTACCTACACTAACCTGAAATGGCTAAAAGAACAGAAAGTTTAGAAAACTTACAGTAAGAATCAGCCACTGCTAGCTGGAGCTCTAGAGACATGATGTATTACAAATCGCAGCAAACGAGATCTGGGGATGGAAGGCAGTGGAGGTGTATTATGGGTAAGTGGAAGAGTCTGGAGCTCAGAGCTGATGCTACTAAATTTTGCCGACTCGGATCCGATACAGATCCGTATCCCACAGGTTGAAGACCAAATTAAGTAAACTACTTCAGATCATGAAGAGAATAAGTCTAAGATGACTTCTCTGGTTAGTCCAGCAGAAGCATATCAGTGTCAAGCAGGAATGGAGATCAAACCAGAAGTAAATAAAAATCAGGCAGCAACTGAATTTGTCAGAAAGCAAAAGAAAGAATATAAGGTGAAGGACCAGAAGACAAGGCAAGAAATGTGGAAAATGCATAAATATAGTTGCAAGTATAGAAAACTTCTGGAAGAACCTCATGTTGATCAGAATTGAATGCAGGAATCATTAAGGAGATGCAAATTCAAACCAAGAGATGAAAGATTAATATTGGCGGCCCAAGATAGTGGTCTACATACACATTGGTTTACAAAGTCAATTGAGCATATAGGGGAAACAGACAAATGTAGGTGTTATAAAACAGAATTGAAAACAGTTGCACACTTCGTTGCTGGTTGTGACATACTAATGGCAGAAGGACTGTATACTGAAAGGCATAATAATGTGGCAAGTATGCTGCAATGGAGATTGTGCAAACATTATGGTACTGAAGTGGCTGAAAAACACTGGAAACATGAGCCACAAAGCATCATAGAAAATGATTGTCTACATCTCATGGGATCACCCATTACCAACAGTTCAAAAGATAGATGCTAGAAAACCAGATATAGTGACTCATGAAAAGAAGACAAAAGTAGCATTGATCATTGAAATCACCACACTCAGTGACTATAGTGTCTTGTGGACAGACAGACACAAAGTCATAAAATATCAAAATTTGCAGGCAGAAACAAGAGAAATGGGGATGAAAGATACCCAGACAGTTCCAATAGTAGTAGGAGGAGTGATGGGCCCTATAAAAAAGAATCTACAATTGTATTTCACTGTGTTACCAATACATGTAACCCTGTATGAATCGCAGAAGGAGTAATTACTGGGTACATTGTGGGTGCTGCGAGGAGCACTTCTGGCCTACATCAAAGATTGAAACAATACTAATTTTGTGAACTTTAGTTGTGCTTTGATTTAGGAGTGGGGTCCATTCCCATCATGGTATTAAAAACCCCAAAGACTTGGAGAAATTAAAAAAACTGGAGATCAATCCATACCTTGTCAGGTGGGTTGCAAACTGTCTCACTGATAGAAGCACGCAGTCAAAATAAGTGACTCTACCTCTACCAGCAGACCCATAACCAGTGGTGTTCCACAGGGATCTGTGCTGGGGCCCCTGTTGTTTGGAATCTACTTCTTGGATGTACAGGCTAAAACAAAAGGCCTATGGCTGACAAAGTTTGCTGATGATGGCAAATTGGGTCAGATATTGAGTCCCCAAACAATGTCAATATCCTACAAGAGGGACTTACACAGACAAATGATTGGTGTCAAAGTCATGGGCTAAACTCAATGCAAAAAAATACATTATCATTCCTTCAGCAAGGGCATTGTCCCTGCAGATTACTGCATTAATAATAACACCCTAAGCATGCAATCAGAGGTGAAAGATTTAGGCGGCACACAGGTTGACACCAACATTTCCTTTGACCACTATGTCTCCACAGTGGTAAGAAAGGCTTTCTACTTCACCCATCTCATAAGTAAGGGCATTGCATCCAGAATAAAAGAGATTATAACCCCCTGTACTCCTCACTCATCAGGTCAATAATAGAGTACAATGCTACCTCTGGCATGTACCTTACCTGGCACCTGCAGCAACTGGAAAGATCTTAAAGGTTTCTTACAAAGAAAATTAAGGGTCTTCAGCATATGTCATATATTGACAGACTAAAATTGCTATCACTATACTCTGTGTCTTACAGACTACTCAGAGGTGACCTCTGCCTTGCATATAAAGCAATCTCAGTTCCTGCTCTAATGGAAAGGCTGGACATTTGAAAATCAAATGGTATAAGATGCACTCACTCTAGGGAACTGAACCTAGTATGTGACATCAACAGGACTTGCTGGAGAGACAGACATGTCTCACAGAGGTTACCTTCCGTCTGGAACAAACTTCCAATTCAAGTGAAGCAGGGCTCCTCCATGTCCCAATTTAAGTGTCATTTGGATGATTGGATGGGAAAATGCAAATTCACCCTGGGAGTTTCATCTGTGTCCCTCTTGGACTGGCAGGAGTAGTCGTTGACTTATTTCTGCTTAATACATTGATATTCTTTGGAACAGGTGTTGTACTTGGCTAGGCTTGTAAGGGCCCTAGGGCCATTATTCTAGTAACTACCTGTGATCCTATGACTACATAATAACTAACAGATACACAATGACAGAATTTCAGACATTTTAAAAATATGGTTGTGTATCACAAAAATCTAAAACAAAACCATACTGTAAATAAAGACTCATAATATAGTAACAATGCACAATAATATACATCAGTTTACTATTGAAATCTCATAGTTCAGGTAGTTGAACAACATGTGGTAGAAAGGCACTTTTCAAAGAGGCACAATGCCAAACCAGACTACCGCAAATTCACAATAGTGAATGTGCAGTGTAATTCAGTAGTCTGAGTTTGGTATTGTGAGTGGAGATCGCAGTACAGTGAGGAACAGGGAATTTACCCTTTTCCTCACAGTGCTGCAATCTCGGACTTGATATATATCATTTGCAGGGGCTGTGGGGGGGTACAAGAGGGCTTGCCTCCCTTGCAAAAGAGTAAAAAATATGTGCTGTTGACTTGAAAGTATAATGGTAAGTTACGCTGCATAGCTAGCTTGGATGAGTGACGTCATGTAAAGCTGTGCCAAATACAGCAAACTATGGTTGGTGGTTATAACAGTTTCAATGCTTTGACTGACATTATGGATTTCCACATTTCAGTATGATTATTTCATTGGCCAATTAATGCAGTTTCCAGATTTCAATAGTAAACCAAATACATCACTGGGGTCTGTGCCCTCTAAAACTAAACTGTACTAATACTGAGGCCTGGGCATCACAAGAAAAAATGCCATCAATATAACTGTCAACCTTTTGATTCTTACAGGACATAACACAAGAAATTCTATCAAGGACTGAAAATAACATAGAAGCTTGACACATTCAGCTGTGGTCATGCTAGACTTCCCTCACATATATCTAACTCAGATACTAATCTTCTAATCCTCTTATTCTTAGATGTGAAGAGTCCCAGTTCCTATAATATTTGGTCACACCTTTCCATTCCATCCCACAAGTCCTTCTGGTTGATTTGCTCTTCACTGAGTGTTACAGTCTGAATCTCCTGTATGGTCTTATGAAATGCACACATTTGTGAAATCTAACTTCAGTATGGCCCAGTAAAGTGAAAGCATCATCTCCCTCTTTCTGGAGTCAGTCTCCCTGAGGAAAAACCTCAGCTTTTTGTTTGCTTTTCACATAGTTCTATAACTCTGCTCCTAGTGGTCCAGACTAGGTGTGGCACACACCCATGTACTTTTTATACTGGTTCAATCAGTTTCTGTTCCCCAGCTGATACTTCTCTCTAAGGTTGTTTTGGCCCCAGTCCAGGACTCTGCATTTGTCCCAAATTTGCTTCCACAGTTAGGAATAAAAGATATGGTTGCTGCGAGTGTAATATGTGTGCCCAATGTGGGAATATTTTAGAGAGACATATTTGTTACTGTGCATTTTCCAGCTCTAGTCATTAAATTTGCAAGAACTGTAATGCTTTTTATATAGAGAAAACAGATGCATTTTGTAGGAATGTATATATGAACACAATTTTAATATTTGAAGAAGAAAACTAACAATGCTCTTACTAGGTATATTTCAGCATTTTGTAATCATTCTTTTTTGTTTTCTGTTTTGGAACAGATACAAGTTGACCCAAGGGGTGGACTTTGGGAGGGTTTTTTAGAGGTCAGGGAACTTTGTTGGCAATTTATTTATTTTTTTAACATTTGTTGACTGGAAAGTCTGACTAGGACAGAGCCTATTTTCAGCTCAGGTCCGTGGAGAAACAGTCCAGACACGTCTTCAGAATGTGGGAAGAAACCGAAGTACCCAGAGGAAACCCATGCAAACACAGGGAGGATAATGCAGACTCCACACAGAAGGCACCCCAGCTGAAAATCAAACTGCAGAACCTCTTGATGTGAGGCAACAAAATTAAACACTGCACTACTGTGCTGCCCAGTTAAGGTTTAATGCTGATTTTCTACCTGGTTTAAATCACACTCTTTCCTTGGCAAGTGTGTTGAAATTAAGCCATTTAAGAACATGACACTTATCATTCTGTTTTTATTTTTATGTTGGAATCAAAACATCTTAGATACTAACTTATTGTGAATGCATCCAATGAAATGAATGAAATTGTGACATATGACCAAGGTGGGACTTTTTAATGAGATTCTTATGGAAATGCTTTAATTCTGAGGAAGTCCCTCATTTGAAAGGGAAGAAAGCAGTTACATTTTATTGTTTTTATTGTTTTTATGCTCTAATAAAGTCATTGCTATAAGCCACCATACCTCTCAACCTCGTAGAGCAAAAAATCTGGACAAAGCCTAAAATGATGGGGTGACAAATAGGGATAGATTTTAAATATTGCTCTTAAAAACTTAGAAAGTGGATAGAATAATATGTTTTTCATAAGCTGATAGAATAATATGTATTTCATTACCATACATTTTGGATGTGGAGTCTTAAACTCAAACATTTGTCATTATTTAATGACTTCAATCCTCAGCTATTTTCCAGAAAAGTACAGATTTTAGGAGGAACACACCAAAAATATGACATAAAAATGTGGACATTCTGTGAAAATCTATACAGTTGAGAGGTATGTAAGCCACCCATTTCCTTAGATGTGTTTATTGGATTTGGGGTTGTTTTAGATGTCTTGGCCTGCTTTGTTTTGTTGTTGTTTGCTGCTTCTTGACCCCCCCCAACTTTGAAGTCATCAACTGCCATTGGTACCTTTGTTGCAGGCTCCCCTTTGGTCACCATATATCTATGATGGTCAGAAAATTCTTCTACCTTGCACAGCTTAGCCTTTGTGGTATCTCCTCATGGCCCAAGGAAGGTATAATCCAAATCCCATGTTATTCTTCCATTATAAGGCCAGTCTTTGAAAACAATACCTCCTTTGGCATGTACCTTGATACATACCTAAACCAACTTTAAAGACCTTGATATTTCATCACCAAAAAGATCTTAGGTCTCAGTACACTTCAGCACTCTGATTGATTAAAAGCCCTTGCCCTCTACTCAGTGCCATATAGACTACTGAGTGATCTCTGCTGATTCTCCTCCAGTAGACGTTGAACTCCTTTAGCTAAGTGGAACCAGTGATAAAACTAGTCCAGGCTCTGGAGACCTAAACCTATACCACCACATCAACAATACCAAATGGCACAACAACTACCTAACCCAATGTATTTCCCATTTGTGGATTTGTCTACCTTTACATATCGAGGAAAATGCATCTATTCTTTCAGGTAGGAACAGCACAGTACAGACCATGATTCTGCCTCATATCCTTTATACTACTCATAACCTACCCATTCAACCTTACCACCCGGTCCAAGTCCATATCCAAGAGTTAGATGATATGACAGTGCTGGATATATCTAGGTATAGTATATCCCATTCCATAGCATATCTCCCCAGGTTCTGTTGGGGCACTGGTACTCTTCACCTGAGCTCTTATATAATAGCATCTCTGCCTGGTATGTTTTTAAAGAAAATTACACAGGATCTGACAGTCAATTCTCAGCTAGAGCGTCTTCTGCATGGAGATATGCTTGAATGGGTGTACCTTCATTGAAGGTTGTGTGTCAGGGCTGGTAACTCGGCACGTAAAAATCAACTACCAATCATTAGCGGACCGGAGTTCCGCTGTGGCGACCCCTAACTGGGAAAAGCCGAAAAGACGCAAACAAACAAACAAACACAGGATCTGACAGTGGTCCCTAATACCAAATATGTGGGTTATGGCTTTCCCTCTGTCCCAAGAATGGCTATATCAGTTATATAGAGGGTACATTTCTGTAAGTGGCTTAAGCCACAGTAGTGGTTCTAGTAATATAATCATCCACATGAAGTAAATCATATTCTAAGCAAACAGGATAAATTACATTGAACTTCAAAAGGGATTCAGGAATGAAGTCAAATAATAGATGTGAGGTCCATGTCCTCCTTGTAAGGGCTGTCTATAAGTAGAATTCCATTTTGATTAGTCTCTTTCCAAAATCATCAAATAGGACTGATATAGGCTAAGGCAATTAACTGTTGGAAATGCTAAGAAGGTCCTCCTGTTGGGTAAGTTGTCAACAGCTCAGTCGAGGAGAGTCAGAATGATACATATAAGGACCTATTGGGCCTCAAGGTGATTGCTATAAAATGGGTGATTTGTAGTCATTGGATGAAGCAATAGGATGAACTGGCACAATCCCGATAGGAAGATGTGTGGAAGGCCATGAAGAGACTTACTAGATGGCCCTACCAGGATCAACAACTGCATCTTATTTATCGTTGGTATTCCACTCCCAGGAAGAGGGTGCTGATAACCTTCATATGTTCTGCGACTATCCGATTATCAGAATTCACTGAGACTTTCTTCATAAAAATTAGACAAAATCCTTAACTTGTCCCCTATGCTGGATTGGAAATTATGGATTTTGGGGGTGAGAACAGCTCTGCTTTTGAGACAGCATGGGTTCTTGCTCATGTTGTCAAATTGATGGGAGGTAGAGCCTGGAAACAAATATTAAGCTCCTCACCAGTACTTTTGAATGTCTTTTGCATTAACACAGAAGGGAATATTGCATACTCCTAAAATGCGGTGAGGTATCTAACAGTCTTCCATACCATTGGCAGTGCTTTTGGACAAATTTGAAAGTGAGTAGCCTTAATGTGTGCTATATATGTTGATAGTGATCCTGATTCATTTGTATATTTTTAAATTATCAAGTTGGACTGGCTCTGTTGAGCTTTGTATATATTGTTTTTATTTGTTCTATTTCTTTATCTTTTCTAGTAGTGTTTTACTAGTTATTTTGTCAGTTTACACTGATATGTTGTCTGATGTTTGCTATCCTGAATACCTTAATAAAGCTCAGCTAAAAATATCTTTTTGGACTAACCTTTCATTTTTGATCACTAACTATCATCACTTTGACTTAAGTTATCATTTTATCATGTGATTTATTATTCCTCATCTGTACCAGTCTATGCTAATTTTAATGAATGTACAATTTTTGTTGCATGTTATGCATAGTCTGTATAGTCCTTAGAATTAACACCTGAATAAACATGGATTTATACATTGGAAAACAGTTTGTTTATGACAGCAAAGACCTCCAAACCCTGGATCCAACCCAATTTGGCTTTGTCAAGGGCAGATTCTGCTTGTTAAACCTGGTGGATTTCTTTGAAAATGGGACCAGGGCCATTGACAAGGGCAAATCTGCGCATGCAGTATGCCTCGACTGGGCAAAGGCTTTTGACACAATCCCATACTCAGGCATTGCCGATAAACTTAACAAACTGAATGTAAACCCCTTTGGTGTAAGATGGGCTGCCATCTGGCTCACAAACTGGTCACACACTATCAAAGAAGGTGACCCCACATCAACCAGCAGACCTGTCACCAGCAGGGTGCCACAAGGGTAAGTGCTGGGCTCACTACTGTTTGAAATATACTTCTCAGAAGTTCAAGCCAAAACTAAGGGGCTGTGGCTGACCAAGTTTGCAGATGACTGCAAACTGGTTGCAATTATTGAATCCCCAAATTATGTCAGTATACCTCAGGAGGGTCTTATGCAGACCAACAACTGATGTCTTAGTCATGGTCTCAAACTGAATGCAAAGAAATGCATCATCATTCCCTTCAGTAAAAGAATGTCCCTTCACACTATCAAATTAACATCAAAACCCTACATACCTACAAAGTGGTAAGAGATCTGGGATCATAAGTAGACTGCGACCTTAACTTTGACCACCATGTGTCTACTGTAGTAAGGAAGGCTTTCTACTTAGCACACTTGATTAGTAAAGGCATTGCTTCTAGAGCAATGGAGGTTATAACCCCTCTATACTCGTCAGTAATCAGGCCCATAATTGAGAATATCACCCCTTTTGGCATGTACTGTGCAAAGCACCTGCAGTAATTGGAGAGAACTCTGAGGTTTCTAACTAAAAAGATCAAGGGACTCCAACACATGCCTTACACAGACTGACTAAAATCCCTGTCACTATACGCAGTATTGTATAGACTTCTTAAGGGAGACTTATGCCTGCCTTACAGTGCAATCCCCGACCTAATGCACATCCATAAATCAAACAGGACTAGAGCTACCCATTCGAGGGGACCTAAATATCGCCTGTGAATTGAATGGAACATGCTGGAGGGACAGATTTGTCTCCCAGTAACTGCATTGTCTTTGGAATAGGCTGCCAATTCATGTGAAGCAGAGCACCTCTAGGACACTGTTCAAAAGGAACCTGGACGAGGGGATGGGGTACCATAAATTCTTACTGGGGATAGTGCCTACAAACCTTCTTGACATGGGCAGTCATTACTAAATACAATCCTGAGTACTGACTAGAGTATTTGTGGTATTACATTAGGATAAAATGGCTAGGCCTGACATGACTTCCGGGTTGATAGCCTAGTAACTTCCTATGATCCTATGATACTATAAAAATAGATAATAGGAGTTCCAGTTTTTTGATTTGTATAAGATTACATGGTTGTCAAGTTAGGAAACAGAGGGACACAATAGAGTTTTACAGGTTTTCTTTTTTATTTGTTTGTTTGTTTGTTTATTTCTATCATCCTCTCTAAATAATGAGACTCCTTGGACATTTATGTGATGAAGAATTGGACTCCTCAGGAATATTTAACGATATTTGTGAGGCATTAGTTAATGATATCAGTTTTATTCACCAACTGTAAATTACGCATGAGAAAGAAAATTCAGCATCATATTTTTCAGACGTGAGGCATTACCCTTAATTCAGAAAAAAATAAAATAAAAAAAAACAAAAGTCAATTACTGTGGAGAAAAAACTCTTGAAAGTCATGTATAATTTAAGAAATTTTATTGCTGGAGTTTGTAAATTATAGATTATAATGTACCTCTCTTCTGCATACTCTTTTGTTTCATAGGTTCATAGGTTCATAGGTAGATACTAGGCTATCTGCCCTAGGGCATTTATAAGCCTAGCCAGAGTGTATTTGGCTTCCGCCTTCCTATTAAATTAGTCTACTGTGCCTCTGTAAAGTAGGTCACAGAAGGTACCCTTTAAGATTAGTTTACTGTGCCTCTATCTAGCAGGGACACAGAAGAGATCCCAGGGGTGAATTTGTGATTTCCCATCCACGCGTCCAGATTTCGCTTGAAGAGGGTCAGCGAGGGGCTATCTCTAACATGAATTGGGATTCTATTCCAGAGTGAGGGGAGCCTCTGGGAAATGAATCTGTCCCTCCAGCATGTCCTATTTATTTTTGTGCTGAGGTTTAAGTCTCTGGAGCGTGTAGCTCTAAGGGACTTGGATTTTCAGAGGTGGAGCATGTCCATTAATTCTGGGTTTGACATGGCTTTGTATGTCAGGCATAGATCACCTCTGAGTAGGTGGTAAGCAACTGAGTAGAGCTGGAGTTTCTTTAGTCGAGCTGCGTAGGACATCTGTTTGTAGCCCATGATCCTCTTGGTGAGGTACTTTTGGGGTCTCTCCAGTTGCTGCAGGTGTCGGGTAAGGTACATCCCAAAAGGGGCATTGTATTCAATTATGGGCCTGATGAGTGATGAGTAGAGGGGCACAATGACCTCTCTTGATCTAGATGCGAACCCTTTCATGATAAGGTGGGCTATATAGAAGGTCTTTCTAACCACTTTGGCAATGTGATTATCAAAGGAGAGATTACTATCTACGTTGGTCCCCAAATCTCTAATTACTTCTTCCGTACTTAATGGATTACCACCTATGTGGTCATTTGTGGGCACCTTGTTTTTCCCAAAGGGGATGACTATGCACTTTTTAGCATTTAGCTTGAGGCTGTGGCTCTGGCACCAAGCATCTGTCTCTGTGAGACCCTTTTGGAGGATGCTTGTGTCAGCTGGAGATTCGATTATGGCCCCCAGTTTGCAGTCACTGCGAACTTTGTCAGCCATAATCCCCCCGTGTTAGCCTGAACCTCAGAGAAATATATACCGAACAAGAGAGGTCCCAGAACGGAGCCCTGTGGGACGCCACTTGTAACTGGTTTGGATTCGGACATGGCACCTGCGATTCTGACCATGTGGGTTCTATCCCTGAGCCAGTTTGCAATGCATCTTGTGATATAGGGGTTGATATTTAAGCTGGTAAGCTTATTTATGATGCCTGTGTGGGGTATTGTGTCAAAGGATTTTGAGAGGTCCAGGTAGGCTGTGTGGACTACCTTGCCCTCATCTATGGCTTTGGTAACTGTTTCAAAGAAATCAACTAGGTTTAAGAGGCAAGATCTGCCCTTAACAAAGCCGAATTGGGTAGGGTCCAGTGTCTAGAGGCTCCCAATGTCTTTGTTTATGAGTTCCATGATAATACGCTCCATAGCTTTACAGATTAGACTAGTCAGGCTTATGGGGCAATAGTTCCCGGGGTCCGTTGTGGCACCACCTTTGTAGAGTGGGACCACTGTAGCTGTACGCTATTCTTTGGGTACATATCCTGTAGTAAGGCTAAGTTTGAACAGTGACTTAATGTGAGGGTTAAGTTCTTCTTGGAGCTCATGTAAGTCACAGCCTGGGACACTGTCTGGTCCTATAGATGCTGTGTTTTTTGCTTTGGAGAGGGCAGCTTTCACCTGTGCATCTGTGATGTCAGGGAGGTTACATTCAATTGGGATAGGCATTTGCGCCTTTGGGGGGAAGGGGGTGGGAGAAGTTTGCACTGAATCTGTCTGCCAGGATGTTGGCTATGTCTGTAGGTTCGGTATATTTTTTACCATTATGCAACAATTCAGAGCATATCTGGGAGTTTCCACCCATATTCCTGACATAACTAAAGAAGGCCTTGTGATTATCTTTAGTGTCTAGGGCAATTTTTCTTTCGTAACTGGCCGTTGATGATTTTATGAGGGATCGAAGTTTCTTGCTAATACTGATCAGAGATGCCTTCCCTTTTTGGGATTTTGCTCTGTCATGTAGTAGCTTCCTCCTTCTGTTGTATAGCTTATTTATGGCCGGGGTCCACCAGACAGGTCTCCTATTTTTGGAGGAGTGAGTCTTGGTTTTATTTGGGATAGCACGATTCATGCATTCCTGCAACCCAAATCCTTCTCCCAATAACCTCGAAACTGCAATAAAGTTCAACTGTTATTTTACAGCTAATATGGCATCTCTAATGAAGGATTCCTCAACATCTAATCCCAACCCTGCTCAACAGGCACATATCACCACCTCAACTTTTACCTTCATACCTGTGCCCACATCCTATATAAAGCTACTCTTAAACTTAAACCAAGCTCTTCTTCAGCTAATGACCTTCCAAGAGAGTACCTAAAAATAGCAGCCCAATAAAATTGCCTATTATTTCTCAGTCCTTATAAATAGGTCATTCAGGAATCCCACATTCCCTCTCTCTGGAAAAAGACCCACATTATCCCTCTGCATAAAGGAGGACATTCAACAGACATTAATATCTTTAGACCTATTTCAATCTTATCTCCCCTCACCAAAATACTTAAAAGATGTATTCAAAAGCAATTGCTTGGCTATCTTCTGCAGGAAGAACTCATATCCCTTACACAACATGGATTCCATTCTTCCCATAGTACTAACTTATATAGATGCTATCAATGATGCTTGAGATTAGGACAAACTGGTCTCCTCCTTATTTCTAAACTTGTATAAAGCCTTTGATACAGTTTGTCACAGCAAACTTCTACTTGACATGTTCTCACTAGATCTTTCTCAGCCTGCCCTACTGTGGTTCAAAAGCTACCTCTCCATTAGGTATCAGTCATAAAATGGCATTCCTTCTTCGCTCCTTACCTTTCAGTCACCACTGTTGTATCACAAGGCATTGGTTATTTTCACCAGCACCCTCTATACATCCACACAACAGGCCACCCTAATAAAAAACGCAGATGATTCCACTCTCATTTGCACATCTCATAACATGATACACTTCCAGAAATTACTCAGGAAACTTTGACAACCACTGAAACATGTCTTCATAATTTAAAATTCATGCTCAACCCATAAAAGACCAAACTATATCTTTTTCCCTAAATCCCCCTTTCCCATGAAAAACAAAATTTAAAGTCCTCTCTCTTGAAAATACAACCATTAAAGTCACTTCTCATAACACATTATTAGGAGTGATAATGGATAATAAGCTTACATTCGACCTGTATATACAAAATTGCGTAAGAAAAACTCATCAAAAAATAGGGATACTTTACAAAGCCAAAAACTTTCACACCAGCGCAACTCAAACTACATCTGCCTCTACTTATCATGTATGGTCTGAGGAAGCCACAGACAGTGCTGAAAGCGCTTACCGTGTTAAAGTTCTTGGTTATATTTTATGTGGTCTGGAGCTATACTTATTACAACTGTTGCCGCTCTCTTTTTTACTGCTACTTTTGCTTGTTTGGTGGGACAGTCTACGTTTACCAGCTGGTTGTTCGTTTGTTTTTTACTATAACAAAGTTGCTAAATTTGCAGCAAATACCCCTTTCAGAACTATCCACTGAGTAGCACTAAAAATTAATTGGTTAGAACTGACTCATCAACTAATATATACACAGTTTCTTACCACTTATAACATTATCCAGCATTCATCTGCCTGTCCAGCACTAAAAAACATTCTATGCTACTAAGTTCCTAGTCAGTCACTGCAATCCACTGACCAAAATCTCCTGCCTACAAACCTAGCAAATCTGCTGGGCATTGTCTGTACTTTTATAAGGTTGCTAAGGCCAGGAACTACTTAACTGTATCCATCATGTCAATAACATCCCTCCCATCTTCCAGAAGTACCCTGAAAGACTTCCTAGTTAAAATATATCCCTGTTCTTGCTCAAAAGCAGAGTAAGCTAGATCCCTAAATGTGAACAAGTACCTTTTCATTTCTTATACCTCCTTACTCTCCCTTCATCACTTACTTCCTTACTTTTATCGAATTATCTTCCCTTACTTTCTCTCTAAGTATACCATAAGCTTGTTTTTACCTCACTTCATATTGCAAGTCCTGTTTGTATTAGACTAACTTACCTTTAATTTCTCTACAAACTGTTATCATCATATAGCTTTTATCGATTCTTAACCGATGTTCATAAATTATCACTACTTTGTTGTAGTAATTTAAACTGCAGGTGTTTTTATTTTATTTTTGAAGTTTGTAAAATTATTGATATTAAACTGTTTTGTAATAATTTGGTGCTTTTCTCCCTGGCTTCCACTAAAAATAGATTTTTACCTAGTCAGATTTTCCTAGATAAACATTATCTGGTTAAGTGATTTTTTCATAGTAAGCCAGGAATCAAACACTTGACCTTTGACTACAGAAAGCAGTGTGCTAATATCTCATTGCCTTAATCCTCTGCACTAACTGTGAGAATAGGAATAATGTTCAGTAAGAGGTAGAGAAGAAAGACCCTTAAAGTTCAGGTTTAGTAATGACCCACTGTGCTATGCTATAAATTTTATATGGCACTGACCTTTGATCTCAAGAGCCCTGATGGATCCTTTAAGGCCAACAACTGGCATAATGAAAGAATCTGGGGTTTCCAAAATCATTTTCTAATCTACTTATCAGGCTAGAAACTTGATCAGTATGTACTGAAGTCTCTCATAACTGTAAAAATTGCTATAGTGAATTAGTAATAACTGTATTGACACATTATTAAGAAGTGCTTTCACTAAGAAGATACACTGGATGAAAGGATGAAAGATATACTTAGCTCTATTTGGCTAGCTTACTTACGTGAGAAGTAATTTAATTAATTTATTCATTCATTCTGTGGTACCTCCTGTTTTATCCTATTCATGATCACAAGGAAAACATAGACTTTCATAGTATTAATGCAGGACAGATTTGCACATACACTGCACACACACACACACACACACACACACACACACACACACACACACACACACACACACACACGCACACACAAACGCACACGCACACACACACACACACACACACACACACCTGCCAGTAAAATATAGACAAAATAACAGAATATACAAACTGGGAGCAGAAAGAACCTCATGTGAGAAACAATCCATAGGACGAAGCAATGTGGAATAGCAATTCCCCACTGTGCCAGTATATACTGAGTCAGATACAAATACGGTTGAATCAGGGAACCACATTATTTTGTTTCAATAAATTTATGTTATAAAGAAAATTTTAAAATACTGTTTAAACAAATTGTATTACATTTTTGCCTTTGTAGGCTATCAGTAAAATTTGATTATTGTATTTATTTTTATGTGTTGGAAGATTCTAAATGGATATATAATGTAAAAGGAATATAAAACATGAGCCTTGCTAAATACTGAATCAAGTATATCAACTTCTTGTTTACTGCAGCACTGACTGCATAGTAATTTGTATAAATGCCACTCATTGCTAACGTAGTATTTACTTTTTTACTTATTTTTTATTTTTCTTTGTACATAGCATAGTATTATTAAAGTGTAGTTAGATGTTATTATACCAACTCTAAAGACATGTAATTCAAAAGTAAATGGTTTGGTCAGGAGATGCAATGATCCATAAAATCACTCATGCAGCCCAAGAGATAGTCCCAGCCAATTATTTTATTTAGTAAAGAATGATTTGTACAATAGCACAGTATAATTTGCAGAATCCATTTGTGTAACATAGTAGAATATGTGAGGTAATTCATGTTCAAGCATCAGAGTAGCATGCAGTGCCATACTATGGAAATCTATGCATCATTTTATTCTTTATTTTAAGACAAGTGGAATTCAATAAAGCCTACATGGACTTATTTGCCATGTAGGCATAGTGGTACGGTGCTTACATGGAAGTAAACAGATGAGTGATCCAGTAAAAGGAGCTTTGGGGAGTGCACGAGCGTGCAAACACAGAAGTGTCCGTGGCATGCAAATCACCTCATAAGCAGGTGAAATGCATGCAAATGAGGCAAGTAGAGTGATCCAGTGAGCATATAAGCAGTCGTGCAGACCCTTTGTTGGTGTCTTTAATGTACACGGAAAAATTCCCTGTACAGTATCTAAAAATGAGACCAGGGGCTGTAAAAGTGTACTGACAGTGGCAGAAATAGAATAGAGGACACAGATATGTGCAAACCTAATCACTGTGTGTACAAAGCCATATGGAAAATAATGTAAAATAATTTTATTTTTTTAATACCCTGGGTATTTTTGCACAGAGCTCCATAGTGCGCAAACATGCTATTATGGAAAAAATATAAAAATATTGTAAATTTGTGAGTATGTAACAGTAATGCATTATAGGACACTGTGTGGAGTATGTACAATGTTAGACTGCTGTGCCTGCTAAAAAGGCAGGGCCTGAAACTGTGTAGTTTCCAGGTACTGTGCACGGATCTGTATGCAAATGAGCTGGGGTTACTGAATTGCACAAATGGGTATCTTTGTCCACAGATCCCATCTGTGAAGGCACAGAACCATATTGGTTTCCATAGAAGTAGCTGACATCAAAACAGGGTGTGTTTGCAAATTTTTAAGCTCATTGATGCACAGTGGTGCCTGCTTGTATGCTGTGCCACTGGGCAGAGCAGGGGGGCATTTACACTGACTGCCAAGCTGTGTTTACCTATCAGGCGCATGTTTTATCATGTTTGCGTGTGTTTGTGCAGCATGCCACCATGCTGAATATGACCTCCTATGAGGGTGTGTCTACTGACTGCTAAGCTTTCTTTATCTTTGTGGCATGGGACCACAGTGCTCAACAAGAAAGGCTGTCAAAAAATGGTTTTTGAAAACCAATGATATATTAATTACTGACGAGCCCTGTTTTACTAAAACTTGGGCCATTAAACCCCTTAATGATGTACTGGGCGGTGGAAAGCATCATAGGTAGCCACCCACACAGGCTACACCTACAGCAGAACACTATAAAGGTTGCATACACCCTACAATCTGAATGCTAGGAGCTGCAGCAGGTCTGTTACATATGTATGTGCTAGATGCTGAAGTCAATGCAGCAGCTGCTGATGCTGACCATAGGCCTAGACTGAGAAGGAGAAGAGTGTTCAGGCCCAGGATAACCTACTAGGAGCTACATGACCTGGAGATTGTAGATCACTACAAGGTGGACAGGGACATACTACAACAACTCACTGAGCTCTGCCGACCTCAACTCAGACCCAGAGCTAACAGATGGGAACCCATCCCAGTGGAAACAAAGGTATGTGTAGCCTTAGGATACACGCTGCAGGTACTTTCCAAAGACTAACTGGGGACATGATGGGGTCTCTCAGGCATCTGCTTCCAGGGTACTCCACCAATTCCTGGATGCCATGCTACCACATGCCAGTGAGCAGATTTATTTTCCCCACACCCCTGAGGAGAAAGCTAGCAGTATGCGACTCTTCTACAATGTAACATACTACCATGAGGTACTAGGTGCCATAGACTGCACTCATGTACACATCAAGGTACCTTCTGGTGAAGAGGCTAGAATCTACATCAACCGCAGGGGTACCACTTCATCAACTGCCAGGTCATGTGCAATGCCCAGGGCATTATCATGAATGTGAGTGCTGGCAGCCCTGGCAGTTATCACAATCCCCATATAGGCACGTATCACAGCTGTACCAGATGTTTGCTAGGGGGGACATACCACACGGCCATTTACTTGGGGTTGCTGGCTACCCACTGGAGCCATGGATGATGACACCCATCAGAAATGCACACACACCCACCTAAGAATGCCATAATGAGGCACAAGCACAAATTAGAAACATCACAGAGCATGTGTTTGGGCTGTTGAAGTCACGGTTTCTGTGCCTTGATATATCTGGTTGAGCCTGCAGTACTCTCCAGCCACATGTGCACAGATGTTCACAGTATGTGCCATGCTACACAATATGATCTTGCAAAATCAACTGCAGCAGAATCCACAAAGGGAAGGGATACACAGCCCCCCACCAGTGCCTAGGTCACCACAGCTGCACCCACAGAGAGTCTCAGAGGGGGAACCCCCTGAGGCTGTCCCTGTAGGCAGACGTAGGTGTGTCCAACATGCCCTATCCTTGGATGATAAGCTTACATTCGACCTGTATATACAAAGTTGCGTAAGAAAAACTCATCAAAAAATAGGGATACTTTACAAAGCCAAAAATCTTCACACCAGCGCAACTAAAACTACATTTGCCTCTACTTATCATGTATGGTCTGAGAAAGCCACAGACAGTAGTGAAAGCGCTTACCATATTAAAGTTCTTGGTTATATTTTATGTGGTCTGGAGCTATACTTCGTACAACTGTTGCCGTTCTCTTTTTTGCTGCTACTTTTGCTTGTTTGGTGGGATAATCTACGTTTACCAGCTGTTTGTTCGTTTGTTTTTTACTATAACAAAGTTGCTAAATTTGCAGCAAATACCCTTTTCAGAACTATCCACTGAGTAGAACTAAAAAGCCTTAATAGGTTAAAACTGCCTCATCAACTAATATATACACAGTTTCTTACCACTTATAACATTATCCAGCATTCATCTGCCTGTCCAGCACTAAAAAAAATTCTACGCTACTAAGTTCCTAGTCAGTCACTGCAATCCAGTGACCAAAATCTCCTGCCTACAAACCTAGCAAATCTGCTGGGCATTGTCTGTACTTTTATAAGGTTGCTAAGGCCTGGAACTACTTAACTTTATCCATCATGTCGATACCATCCCTCCCATCTTTCAAAAGCACCCTGAAAGACTTCCTAGTTAAAATATATCCCTGTTCTTGCTCAAAAGCAGAGTAAGCTAGATCCCTAAATGTGAACAAGTACCTTTTCATTTCTTATACCCTCCTTACTCTCCCTTCATCACTTACTTCCTTGCTTTTAATGAATTATCTTCCCTTATTTTCTCTCTAAGTATACCATAAGCCTGTTTTTCCCCTCACTTCATATTGCAAGTCCTGTTTGTATTAGACTAACTTACTGTGGTGGTGGTGCTGCGGTAGCATTGTCGCCTCACAGTAAGCCATTGTCCTGTTCGATTCTCAGCTAAAGCGTCTTCTGTGTGGAGACATGTGTGAATGGGCGTACCTTCGTTGAAGGTTGTGCGTCAGGGCTGGCAACTCGGCACGTAAAAGTCTACTGCCAATCATTAGTGGACCAGAGTTCCTCTGTGGCGACCCCTAACCGGGAAAAGCCGAAAGACACAACAACCTTTCATTTCTCTACAAACTGTCATTGTCATATAACTTTTATCGATTCTTAACCAATGTTCATATATTATCACTACTTTGTTGTAATTATTTAAACTGCAGATGTTTTTATTTTATTTTTGAAGTTTGTAAAATTATTGTTATTAAAATATTTTGTAATAATTTGGAGCATTTCTCCCTGGGCCTCCACTAAAAATGGGCTTTTACCGAGTCAGATTTTCCTAGATAAACATTATCTGGTTAAGTGATTTTTTTCATAGTAAGCCAGTAGGCTAATGGAGTTAGAAGGAATCAAACACTTGACCTTTGACTACAAAAAGCAGTGTGCTAATAAATCATTGCCTTAATCCTCTGCACTAACTGTGAGAATAGGAGCAATGTTCAATAAGAGGTAGAGAAGAATGACCCTTAAAGTTCAGGTTTAGTAATGACTCACTGTGCTATACTATAAATTTTATATGGCACTGACCTTTGATCTCAAGAGCCCTGATGGATCCTTTAAGGTCAACAACTGGCATAATGAAAGATTCTGGGGTTTCCAAAATCATTTTCTAATCTACTTATCAGGCTAGAAACTTGATCAGTATGTACTGAAGTCTCTCATAACTGTAAAAATTGCTATGGTGAATTAGTAATAACTGTAGTGATACATTATTAAGAAGTGCTTTCACTAAGAAGATACACTGGATGAAAGGATGAAAGATATACTTAGCTCTATTTGGCTTGCTGACTTACGTGAGAAGTAATTTAATTAATTTATTCATTCATTCTGTGGTACCTCCTGTTTTATCCTATTCATGATCACAAGGAAACCATAGACGTTCCTAGTATTAATGCAGGACAGTTTTGCACATACACTGCACACACACACACACACGCACACACACACACACACACACACACACACACACACACACACACACACACACACACACACACACACACACAAACACACGTACACATGCACGCATGCACGCACACACACACAGACACACACACACACACACACACACACACACACACACACACACACACACACACCAGTAAAATATAGACAAAATAACAAAATATACAAACTGTGAGCAGAAAGAACCTCATGTGAGAAACAATCAATAGGACGAAGCAATGTGGAATAGCAATTCCTCACTGTGCCAATATATACTGGGTCAGATACAAGTAAGGTTGAATCAGGGTACCACATTATTTTGTTTCAATATATTTTATGTTATAAAGAAAGTTTTAAAATACTGATTAAACAAATTGTATTACATTTTTACCTTTGTAGTCTATCAGTAAAATTTGATTATTGTATTTATTTTTATGTGTTGGAAGATTCTAAATGGATATATAATGTAAAAGGAATATAAAACATGAGACTGTCTAAATACTGAATCAAGTATATCAACTTCTTGTTTACTGCAGCATTGACTGCATAGTAATTTGTATGAATGCCTCTCATTGCTAACGTAGTATTTACTTTTTTACTTATTTTTTATTTTTCTTTGTACATAGCATATTATTATTAAAGTGTAGTTAGATGTTATTATACCAACTCTAAAGACATGTAATTTAAAAGTAAATGGTTTGGTCAGGAGATGCAATGATCCATAACATCATTCATGCAGCCCTAGAGATAGTCCCAGCCAATTATTTTATTTAGTAAAGAATGATTTGTACAATAGCACAGCATAATTTGCAGAATCCATTTGTGTAACATAGTAGAATATGTGAGGTAATTCATGTTTAAGCATCAGAGTAGCATACAGTGCCATACTATGGAAAGCTATGCATCATTTTATTCATTATTTTAAGACAAGGGGAATTCAATAAAGCCTACATGGACTTATTTGCCATGTAGGCATAGTGGTACGGTGCTTACATGGAAGTAAACAGATGTGCGATCCAGTAAAAGGAGCTTTGGGGAGTGCACGAGCGTGCAAACACAGAAGTGTCCGTGACATGCAAATCACCTCATAAGCAGGTGAAATGCATGCAAATGAGGCAAGTAGATTGATCCAGTGAGCATATAAGCAGTCGTGCAGACCCTTTGTTGGTGTCCTTAATGTACATTGAAAAATCCCCTGTACATGATCTAAAAATGAGACCAGGGGTTGTAAAAGTGTACTGGCAGTGGCAGAAATAGAATAGAGGACACAGATATGTGCAAAACTAACCACTGTGTGTCCAAAACCATATGGCAAATAATGTAAAATAATTTTATTCTTTTAATACCCTGGGTATTTTTGCACAGAGCGCCACAGTGCACAAACATGCTGTTATGGAAAAAATATATAAAAATATTGTAAATTTGTGAGTATATAACAGTAATGCATTATAGGACACTGTGTGGAGTATGTACAATGTTAGACTGCTATGGCTGCTAACGAGGCAGGGCCTGAAACCGTGTAGTTTCCAGGTACTGTGCACAGATCTGTATGCAAATGAGCTGAGGTTACTGAATTGCACAAATGGGTATCTTTGTCCACAGATCCCATCTGTGTAGGCACAGAACCATATTGGTGTCCATAGAAGTAGCTGACATCAAAACAGGGTGTGTTTGCAAATTTCTAAGCTCATTGGAGCACAGTGGTGCCTGTTTGTATGCTGTGCCGCTGAGCTGAGCAGGGGGGCATGTACACTGACTGCTAAGCTGTTTTTACCTATGAGGCGCGTGTTTTATCATGTTTGCATGTGTTTGTGCAGCACACCACCATGATGAGTGTGACATTCCATGAGGGTGTGTCTACTGACTGCTAAGCTTTCTTTATCTTTGTGGCATGGAACCACAGTGCTCAGCAAGAAAGGCTGTCAAAAAATGGTTGAGAAAGCCAGTGATATATTAATTACTGATGAGCCCTGTTTTGTTTAAACTAGGGCCATTAAACCCCTTAATGATGTACTGGCCAGGTGGAAAGCATCATAGGTAGCAAACCACACAGGCTACACCTACAGCAGAGCACTATAAACATTGCATACACCCTACAATCTGAATGCTAGGAGCTGCAGCAGGTTTATTACATATGTATGTTCTAGATGCTGAAGTCAATGCAGCAGCTGCTGATGCTGACCATAGGCCTAGACTGAGAAGGAGAAGAGTGTTCAGGCCCAGGATAACCTACCAGGAGCTACATGAGCTGGAGATTGTAGATCGCTACAAGGTGGACAGGGACATACTACAACAACTCACTGAACTCTGCCGACCTCAACTCAGACCCAGAGCCAACAGAGGGGAACCCATCCCTGTGGAAACAAAGGTATGTGTAGCCCTTAGGATACTAGCTACAGGTACTTTCCAAAGACTGACTGGGGACATGATGGGGTCTCACAGGCATCTACTTCCAGGGTACTTCACCAATTCCTGGATGCCATGCTACCACATGCCAGTGAGCAGATTTATTTTCCCCACACCCCTGAGGAGAGGGCGAGCAGTATGCGACTCTTCTACAATGTAACACACTACCTGAGGTACTGGGTGCCAAAGATTGCACTCATGTGCACATCAAGGTACCTTCTGGTGAAGAGGCTAGAATCTACATCAACCGCAGGGGTACCACTTCATCAACTGCCAGGTCATGTGCAATGCCGAGGGCATTATCATGAATGAGAGTGCTGGCAGCCCTGGCAGTTATCACAAATCCCATATAGGCATGTATCACAGCTGTACCAGATGTTTGCTAGGGGGGACATACCACACGACCATTTACTTGGGGTTGCTGGCTACCCACTGGAACCGTGGATGATGACACCCATCAGAAATGCGCACACACCCACTGAAGAATGCGATAATGAGGCACAAGCACAAATTAGAAACATCATAGAGCATGTGTTTGGGCTACTGAAGTCACGGTTTCTGTGCCTTGATATATCTAGTTGAGCCTGCAGTACTCTTCAGCCACATGTGCACAGATGTTCACAGTATGTGCCATGCTACACAATATGATCTTGCAGAAACAACTGCAGCAGAATCGGCAAAGGGAAGGGATACACAGCCTCCCATCAGTGACTAGGTCACCACAGCTGCACCCACAGGGAGTCTCAGATGGGGAACCCCCTGAGGCTGTCCTTGTAGGTAGACGTAGGTGTACCCAATATACCCTGGCCTTGGATGATAAGCTTACATTCGACCTGTATATACAAAATTGCGTAAGAAAAACTCTTCAAAAAATAGGGATACTTTACAAAGCCAAAAACTTTCACACCAGCGCAACTAAAACTACATTTGCCTCTACTTATCATGTATGGTCTGAGGAAGCCACAGACAGTGGTGAAAGCGCTTACCGTATTAAAGTTCTTGGTTATATTTTATGTGGTCTGGAGCTATACTTATTACAACTGTTGCCGTTCTCTTTTTTGCTGCTACTTTTGCTTGTTTGGTGGGACAGTCCACGTTTACCAACTGGTTGTTCGTTTGTTTTTTACTATAACAAAGTTGCTAAATTTACAGCAAATACCCCTTTTAGAACTATCCACTGTATAGCACTAAAAAGCCTTAATTGGTTAGAACTGCCTCATCAACTAATATATACACAGTTTCTTACCACTTATAACATTATCCAGCATTCATCTGCCTGTCCAGCACTAAAAAACATTCTATGCTACTAAGTTCCTAGTCAGTCACTGCAATCCAGTGACCAAAATCTCCTGTCTACAAACCTAGCAAATCTGCTGGGCATTGTCTGTACTTTTATAAGGTTGCTAAGGCCTGGAACTACTTAACTGTATCCATCATTTCTATACCATCCCTCCCATCTTCCAGAAGTACCCTGAAAGACTTCCTAGTTAAAATATATCCCTGTTCTTGCTCAAAAGCAGAGTAAGCTAGATCCCTAAATGTGAACAAGTACCTTTTCATTTCTTATACCTCCTTACTCTCCCTTCATCACTTACTTCCTTACTTTTATCGAATTATCTTCCCTTACTTTCTCTCTAAGTATACCATGAGCCTGTTTTCCCTCACTTCATATTGCAAGTCTTGTTTGTATTAGACTAACTTACCTTTAATTTCTCTACAAACTGTCATTGTCATATAACTTTTATCGATTCTTAACCAATGTTCATATATTATCACTACTTTGTTGTAATTATTTAAACTGCAGATGTTTTTATTTTATTTTTGAAGTTTGTAAAATTATTGTTATTAAAATATTTTGTAATAATTTGGAGCTTTTCTCACTGGGCTCCCACTAAAAATGGGTTTTTACCTAGTCAGATTTTCCTAGATAAACATGATCTGGTTAAGTGATTTTTTCATAGTAAGCCAGTAGGCTAATGGAGTTAGAAGGAATCAAACACTTGACTTTTGACTGTAATATTTAATGCTGACTTTGGTTATTCAGCAAACAAAATTAAAATACTAATGCTGCTTGATTTTAACAAAAAGCACACTGAAATGAAAAATGGATAATTGCTTTTAAGAAAGGAAATTCTTACCATCTGCACAAAGAATTTTACAATTAAAAAAGTGCAATTGTTTAAAATAATTATGTTTTCTCAAACCCTATAAAACCAAACAGGGAGACTTGGCTTACCCCCAACCATATTAAGTATATTAACTCTAAAGTGGCAGTCACTTAGAATAAATTACATATCTGACTTTCCTAAAACATCTATTCACTTTTCTCCAAGGTAGTATGACATCACTTGGTGTAGTTACAAAGTAGGAATGTGAGAGTTATGACACAGCCCTGCTATAAAAACATATCCAGTAAAATATTACATATTTCTTGTTTTTCTACATGCTTCAGTGTAATTGATATTTATGCTGTTAATACTGCATTTTCTGTCATATTTTCATTATGTTTTGAGACTATCAATTTTATGGCAATTCAGTTATATTGTTTCACTGCTGTGAGACCCCTGGTTTTCATATTTCGTTTTACGTTATGTTTTAGTGATAAACAAAAATATATACATATGAAATGGAAATTAGAAAATATTTCAAGTAAAAAGCTGGACTCTAGTTTGAATAAACTTCTTTTGCTATTTATTTACATATCATATTTAGAATATATTTACAGTTATTAATTTATTCCATTTATATATGTAGACGTGTCCAGATAGAAACTTTTTCATAATTTTTTCTTCCTTTAAGTTGTATAATAACAAAAGAAAGTAGGTATTTTGAGATTGCTTATAAGAATATACAATTCTACGTCATTTAATCAAAAATTCATTTGGCTGAAAAAGAAATCAGTTCACCCTACTGACTGAAACTCATTTGACTGAATTACAATTGTTATAAAATATTCTATACAACAAATATACTGAAAAAAATGTTTTCACAGGAGGCAAGCCCCTCTGCCTTCCCCAAGTGGAGGGCTTCACCCTCCAACCCCACTTACTTATTTATATATACTAACTCCATAGTCACACAACCATCACCACACACAGTGGATTAGTGCTGGCACACAAACATCTACAGATGTGTTGGCACTATATTATGGTTGCCATTGTCAATCCATACATAGCTTTCTAGAAATGCTTCCCCATCAACTCCTTTGATCAGAAATAATGCCGTCATATATTATCTATACACTTGTACAGTTTCCTGTCTATTGTGATTCAGTCAAATGAGTTTTCCATCAAATGACATAGAACTGAATATATGCATACATAGCAATGAAAATGCCTGAAGTACTTTATTATGCCAGAGAAATAAGCTATTAACATGTTTGCACTCTTTCTAGTTTCAGTCCATAATTTATGAATTAGGCAAAAAAAGTATTGCAGTGTTATAAACGGATGCTTTCTATTAAGTCTAAATTATTTTATTAATTAAGGTCAAGCCTCACATTTCATAATTATTAGCTCTAAATAAAGTTGATTGCAATTGAACAATGGAGTTTGTTACTAAAAGTTCAATTATCATATTAATGCTGTTTTATGGACATGAAACCTGGATGCATTACCATCATCTAAAGAACCTGGCAAGATCTCTATATCTTTTTTCTCAATGAAGCAATTTTTTTCATATGTGAAATGATGATCCTCTGATAATGTTTCTACTGGAATGGAAATTTAGTCCAGGTGCCTGAGTCCTGACTCCTAAAACTGATTATGTTCTCCCAGCTGAGTTGTAACCAGAGATCCTTTGGTGGATAAAGGATGTGTTGCTCAGTTTAATTAAATGCATAGCTCAGGAAAACAGATATGAACATTGCTGACTGAGATGCAACCTCTATATTGGGATGATGATGTGTTTAAATGAAGATGTTGTGGAGAACAGTCAGAATGCCGAGTAACAGGAGGACAGAGATCTTCAGATCAGGAATGAGGTTGGTAAAGACCAAGAGGTAATAAAGAAATGATACAGAAAGCAGGAAAGTGAGCAGGTAAAGGAATTGAGAGGATAGAGAGGAGTCCATGAGGGAATGTGAGAGAGCTGCAGGTAGTAATCCAGGAAGAGAAATCAGACATTATAGGAACTATTGCAAAAAGTGAATGAAGAAAGGGGCCCAGACATGGGGATTCTGGGGCACATATTCATTAGAAGAGACAGGAAGGGATATGAGATGAGAAGTAGTAGTTTAAGTAGGGGAGAGATGAGATAAATGACAAATTAGTGGAAGATAAGAAACACAAGTGAGAAGAATGGGGAGGAGCACAAGCAGGCCAGGGAAGATGGCTTCCTGGAGAAATACGATTGTAAACAGCCTGTTTTTGTAAGACTGCACATAGGAATAGGCAAAAATAAAAACTTCCTATGTTATGTGGACAAGCCTCCAATACAGCACTCTTTACCATCCTGTACCACTTTATATTCACATTTGAAGAAGTACCAGGTTGCAGCACATTAGTCCATTTCACATAGAGTGACTCCCACTGAAGGGCTTCAGTTACATAAACAGCTAGCTTCCTGGAAATTAAGAAATAATATGGTTGATTAATACCATGTAGAGTCCACTGAATGCTACATAGCAAGAAGACAAACTGATGGGTAGAATTTGTGCAGAGAAGATAATGGAAGGACGGTATGAATGGAGGAATTTAATATTCCAGAGATGGACTCTGGACATTCTGGGATGAAGTATGACCAGATAGGAAAAGCTTGTGGAAACAATGGAAAATATATACATTTTTTAAGTTTGGTTAACAGGGTAGTGGACTTATCCCTAAGGACCCATTTGAGCCACAACCTGCACACCCTAAGGAGAAGTAGAGAAAAACACTATATCAAAATAGAGTATACATAGGAAAGCATGCAAAGGAACACAACAGGAATGTTTTTATTTGCATAAATACCTCGGGTTATTATTTGCAGTATCACAGATTAAAAGCTAAATATGTGGCACTGAGTGATTAAAATGGCATTTCATAGATTAAAGAAAAGCATCTGTCTCACAGATGGTATTGACTAATAATTCAATGAGCTGTTTGCAATATTTACATTAAAAGGAAGTATCAAGACCTAAAAAAACAAAGCAGAGCGATTGTAGGTTCAGTTTGTACTGAAGATGTGTAAAGGAAGATTCATTTGTAAATTAATTGTGACAGAGTAGTGACTGAAAAAAAAAGGTCTGGGAAGAGGACATAAGGATGATGTTGTTGATAAGGGTAACGCAGTGGTGTAGCAGTTAACGTTATCGCCTCATAGCAAGAGGTTCTCTGGTTCGATTCTCGGCTGGGGTGCCTTCTGTGTGGAGTCTGCATATCCAGCCTGCATTCATGTGGGTTTCCTCTGGGGGCTCTGGTTTCCTCCCACATTCCAAAGACATGCAGTAGGTGGACTGGACACTCTAAATTGGTGTGAGTGTGTGCATGTGAGTGTGTGTGGGGCACCCTCTGAGAAGGGTTAGGACTTGGGCTAGCAATCTGAGCCCATAAAACCCATAACTGTTAGAGAAACAATGAAAGCTGAAAGGTGCTTGATGCTCACTGTATCACATGGTGTGTAAAAGAGAGAGGTTATGTGATAGGGGAATTTGGGAAACTAGAGCATATAGCTCTTCCTTGAAGATGGGACAGATCTTTGGCTCTAAATTCAAGAAAAAGGGGCTGCACTGAACAACTTAAAGTAAGGTGCCCATGATTTGGCATAAAGAATGGAAATTCATAGTGACAGATAATACATGGGGTTGTGGGCTAATGTAAGAGTTTGTTTAGGACTGAAGGTTATAAGGGACAGTTATGGTTATTAGTTTTTATGTGGAGTGGCATTATTGTTCTAGATTTAGAAGAGAAGAGTAGGAGATAGAAGGTAGGACCTCTCTCAGACTGGGTGCCATCTGATACATAACAGGGAAAGGCAGCAATGTTCATGAGGTGGGAAAAAAATAAATCTACATGTGTATTTCAATAGTGTTTGCAGGTTGGAAAGATTCTTCTTCTGAAGAATATGCAAGGAGAGAATGCTGCATTTAAGCTGTGCTTTGAGGATGTCAATGTATGCTCTACCTTCAGGGTGAGATATCTTGAGATACAATTGTGGACAGTAATTATTTTGTTATTTTTTATTTTATCAGGTTGACATAAGTAGTTATAGACATTGAAGTAGCTAAGATAAGCCATAAGTTTTTAAATGAGGTGAAGGGTTCTGTGGTGAATTTATCAAGGAAAAAGGGGTTGGTTTAGGGTTAGAAGTTGAAGTTGACTAGTACATATGAGATATAAAATGTGACCAGAGCAATATCATTAGCACAGAGGAGGACATTACATGGTATGAACTGGGAAGGAAAGCATTATTTATAAAGAGGATAAAAAGAAATAGTCCATGAAAAGACCTTCAGAAATGCAGGAAAGTTTAAAGAAAGGCTGTTACTTATTTTAACTGAGAAGGCTCTTTTTGGATAAGCAGCTATTTCACCATGATAGACTGGCTCCATGCTTTGGAAGGACTAAATCTTCATTATGACCCAGGTGAATGGGGCTCAAAGAGTGGATTTGGCACTCGAGTAGCCTGGAATGAAATGAGAGGAGTGAACGGGCGTGTCCTGCTCAACTCTTCAGATGAGGAGGGGAGGGCTGTGGCTGCTGAAGAAGCACATAAGAAATTGCAGTTTTCTCTGGATAAACCAACAAAACTATTACTTTTACTTGAGGGAAGGCATATGGCTTGATTGCTGGCAATGTCCCTTGTAGAAGTGAGGGGCAACTAATGTGGTTAGCCCATTGCATCCATTCCTTCAGCTCTGTAAGCTGAGTGTCTGTGGAGAGTATTAGGATATAAAGCAGAAAACTCCTCAAACCACCTGGTGTGCAAAAAACATCTTAAACCATGAATTAATGGACTAACCAAAATTAAATTAATGGAGGGACATAAGTAGGAGGAAATATATAAAAATATCAATGATTTATACAAATCTTTTAAAAAGGTGTAGATAATACGGCCTTAGCCATCAGCCGTAGGAAGCGAGCCAATGAGGTAACGAATGATGGTGAAGTAAACATACTCCTATTGGTGAAGCAATGTAGAGGAGAGAAGCGGCTATGTTTGTATATAAAGTTAGTTATTTGATGATATGTTCCTTTTTCAATATGTTTTCTCAAATGTTGAAAGGGTGTGATGGGTCTAAAGTAGCTTTTTCATTGTGAGGGAAATGACTAGTGAGAAAAGAGATAGACTAAAGACATGACAAACCTGGTGTAAGACTGCAGCTGTGCGTATTTTTAGAAACCAGAGAAAGATATTGTCAACACCAGCATTACCATTACTGGTTAAGAAGTCAGAAAGATTTTTTTTTATTTGTAATCTTCAGGCTACTTTTCTTTGGTTCAAATGTTGGGAAGAAAAGTTTAATGAGTTGATATGAAGAAAATTTTGGGTAGATGGGCGGAAGAGGGCTGTCAGGAGAGATGTTCGAAAGTCTATTGTTTTTACTGGTTCTTCACATAGTTCTGTTACTTTCTTTCCATAGCAGCTATACCAGTTTTATATCTATATCTATATTTATCTATTTATATATGTGTATATATATTTATACACATATATATATATATATATATATATATATATATATATATATATAAATATATATATATATATATATATATATATATATGTATGCATATATATATATATATATATATATATATATATATATATATATATATATATATATATATATATATATGTATATATGGTTCCCATTCAGAAGCCTGAAACATCATAAGCCTGAAAATGAAAATCCTGAAACCAAAAGCCTGAAAATTCAGAATCCTGAAAACTCAAAATCCTGAAAGCCCAAAATCCTGAAAGACCAAAATCCTGAAACTCAAAATCCTGAAAACACAAAATAGACATACTGATGTCATTGTGGCTTTGCTATTGTTAGCCCTGTGGTGTTAGGTCATGCGTTGGGGTCAGATAAGTGTGAGGTTGGTTTTATTTCAGGGTTAGGGGCGGTTTAAGTGAGTTAGGGTTAGGGCGCAGGTTAGGCATGTATGCAATAGTGACAAATATTGGGGTTAGGGGCGGTTTAAGTGAGTTAGGGTTAGGGCGCGGGTCAGGTGAGTGTGCGATAGTGATGGACCTTAGGGTTAGGGTTAGGGTCAGGGTCAGTTGGTAGATATTAGTGTCTTTATAGTGACATATTAGCATTATTTGTGTTTTCAGGATTTTGAGTTTCAGGATTTTGGTCTTTCAGGATTTTGGGCTTTCAGGATTTTGAGTTTTCAGGATTCTGAATTTTCAGGCTTTGGTTTCAGGATTTTGATTTTCAGGCTTATGATGTTTCAGGCTTCTGAATGGGAACCGTATATATATATATATATATATATATATATATATATATATATATATATATATATATGTGTGTGTGTGTATATATATATATATATATATATATATATATATATATATATATATATATATATATATATATATATATATATATATATAGAGAGAGAGAGAGACAAAGTGAGAGCAGGAGATGTAGATATGTATCTATGTATCTCTGGAAAAACGAAGTCAGCTTAAACCCAGCAGCAAATTATGAGACTCCACAAGTTGTTTTTAGCGCTTTCATTCACTTTAATCTTCTGTGAACTTCCTCAGAAACAACTTCACCATCCATACACCTGTTTAAGTACTATTCAATCACAATTAATTTACATACATAATTGATGGCAATGAATAAAATTTAAAGACATACCATAAAAAATTACTGAAAACTATATATAGTACATATGAACTCTTAAAACATCCTAAATAAATACTTCTCAAGTATATGTTTAACACTAATATAACTATATCATTTGAATATGTGATATCACAATAAAAATTATGAATTCATTTCCAGGAAACATCTCATATTTATAGTTTCATTGAGACCTGGAAATTTGTCAGCTCCTAAAAATATTTGCCAAAAGGACTCTTTACATTCTAATAAAAGTTTGAAATTACCACCAAATGTTACACTATTTACACTATCTAGAACAGCAAATGTAAACTTTTTAAATTCATTACAAATGATAGAATGCCTTGCTAATGCATTATTTGTGTCTTTTTTCTTTATAGCCAAAATGTGTTCACTAATTCTGACTTTCAAGGCTCTTGTGGTCATTCCCACATAATAACTTGGACATGTTTGGCACTGAGCAAAATAAACAACCATAGTACTGTGACATGTAAAATACTGTTTTGACCAATGTGTTGTTCATAAATGCTTAAAGTGTACAAAAGATGAATTAGTGATGTATCTACACTGTTTACAACAGTGGCAAGAAAAGGTGCCTTTAGTTTGTATGACACCCGTTCTATTTGTAGTACATCTGTTTTCCTTTTTCTCAAGTATACTTTTTAGATTAACTACTTTTTTGAAAGTGAACATTGGTTTAATGCCTAAAATGTTTGCTAAATCTTGGTTACGCAAGATAATCTTCCAGTTATTTACAATAATGTCTTTAATAAGCCACATCTCATTAGAAATGGGTAGCAAAAAGGAACCACTAAATTCCTTATTGTTCTTAGTTGTTACTTCTGTGACCAGTGACCCTACTGTTAAAATAGGCCTTGCTGTGGTCTCACGAAAAAATGTTACTTCTCTTTCTATTGTTTTTAACCATGCCAACTTATAACCTCTATTGACAAAAAATCCCCTTAGATTGTTTGTTTCACTCAGAAAAATCTCATTGTCAGATGTCAACCTGCTTAGACGAATGTATTGACCCTTTATAACCCCTTTCTTCATGTGGTAAGGGTGTATACTGTTTTTGTGCAAATACTGATTTGCAAATGTAGGTTTTCTATATATGGAACTTGAACATTTTTTAAGTACATTGTCATAACTTAAATGTAAATCCAAAAAATTGATGTTAGTTCCAAATTCACCAACAGTGAATGTTAGACAATTTGTAGTGTTGTTCAAATAATGAACAAAGTCATGAAATTCCTGTAAGGTACCATTCCATAGAAAAAACAGATCATCTATGTATCTGGTGTAAAAGATGATCTTATAGATTTTTATTGTTTTCTTTTGTTCAGCTTTTCGGAAAGTCATTCATATGTTTTTCACCATATGACGTTCGACTTTCTGTTGAGTTGATCTAATGAATGGGATCCGTATATATATATATATATATATATATATATATATATATATATATATATATATATATATATATATATATATATATATATATATATATATATATATATATATATATATATATATATATATATATATATATATATATATATATATGGGTCTGCTTGACATGTTCGAAATTTCAAAACGCCGACGTTCATATGGCCGAGACCGTATGACTGACATTTTGAAATGTCGAATATACAGCGCGGAACTGAGAGATTTCCCTTTTCTGCAGTGTAGTACAATTTTAGAGTAGGAATATTTAATAGCAGGGGGTGTGGGGGGTACAGGGGGGCTTTCCCCCTTGCTAAATGCAGTTAATGAAGTGTTTTTGTGTGTTTTACATTATGTAGGAGATATTTGACATTTCAAAATGTTGATCATATGGTCTCAGCCATATGAAAGTCGGCATTTTGGAATCTGAAGTAGATCCGTATATATATATATATATATATATATATATATATATATGTATATATATATATATACATATATATATATATATATATATATATATATATATATGTTTTCTCTCAGTTTTTATTGAATCCATTTGTCAATGACTGATAGGGGTGGTGCTTTATATTGAGCATAGCCGAACATTCAAAATGTCAAAGGTAAGTGGGACTGGAGGGATGAGAATGTTTGTGTGTGTGTGTGTGTGTGTGCGTATGTGCGTGCGTGTGTGTGTGTGTGTGTGTGTGTGTGTGTGTGTGTGTGTGTGTGTGTGAGGAAGTCAGGGTTAGGGTTGGGGGATACGTGGGGGATAGGTCTTGTATTTATATATGCGAATGTGTATTTTTTAGGGTTAGATGAAGGGGGTAGATGTAGTGTAGTTAGTGTGTGTTTCTGGTTCTGAATTTGTCTTGTGTAGGGGCAGTGTTATGAAACATATTTATTAAGTTAAGAAGCCATCCTGACCACCTTAGTAATGAGTGCTAACCCTAACCCTAATGCTTTCCCTTCCCCAACCCAAACCCTATACCTTATGTTAAAAAAAAACCTTTGTGTAACACTGCCACTATACATATAAATTTGCGGCTATTGTTATGGGGGTGGGGTTGTGTGAAGATCTAGAGAGGGAATATTTTTTGTTATTCGATCTTTTGTGTGCTCGGTATTCTGTATGTTTGAAATCCTTAATGCCATTGTTTTTAACCATGACATTGTTCTCAGTGGCCATGAATACTGAGCCAAAAAAAGGCTGGAAAGGCTAAAATGATGAAGTTGATTATGGCAGAATAAAGTGTTCATAGGGAAGAAGGGAGGAAAGGAAACTATTGAAGTAGACCTGGAGGGGAAGAAATTTAAAGAAGCTGATGAGTACATGAAAACAAATGAATATTTCACTTTGCTAAAAAAGAAGGGATGGTACCGGTCTAGGAGGACAAGAGAGGTGTGAAGATATGGACAAGGAGGTATCTGCTGAAAACGTGGCAAGGGCCCTAGGGAGTCTGGAGGGGATCAAATTCAAAGCCAAGACTAGATACCACTTAGGATCCTGCAAAGTGGTGTTAGACTATTAGTTAAACTCTTCACAGAACTCAACAGATTCTTTATGGAAATAAAATTCATGTGTGACTAAAGGCCAAAAGCATAGCTGGTTCAACCAAAGTTCTGGGACAGTACTTTGAACCAGCTCTCCACCCATTCAGCTCTTCAACTGAAGAGCAAAAAAAACTACTTCAATGTAATAAGCTGATCGATACATTGTACGCGATCAGCTTATAACAGTTAGATCTCTACACCCCCTCCCACCACCTCTTGCTTTGAAGAACAACAAAAAAAATGGACATTCCTTCTATTCCTTCTGACCAATGCATATCATACCCCCATGTTATGGGCAAATGATGAAAAAAACATATTTTTATCTCCCCATGAATTACTGCACCTCCCAAAGCTGCCTGTAGCAAAACAAGTATTCATTTTTAATTTTATTTTATTTTTTATTCTTGTCTGCCCTCATGGGGGGCAGACATCCTGATACCTTTGGAAAGTGAAAACTATCTCATAATGCACTATGAGAGCACAGATTTTGAGAATAAGTCTTTCGGCTTTTCCTCGTTAGGGGTCGCCACAGCAGAACTCCAGTCCGCTCATGATTGGCAGTGTATTTTTACAGTACCGAGTTACCAGCCCAACGCCCAACCTTCAAAGAAGACACGCCCACTCACGCTCGCACCTACCTGCATGTCTTTTAGCATCACTCTGCCATGGGGAGGACATGCAGACTCCACAAAGAAGGAGCTCCAGCCGAGAATCGAACGGGAGAACCTCTTGCTGTGATGCGACAACGCTAACCACTGCACCACCACGGTATCAGATTGTGAGAATAAGTAACGCTACCATTTGTTTTCAAATTGCATTTCCATTCACTTATTTTATTTTTATTTTTTTATTTTACATTTGTTAACCGGGAAAGATCCAACTGGACCAGGTCCATTTTCAGTGGATGCCCGGGGAGAAAAGCTCCATGTTTGACAAGAAGAATAACAAGTAAAAATAAACAAAAAATAAGCAATACAGTACAACTGTAGGACAAGTAAATAATAAGCAAAAAATACATATGAATCTAGCACAATACTTCATATAGGGTTACATGAGAATAGCAGTATCTTACAATACCTGTAGCCAAAATATTACAAGAGAAGGTAGAGACTACATTTGCTATTAATAGATTGTTTGCATTTTCTAGTAAGTGTACTGAGAAAGAGGTAAAAGGCCAGTGTGGCTTGATAGGGAGTGAGTGTATGTAAGTGTGGAAGCGCTAGTGAAAAATAATATTAAGATTGTTGTGGAGGAAGAGTGTGAATATAGTAATTTTCAAGTGATACAATTCAACACAATACAATACAATTCAAGTAATAAGTAATACTCAGAATGGAACACCTGAAAAAAACTGCCACATTTTAGAGTCTGCAGATCACTTATCATTGTCTGGTCTGCACTGTAGCGTTGCCACCTATCCATTTTTTCTTGATTATCCACTAATCAAACTGGTTGCCCAGTAGTCTGGAAAACATTGTAACAAACTCTTGTATTCTGTTTCAGTAAAGAAACATACTATCGTAGTTCGTTAAATCAGCAGATTTACTATGCTTTTTTACAAAAGAAATAGTAAATCAGAATAGAAAAGCACAACAAAAGGTAAAAAAAGGGTGTTGCCTCTCATCTGACATGACAATTATGTCATGAAATGGGCAGGGAGACAGGGAAAATGGGCAGGATTATGGGAGGTGCAAGGGGTGTGACCTTGGTCTGGTTTTAGCCAGAACGAAAGGTGGAAACTCAACTGCACTGAGTTTTACAAATGTTCCTACTGATGTACTACACATTCCCTGAAAGAAACTTGCAAAAGTGTCCAAAATTACTGAGATAAATAGACTTTTTACAAAGAGCAGTTTTACAGGTTTCAGTTCCTGGCCAAGTTACTCCTTTCATCTCTCTTCTTCAGTGAGTTAGAGTCTCACATTTCCATCTTGGTAGATTCAACTAATTAGTCAACTTTGCATGACATCAAAGAAATCACAGCTTTCTTGGGGCCTTATGATACGCTTTTTATAAGTCTAGGAATGCCCAATTGGACTCTTTCCTCATTTCTAGCTTCTTTTAAATGTATGTCTCACTGAAAACATTGGATCAGTTGTGTTGTATCCTGATCTGAATCAGAACTGCTCATCTCCCATCTTACTTTCTACTACTCTGCATATTCATTTTTCAATCACCTGTCCAGAACTTTCATGCAATGTGACAGGAGTTTGATACCTTTGCACTGCCCACAGTTGTGAATGCCCCCTTTCATTTTGTATACTGGTACTAGTATGCTTATTCTCCAGTCATCTAGAATATGCTTTTCTGTTTATATTGCTATGAGTACCCTGTCTCACCCATTATATCTGCTGTGACCTCATCTGCCCCTGCTGTGCTGACTTCATTTTCATTACTACTGCCCTTACTTCTTCTATGTTTGGCTCCTCCTCTTCTCTCATCATAAGCTGTTTCTGGGAAAGTACATCTTCTATGGGGTTTTCTTCATTCAGAAACTGTTGGAAGTACTCCTTTCATCTGCCGTTGATGTCCTGCAGACTGGTGAGCAGGCTGTTGCTGGCACGCCTTCTGAATCTTCTTTATCATTCTGTCTTTGCCTAGCAACCTGATATAGTTTCTTTGTGTCATCTACTGAGTCACATTCTAGAAACTGGTAGAGCACCTCTGATTGTTCTTTGCTATTGAAACTCCACCTATTTCTTCCTTCTTGATGTCCTACAGCTCTGAGTAATTCCTTGAAATTTCTCTCCAGTCAACTGCCAGGTCTTCAACCTGGTCTCTGCTGAACTTAGAGCCTTCTCTGACCACTGCTTGCAGCTGATTGTATTACTAGTGCTGTGGGCTGACTGTTTCACTGTGGATGACTTTGCAATCACCGATTCTACACCAGCGCTCTTTCCTTACTAAGAGAAAGTCGACCAGAATTGCATGTCTGTCACTCTTGTATATGATCTTGTGACTGTTTCTCCTTCTGAACCATGTGTTGGCTACTGTGAATCCATTTGCAGACAGAAGTCTAGAATGGCCACTCCTTCTTTATTACTTTTGAGCAACTCATGTGGACACAGGCAGTCCTCATATCCTGTTTTGTATGTCACTGTATGTGCATTCAGGTCACCCATTATCAATGCTAATTCATGTTGTCCTGCTTTATCTAGTAGATCCTGCAACTGTTGTCTGAATGCACTTCTTTCCTATCACCACCTCCTGTGGGGTCTAAGCTGAGATTATGAATACTGCCTTATCATCTGGCTGGAGTCTGACTGCCATGAGTCTTTCATTAATTCTGATGAGATCCCTCACTACCTTCTGAAGTCCCTCCCTCACCACAATTCCCATACCATTTCTAGCCTGTCCTCCTCCAGAGTAGTAGACTCAGGATCCCAAGCCAAGTGGCTTTGCTGCACTGCCCATCATTATTGTCTCATGGATACATAACATGTACAGCCTCCTGAGTGCCATTATGTCATCTACTTCCAAGCTCCATCCTGTCAGTAAACCTACATTGAGTATAGCAATTCTAAATTCGTGTTTGGCAGTTTGATTGGTATTATGAAATTTTTTTGGGGAGACCTAGAGAATAAAAGGAAAAAAGAAAAAAAAATGGAATATGAAACACTACGTCAAGTTATACTTAGAGAATTATTGCAAGACAAAAGGACATGCCATGAAAAAGAAAAGGAATATATGAAATGAATCAAAAAAGATTAATAATCTGCTATACAAACAAAGATATTGCCTACAAGGAGAAAAGAAGTAGCGCCTTATTTAAACAAACTAATGAAAGAAAATAAAAAAGTAATAATGGAGTTGAGAAATAAAAAGGATATAAAGTAACAGTATATAGTACAATCTTTTGTTAAGAAAGAAATAAAAAGAAATAAAAGAAATGACCTTAGCAAATTAAATGAAAAAGATAATGAAACTTTGGAATGAAACATAACTATGAAGGAGTTAAATGAAATGATAAAAGAAATTAATATGAATATGGCTATAGGATTAGATGGTATTGAATACCATATGTATAAAGATATGGAAAATTGGCAGAAAATTATATTCTTAGAAGTATTAAATAAATGGTTAGAAGTAGGAATGGTAGATAAAGAGTTATGTATAAGAACTATAGTATTTATATGGAAATATGGATGATATAAAGAACTGGAGACCAATAGTACTAAACAATACGGATTATAAAATATTCATGTGCATCATAACTAAGCGATTAACAAATAAAATAGATAGGTTACTCGATCAAACAGTATTTGGTAGAAAGGGAAAAGAAAGACAAGACTTATTATGGTCGATGAAAGAGATAACAGATGATATCATAAATGAACATTCGAAAATCTACTGTTATAGTAAGTTCATCTTACAGAACTGTACTATGTTCTTTACACTGATCATTGCTGCAGTAGCCTTAGCTATATTGGTAGATTATCAAAGCTTCCTATATTTGGGAGGTGGAAGGAGAAGAGGCCAGTTGCCCCTGGAGAATGGTCCTAGCAAGGCATGAGCTAGACCTAGAGAAGGAATCCAGTTTATAATGTTTTATACAAAGTTTGCACAGAGGACCAAGTAGCAGTTTTTAGAATACTTTTAGAATCTAATACTTTCCAAAAAGCCATAGAGAAGCCAACGTTCTCATAGAGTGGGTCTTGACCCTGCCTGGAATAGATTTGTCATGGTGGGTATAACAAAAGATAATAGCCTGAGACAACCATTTGTAAATAGTCATTTTTGACACTGATTGTCCCTTCTTCTTACCTTCACAAGAAATGAGCAATTGATCTGATGAGCTAAAAGATTTAGTTCTGTCAAGATAGTACCTGAGTTGTCTATGGACATCCAAGATACGGAGTATCCTTTCTCCCTCATTTTTAGGCTCGAGAAAGAAAATGGGAAGATGGATAGTTTGGCTTGAAGTAAACTTGGATATCCTAAGAAAAGCTTAGTAAAGGGACAATATATATGTGCTGCGAGAATGACATCACATGCAGAGGATCTAGGGTTACAACTGGATAAAGTAGTCAGTATGTTTATTGCCAGAGGTTATCCTCCTTCTACGGTGAATGAAATTAGGCAATATGTCCAGTCCAAATGGGGAGCTAAGTATAGATCATTATTGGGAATAGCACTATCCCATGAGGGTCAATCCCTATCACAAGCTAATTTTTGAAAAAGCACTTAGTGCAGTCCAGTCCCCAGTCTAAGGAAATTAAGAGCATCGTCAAAAACAACTGGAAAATCTTAAAAGCTAGTCCCACTATTATAAACTTCCTAGGTGTTGAACCACTTTTTTATTTACAAAACAGGGCATAACATGAAAAAACTTTTTTGAAAGTGGATACAATTATAATAGTTTTCAGGATAAAATTAAAAATGGGACATTCAAATATAGGAAGTATCATCGGTGCTCATATATATTGGAAGACAAAACTTTAACTTTAGAAAACAGTGCTAGCACCCATGTAGTATTTAGTAAAGGGAATTGCCTTTCAAAAAATGTGGTTTATTTAGCTAAATACTCAGGATGTCCTACATTTCATGTAGGGAAAACTGACTGGAGTCTTTGCAAGTGAATATATGAGCACAATTATGACATTAGTAAGAAAAAATTAGAACAATGCTTTGTTTAAACATTCTATTTCTTACCAGTTTTATAATGAATTCAAGTTTGCCATCTTTGAACATATTAGACCTAACCCTTGGGGGACGGGATAAGAAGCTATCTTTAGAAAATAAAGAGCTGAGATGGCAACTCAGGTTGCAAGCAACCAGCTTTCTGTGTATTAATGAACGTTTCTCTTCAGCCCTTATAACTCTTGAGATCAGCTAAATTATAGGTTATCTTAATCAAGCGTACATTATTTTAGTTCATCTGCTTTTTTATTAATTTTTTTATTTCACATTACTTTTTGAAGAATGCATTTTTATGTATTATAGCTGGCTAATATACTTTTTAATGAGTGTTATGTATTTACATACATTGGCCCTAATTAATCAAGTAAGTGATGTATAAGCATATAAAAAGGATTAATTGATGATTTGTAGTATTCTGATGAAGTCCTGCTTGTGTAAAGATGAAAGCGCTGAATAAAATTGTATGTTTTTATTCTTCTGCAGATTCCTTTGTACTCTGGTATCTAGCATTACTGTGTTATTAACCTTAAAGTAAACACAACTTCTCCACTAAAAATATTTTATCAGTTACATAACAGTACTTCTAAACTGACAGAAATGCGCGTTCCTTTTAAAAATGCATTACAGTATCGAGACAATCTGTTAAAATACAACACTCTTAGCTTTAAAATAACTTTCCTGAAGATGAAAGTAATAAAACATTAGTAAAATAATAGAAAATGGAAGTTTTTTTTCTGAAAAGGAAACTTATCTGCCAGGCTAAGGAAAGCACAAGTTGACCGTCTATCCTCAGAAGCCTCAGAGGAGCATAGTCTTTTACAGCAGGAAAGCTCTGAAGGGCTTTCTGCCCATACATGTCTTTTAGTCAGCTCAGCTCAAGCTGCTTGACTGTTTGGGTGCATAGAAGGTGTCTTGAAGCTTTGGAAGCTGGCCAACTTTTATATCTTTGGCAGGATATAACCCATATAGCTAAGGCTACTGCAAAAGTGATCAATATGAAAAATATCAGCACTGATACAAATTATCATCTGGGAGGAGTGACACTAATAGTAGTGGAACAAGAAAAGGTCCTCGGGGTGTTAATCACACCTAGACTGAACCACCGGGAACAGTTTGAGGGTGCAGTAGCAACAGCAAATAAAATGCTGATGTGTACCTTCGGGGGGGGGACTCCAAAAGCAAAAAGGTGATATGTCCACTACTTCCATTCCACTGCCTTGGTCAGGCCACATTCTGAGCCCTGCAAGATGGTCCAGAGGCCATGCAAGGAAGCAAACATTGGATTCCTGGAAAGAATTTGTAGAAAATCTTCAAGAAAGATCTCAGGTTAGAGGGAGATGAATATGACCAGAAGACAGAAAAGATATACTTCTTCTCAGATGAGGCCATCTTACAATCATTGGCAAACATAGTTAACCAAAGGTTCTTATTGTCATTTTAAACTCAGGGAAATAATTACCAAATGGGAGAGGGGCTGAAATAGTGCTCTGGAGAATGCCACTGGTCACCTTTTCCTGACTGAGAAGGCATCACTGACATGGACAACTTGTGTTCTGTCCTCAAACCAGTTTGCAATTCATCTTATAACAAAGGGATTAATATTTAAGAGCATTAGATTATTGACAATTCTATCAAGTGATATGGTGTTGAACACCTTGGCCAGATCCAAGCAGGCAGCATGGACAGTTTGACGACTGTCCACTGCCAGCAAGATCTTTTCAATGAAACATACAACATTCAGCAAGCATGACCTGTCCTTAATAAAGTTCAGTTGCTGTGGGTCAAGCCTCCTCTCATTTTTAATGTGATAATTAATGGCATTGGTGATGATGTACTCCACAGAGTTAGAGACAAGATTGTTACGGCTAATTAGCCTGTAGTTTCCAATGTCAGTGGTGGGGCTTCCCTATGGAGTGGCATCACCACCATAGTCTCCCAGGATTCAGGGACATAGCCTTTAGCTAGGCTTAGAATGGAGAGTGTAAGGAGAGGATCAGCAAGGGCTTGCTTGACACCCTTTATTAGACAACCCGGTATATTGTTGGGACCTACAGAGGAGGTGTTTTTCATCTTGGAGGGCCCTTTAAAGAAATATTCTTTAAGATATAGGGGAGTGACTCAAGAGTGTTCAGAGTGGGGATGATATTTTCAGGGGAGAAGTTAGCATCACGCTTGCTAGTGTGTTATCAATACCTTTTGGAGTGGAGTAGAAGATATACAGAAGCTCACAGCAGTGATGTGAATTATTCCTTAGTTTTCTAACATAGCTAAAGAAGACTTATAATTCTTAGCTTCAGAAGCTAGCCTAAGTTTATGAGATGATTTGTTGGTCCTAGTACCAGCCTTCAGTTTCTTCAAAATTATTAAGGAAATCTAATATTGAGCAGTAGCTATTTTTGTAATCTTCTCATCCAATAAGATTGAATGACTCCTTTTGCTAATTTCTAGTAATAGCTTTACTTGTGTATATCCAGAAATCTGTGAACAGAAATAGTATTTGCAATTCCACATAAGCACTTTTGCCCAAAGAGATTGAATTCCTCCGACTGTGTTTTTCAAGCAGGCTAACATCTTTATTTATACTCTAACAACAATGTTATTGAATAGTTAAAGGTACCTTGGAGCTCAGTGAGCGCTGGTAGTGCCAGTGTTTTGCTTGTTTTCTAAAACAGATCAAACAAGTTTTCACCCAATAGCATCTTCAGATCATTGAAATAACTATCATGCCAAAAAGTACTGCTTAAATGAAATAAACATGATACAAAAATGACATAAGAATGAAATAAAAACAGTTGTTAATTAACAAATATCAAATAGTTAATAAATAAAATTAAAGCATAAAGACATATAACTACCTTTAATGAGGCAATTAGTCTCCATGTCTGTCTAGAACCAGGTGTGAAAACAGTTAGTGCCATAACTTAATCCAATCTTTAACAGTCTGTGTGTTTTACTAGTAAAATTTGTTGCGGTCCGGACTCCTAACAATACATGCTTTTGATGGAACACTTGGCATGAAATCTGGAGTGGGCAGTACAGTCTTAGCTGGATTTGCCACTCTTGTTCATTCTTTTAAAGATTAGAGTTGATATTGCCTTGCAATGGGTTGCTGTTGATCTTTTTCTCTACATGAAAAGTGAACTCAGTACTTTTGCATTGTTGTGAGTCTAGCCAGTGCACTGCAAAGGGTCCGGAAGTCTTATATTGGAAAGACCTAGAGATTATTTTCTGTAGGGGGTTGATCATTTTCCCTAAGTAGAAGGCCTTGCATTTGTTGCAGTTGGCCTTGTAGACCACATAGTAACTGCTGCAATTTTCCTTTATAATGCTGAAGAAGTTCTTTTTTCTGTATTGCAACAATATATATGTTTTTTCTGCAAGTGAAGTCACAAAATCTGCAACCTTTTCCTCCATGGGGAAATGCGCCTGCTTCCCAGAAGTCTGTGGCAGATATTCTACTGTTCTTATAGGTTCATAGGTTCATAGGTTCATACTAGGCTATCTGCCCGAGGGCATTTACAAGCCTAGCCCATAGTTTTGTGGCTTACGCCACCCCTTTAGTATGGGGAACTATACCCATTATTTTGCTGTGCCTCTGTTGAGCAGTGACACTGAGGTAATCCCTGGGGTATATCTGCGATCTCCCATCCATTGGTCAAGATTTCTCTTGAACAAGGCCAGCGAGGTGCTCTGCCTCACATATACCGGGATTTTATTCCACAGCATAGGGAGTCTTTGGGTGATGAATCTATCCCTCCAGCACGTCCTATTAATAGCCGTGTCGAGGTTTAAGTCTCCCGCCCTTGTGGCTCTGACGGATCTAGATTTTTTGAGGTGAAGCATATTCATCAAATCTGGGTTTGACATGGCCTTGTACGTTAGGCAAAGGTCACCTCTGAGCAAGCGGTAAGCGACTGAATAGAGCTGGAGTTCTTTCAGTCGGGCAGCATAGGACAGATGTTTGAGACCCTTTATCCTTTTGGTGAGGAACTTTTGTGGCCTCTCCAGCTGCTGCAAGTGTCGGGTCAGATACATTCCGAATGGGGCATTGTACTCAATCATTGGTCTGATGAGTGATGAGTATAGGGAGACTATGACCTCCCTTGATCTAGATGAGAATCCCTTCATGATAAGGTGGGCAATGTAGAAGGTCTTCCTAACTACTTTAGCTACATGGGTGTCGAATGACAGACTACTATCAACCTGGGTCCCCAGGTCCCTGATAACTTCTTCTGTACTCAGTGGATTGCCACCTATTTGGTAGCTACGGGTAACCTTGTTTTTCCCGAAGGGTATGACTATGCATTTTTTGGCATTTAACTTTAGGCCATGGCTCTGGCACCAGTTATCCGTTTCTGTGAGACCCTTCTGAAGGATATCTGTGTCAGATGTGTTTTCTACTATGGCCCAGTTTGCAGTCATCTGCAAACTTTGTCAGCCATAACCCTCCTGTGTTTGCTTGTACTTGAAAAGTAGATGCCAAACAAGAGTGGGCCCAGGACTGAGCGCGGTGGTACACCACTTGTGACAGGCTTTGAGTCTGACATGGCGCCAGCAACTCTGACCCTGTGGGTTCTGTCACTCAGCCAGTTTGCAACCCATCTTGTGATGTATGGGTTAACATTTAAGCTGATGAGTTTTTCAATGATACCCGAGTGGGGTATTGTATCAAAGGCCTTCGCCAGATCGAGGTAGGCTGTATGGACTGCCTTTCCCTCATCAATGGCTTTGGTGACTGTTTGAAAAAGTCAACCAAGTTTAGAAGGCATGATCTGCCTTTGACAAAGCCAAACTGGGATGGATCCAAAGTCTGCAAATTCCCTATGTCTTTATTTATGAGGTCCATTATGATCCTCTCCATGGCTTTGCAGATAAGGCTTGTCAAGCTAATGGGCGGTAATTTCCAGGGTCGGTGGAGGCACCGCCTTTGTGAAGTGGGACCACAGTTGCAGTGCGCCACTCCTGGGTATGTATCCAGAGGTAAGACTATGATTAAACAGCTGTCCTAGCTGTGGGTTTAATTCCTCATTGAGTTCGTGGAGCACACAGCCGGGACACCATCAGGTCCCATGGATGCTGTGTTTTTGCTTTGGAGAGAGCAGTTCTCACTTGGGCGTTGGAGATGTTTGGGGGCTGCAATCGCTTGGTATAGATATCTCTCCTTTTGGGGAGGGGAGAAGTTTGCACTGAACCTGTCAGCCAGTATGTTGGCAATGTCTGTAGGATCAGTAATCTTCACATCATTTTGAACTAGTTCTGAGCATATCTGGGAGTTTCCTCCCAGGTTTCTAACATAGCTAAAGAAGGCCTTATGATTGTCTTTTGAGTCTTTAGCTATTTTTCTCTCAAAATTTGCTTTGGATGATTTTATGAGAGCTCTTAGTTTTTACTTATAGTGATCAAGGGTGTCTTACCTTTTAAGGATTTTGCTCTATCTTGTAGTAGCTTCCTCCTTTTGTTGTAGAGTTTGTTTATGGCTGGGGTCCACCAGAGTGGACGCTTGCCTTTGGTACAAAGAGTCTTTGTTTTGCTTGGGATTGCCTTATCCATGCAGTCCTGCAGGTGCTGGTAGAAGGCATTTGTAAGTGATTCAGCGGCTTGAGTACTGTTTTCCGTCGGCTCGGGGCCTTAAAGGAGACCACACTAGTCTTTAGAAGTGTGAAGTCGGCTTTCGAGAAGTTCTTTACTGTGGTCTTTTTATTTCAGGTGGGGTGGGATGAGGACCTCCAGCGAGATTAGTTTGTGATCTGATCTCACCAGTGAGGGGTATACTTCGGTGTTGAACATTGTGCTCCCATGTTCGTGATGATGAGATCAAGTATGTTTTCTCCTCTTGTGGGGATGGTGACTAGTTGTTCCATGGCATTTGAGTTTATGAATTCCAGGAACTTTTGGGCTAGGGTGTTCGGGCTTGAGTAGTGTTCCCAGTCTATATTAGGGTAATTGAAGTCACCTAGTATGATGGTGTTTGGTGATACATTTATCCCTCTAGTGTTTTCAGGAAGGCCATGTGAGGTTCCTGAGTTTGTGAGGGTGGCCTGTAACATGCTACAATTTGCAGAGCAGTCTTGCCTATGGTTAATTGCACCTGGATGGTCTCCGATGCATCGTGCGTTGCCACCAGTCTTGAGGTGTGGGTGTCTTTGATGAATATGGATACCCCCCCCTCCTTTCTTGGTATTGTCCGGATTTTGGGGCCGGAACGCATGATAAGAGGTAAAACCTGATAGTGCTGGGGTGCTCTCAGGAGCCTTGAACCAGGTTTCTGTCACTGCACAGACATCGATGTTCTCCATACTGAGAAGGGCCTCGAGTGCGTGCATTTTGAGATTTAGACTTCTGGCATTGAGCAGCATTACCCTTAGTTTTTTCCTTTTTGTGTTCTAGGGTGGTAGGTTTAGAATTTGAGCCTTGCCTAAAAAGGCACTATGGGGGTGGCAAGAGCCTTTGCCAATATCCGGAATCCCAGGGTGACAGGTGCAAGCCGTCCCTTATGAAGCAGCGTGGCTTGTCCAGCATGTCATCCCAGGCAGACAGACATTGGATCCCCTTTGAATGACACCAGAGTTTAAGCCAATTGTTAAAGCTGATCATCTTATCTCTGTATTGTGGCATCATTCTTGGTGAAGGTAGGATACTGCTCAAGGTCAGGGTCATACCTGCCTGGGCTACATAATCAGAGAGCTCCTCAATGTCTCTTTTCATGTAGTCCAAGGAGGTGCGTCTCAGGTCGTTTACACCAGCGTGGACAATGACTGAGTCATATTTGTACCTGCTGTTGAGAGACCTGAGTGCTTGCATTATGTGGCGGATTCTAGCGCCCGACAGGCAGCTTACTGTGACCTTCTCCTTACTCAGTCTGGTGAGCGGGACGTCAGTGTGTCTGACTATGGAGTCACCAATGACTAGTGTGTCTGGCATTGTGTTTGGCCTTAAGGGCTGTGACTGTTTGACACTCTGACTGTGAGGTCTATGTGTTGCAGGTGTTGTGTTCTGAGGTGGTGGTTGTTTGGGTGTCTGCTTTGGTGGCCTCTGCTGTTTTGGTAGATTTTTGATCAGAGCCGAGTATGTCTTTGTGTGTTTATGTGTATGATTTGAGGTTGTGATGGTACTATGTGAGACTGGGTCTATAGTGTGTGTGGTAACCTTCTCCTCCTGACTGGTCTTGCCAGTCCTATGTTGAGAGAGCTCAGCCTCCAGTTTGGCCGTATAGTTGCATCTCTCGCATGTATTTGTGTTTTGTGGGAGGAGGAGAGGGTTGTCTGTGTACATGAGGCAATTGTAACATTGCCTCAATATTCCCAGGTTCACCAGCTGAGCAGGAGAGGACACTAGCAACTGATCCCTCGACATGCTAGAAGGACTAGACAAAAAACTTTAAAAGAGATTCCGGGGACGTGGTGACCGAGAAATGGGGGTTTGCCTTTTGGGGTGCTATCTATAAGAGTGCCGTATCAAGGTAATAAGTACTGTAGGAGCAAGTGCTAGGTTTAACAGATAGAGAAAAGTCTACTTGGAGTCAAGTAGAGATGATCTTTTAGGTATTAGAGAAAGTGCTAGTAACAGGGATGCTTAAAGGTAAGATTGAAAAGAATGCACTCTGCAGTGTGCACTAGAGAAGTTAGATATGAAAGTAGGTAACTTGAGTTTTACCTGTTTAAAAAGTTAAGGTTTAGTGGAGAGTTACTATTTTTAAAACAGCAAGATGGACTGAAAGGGGTGGTTACTTTTGTATTTTGGTACTATGAAATACTGTAGGATGGCCAATAAATTTAAATAATTGAAGGGGTGGGATTTCAAAAGTGATGGTTTTGTGATTACTCACATAAGCCAGTGAAAGTAGAGAGAAATGAGATATATGGTCAGATTAACATAAGAGGCGGGCAACTAGAAAGACAGTGGTATTTAACAAGACAACTTAAATGGGTGGGAATTCTGCCTGACTCAGAACAGAGAGAGCTGTGGTCTCTTTTGAAGTTTTAATATGCTGTTAAACAGAATGCAAGCAAAACACAAGGTAAAGAAAACAAACTACAGTATTCAAAATATAGAAAGGCAATACAGAAATACAAAAAATAACAGCAAACTAACCTTTCCTTCACAGCAAAGTGTAGCAGAGTCTGGATGAGCCTTTCTACTGTTTCTTGCCCTTTTCAAATTCAACTGGATCAGGCAACTTCTTGTTAAAACCCCTGTCACTGAAAAGGGCCATCTTAGTGCTGTCCAAGTTATTACTTAACTTGTTGGTTATGTGAGTATGTTCATTAGAAGAATTATGTCTAAAAATGGCACAATGGGGGCAGCAAAGGCTTCGGCCAGTATGTGGAAACTATTGAACATAAGATGTAGACCATCCTTTGCAAAGCAAGTTGGATTGCCAGTCATCTCATCCCAGGGAGAAACTTATTGGACTCCCACCATCTCTTAGATTAACACCAGCTACTTAGCCAATTGCTGAGTCCAGTATTTTTTCCATGAATCTAGGCATCATTCTCTGTGACGAGAAGATACCACTCAAAACCAGTGTTACCCTTGATTGAAGCCAGTGTAGAAAATTCCAGCAAGTTCTTCTGCATGTTCTTCATGGATTTCCATGAGAGGTTGTTCACTCTTGTGTGGACTACTATCATGCCATAGTTGTAACTACTGGTGGAACAGAACCTGGGGGCTTTCAATCACCAATCCTGGTTCCAAAGAGGCTGCCAACTGTAACCCTCTTGTTGTTTAGCCTAATGGGCATGGAGTCAGTGTGTCTAACAATGGAGTCACTGACTACAAGGACTATCTAGAAGTTGATTTATTCTCCTTAGACATATGAGTGCTGTGATGTTAATCACATATTGATGAAAGGGTGCATGCAGCATGTGTGTTTGGAGGGTTTTGCTGATGCCTACTCTTAATTCAGTCATTTATTCAGTTAGTAACCAGACAAGTGAAAGGATCTTTCCCCTACTGACATGTTGTTGATGACTATTCATTCTAGACCAGTTAGCTGACTTAGCAGAATCTTTGGAATATTTATAACCTAACTTAATGTGAAGTTTGCCTACGTAAAAGTTAGTTATAACAAAGAAAGGCTGCAGAGGTTATATCTTTGGATGGAGGATGTGGGGGCAAATTCCCCACAAAATAATAAATATTCCAGAAATTTAATTTAAACAGATGGCTTTCAGCAAGTTGACTGGACCTGAGTAAGCAGTCTTAAGAAATCAATCATTGACAGACTGTATTATATTCATAAGTAACAGGATCCCTTGTGACTGTGAGAAGATGTTACCAAATGCTAAATTAAAACAACTGCAATCTTCTACAAAATTTAAATCGATTAACAAAGTCAGAATGCTTAATACAAAACTGTCTAAAAAAGAAAGGGGTGCGACTGTGGAAGATAACACTGAAATAGTAGAATGTAAGAAGATTTTACTATTTAATGTTATGACGGCAGACTATTTGATGCATTGACAGGACAGGTGAAATGATAAATTGACCTTAGGAACTGTACCACCATGTAGAAGTCCTGCAGTCTGATTAACTGTACACAGTGGAAGTGTGAAGAAATTAAACTCAGATACAAATAAAACAGAGCTGTTGTTATAGATGGAGGCCAAAACAGTAAAGACTTGAGGGCTAAAAGGCAATAAAGTAAGGAATGGCACGTTACAATTCCCCATTGTTAGCATCTCTGGGTACCACAAAATGACACCTACAGGTGAAATGTCAAAAGATCTTTGTGTTTTTGTTAATGTAGCCATATTTGCAGGGTGGTGTGCAGAGGGCTATCTCCTTTTCAGATGCCCAGTGTGGGACATTTTTGAATGGAACATGGGACTTGGTATGGCAGGCCTCATCCTCAAGAAATACAGAGGACCTCTTTTTACTTTATTGCCCACGCAGTCTATTATAGAATTTTTGCTGCTTCTATTTTATATTGTATTACAGTATGCAACATCCAGTATCACAATTTTGTACAGTATTTAGATGAGATGTAAAAAATGTTTTCCACTAAAACATCAGTACTTTTGTTATTTTTCATGATTTTTCCAGGACTCAAATAAGCAAGTCTAGACTATCCTACAATAGAGGGACGGAGCAACCATGGACAAACACACAGCAGCTGTTTAAAGATGTGCAAAGCCCCATAAGATCCATTTATAAATACTTGTGCATGTCATTTGTTTTAGCTGTGTCTTTTAAGAGTTTTGAACATGTAATGACTTTTGGGAAACTGATGACTTTAAAGCAATGTTGCCAAATTTCTACAGACCAAGATAGGAAATCATGAAGGGTCAGTAACTGGTACATATTTCAAATTTACTGCAAGATACAGAAATGCTTCTCCTTTGCCAGAGCATTCATACAAAAAGCAGAAATGTTTTATTTAAGATGGTCTTGAGAGCTCTTAAATGCTCGGAAAAAATGTTGACGTTTTTCACAGAATATTCTGACCCTTCTAAGTGTGTTTTATTTTGTCATAAACTGCATGACATATATCGATACTGTGTAATTTTGCAATGTCTGTTTTATAAACCCAGAATACCAATGTCTTTAAACTTTTCCTTAATATTCAAGTATATTACTGCTTGCATATTAAGCTTTCCATCATCTCAGTGCACCACATCACAATACTATCCATGAACTGCCTGCCAAGCGGGCAACTTTAGGAACTTTACAGAGCATGAAGTAAAATACTTTTACTGGCACTCACATGTCAGTCCATACAATAAATTAATGCACTGGATTCCCTTCAGTCCCAAAACATTTCATAAGTAAATGTATTTGTTTAAGTAATAAATCATATCTGGATGTGGCTAACGCATGGCTTACCCATAGTTGGTATGCTTTGATCACAAGGGCAAAGCCTGAGTGACTAATCAAAGGCAGCCATGGGTAAATTTCTATTATGCTAGAGATCCTGTCATGCAGCCAGTAAGTAGTAGGACTCATCATGCAAACTCTTCTTTATAAGCTAACTAGAATTTGATCCAGGCACTGACAAGAATGCAGAGCAATCTTTTAAAAACAGTGAGAATGGCACAGCACATCTGCTGGCTTGCCTCAGATCATTAGTTAAAATGAGTTAGTCATTTTAAGTCCAGCTTGCATTTACCAAATATTGAGATAAACACACACACACAGCAATGAACTTGGGTGTTAAAATGAAAAAAGTAGTATTTTCTCTTTCCCTCAACCAATTTCCTTCTATAGCAGCAGTTGTAGCAAAAATAGTTTCACCTTAAAGAATTAGCATATGGGGAACAGGAAGGTTAAGGAGGAACATGCCATACAAACCAGAGCAGTAATTCATACTACTAAATAACTGAAATGTTCAATAGCCCCTAACTCTGTGCAGTAAGCCTCAGGGGGCATATCATTTAACAAATAAATATGAAAACACAGATTGGGTAAATTAAAAGGAAACTTTAATGAGCCACTAAAGTGAAAGATAAGTGCTTATCTTGCACTTTAGTGTTTTAATAAAGTTTCCTTTTAGTTCATCTGATCTGTATCAATACTGTTAAATAGTTAAACAGTGAAATACTGGCTTCTCTGCATTCATATAAGTGGCATTTCATGTCATATACTGGTTTCAAAATGGGAGAAAATGTATTACTTGATTTGTTCAACAGTTGCAGCTAATAATTAAAATACAAGTCAAATAAATGAAGGAAAACTAACAGTAAGAAAAAATTTGTTCTCTAAAGTATTCCCAAGCATTAAATGCAAAATGTTTAATGGCAGTTCAGCAATCAAGTTACAAAGAAAGCATGGAATTTTTCAGTTTTGATTGGTGAAAGCAGTGTATTTTTAATCCATTTAGTTTCACTTTTTCTGATCGTGGATCATGGATAGCTCTTAACAGGCAGATAAAAACATTAAGACCGTGCAGCTTTTGACAGCTGGCAGTACTAACATTCCTACTATAATTTTGTGCATAATTATATTTTATTTCACTGCATTCTAGTGCAGCTAAGCCATATTTCAGGTACACATTTATGATGTAGAAATGTCAATGAAATGTAAAGAAATATGACTATTTAAAGAGTTATTTAACTTGCCCTGTTATTTAGCTTGTCCTATTTTAGGGCTTAACGGATAATTATCACACTTCTCATTAGTCCAGGAGAAGTGACAACTGTTTCTGCTTTGTTAAACGAGTACACTGGGCTATATTGTAATGTGTTCATCTGCAAAATATGTGGCACAAGAAAAGAAATAAAAGTAACTGCCAATAGATGATACCAATAATTACTACAACATGTAGGTGCACTGTTTATGCATTTATGCTTTTGTTAGACTTCTCAGACTTCATTATGGTGGCACATCTCTGGCACTCATGGTTAAGTAGTACACAACTCACATCCCCACCATTAATTGTGACTTATTTCTATTATATAATGGTATTATTTAAAAATATATATTTCTTACCTTTTTTTAAAATAGTCATTTCATTACAGAAAGTCTTTCCCTTCTTTATGTAATCATTAACCTCAGTATCTTGAGGCATCTTAGAGATATATTGTACATAAGTACATGCATGGTGAATGTGCTATGATTCACTTTGAATGTATCTGAATCTCTAAATTTTTGCCACTGGAAAAAAAGATGGCTAAAGGTACTTAAACTATCCTGTCCTGGATGTCCTTTCAGTAAATTAGGTTCTTCAGCAAACCCTTTTCATTGACTTCTCCAGCGATGCAAAATCTTGTGGATAACAGGCCAGCATCAGCCTTGGGAATTCAAGAAACTGGAGTCCATTTCAAGTCAGTTTGAATTTTGTCACTTGGATGCACTGTTTAGAAGAGATTATTAAAATATAGCAGTTATAGACACCTTTTATCTGTAGGAAGTGGCACTCTGGATGTTTTTTAATTTTTACATTGGATGTAATAAAGATGATATTTTTAAAATTTGATAAAGTACTGCGTAAAACCAGTTTATCATCAGTAAATGTATGTCAAGCACATTTTGTTTATATTTAGAGTTATTACACCACTGTCATGAACATAAGCATTTTAAGACATTCATAACACTGCAATGTATGTACACCTTCTGCTGCATATGCACAAATGCATGCATCTTACTTTGATAAATCATCCATCATCTGCAATAGATTTGCATGGGGTAGGGCACCAAGGGATAAAGGATTTGCAGGATGAAAAGTTAATAAGTGATGGATCAGTGCTGCATCACATACAAGTAAATGAGACACTTGTTCTTAACAAGAAGTGATCACCAAGAGGTACAAGGCCAAAGCACTTTTACCTTACATCATCTTTGCATGTCTAAAGGCCTTGCTCATCCTTTCATTCTGCAGCATGTCCGCACTCAGTCTATTCTTAGCACAAATCATCCATCACAAGGGCACTGAGATGCAATTACCTTATGCATCAAATACATCAGCACACCACTGCAAAAGTAAGAATGTGGTCACTCTTAATTCCTCCAAACTTCCTCTCTCTCTCCAGCTGCAGTTTCAGATTGAAATGGAAGGGTATATAGGTGATGGGACTTTGAACACTAGAGGCATAGAAATTAGTTGCATTTCTGTCTGCTTTTGGGACGCTGGTGTGTGGAGTTTGAGGGAGAAACAGTAATTGCCTTCTATCTATCTTTAATTCTTTGCCATGGCTCTTTTTTTCTGGTTTAGGGGCAATAAAGTAAAATGTATCTATCTATCCATCTATCTATCTAGCTATCTATCTATCCATCCATCCATCGATCCACCTGTCTACCTAACTGGCTATCATGTGCACAAAGCAGCTGGATTTAAGGTGTATGGATTCTTTATTAAAGCTGCTCATAAGAGCAAGCACTTTCTTCTCTTAAATGGACTTGTCAGCAACATTACTTAGTATAATTAACAAAAGCTGTACTTGGAGTTCTTAATTGTTCTTAAAGGATAATTAAGAAATCCAGAAAAGTTCCTGAGTTCTGTCACTTGGAGGTATAAAAAATAACACTGCTGTAGAAGATGAGGGTTGACGAAGGATTCCTACTCAACGCCAGATACGCCTGGAGGGTTAAGAGATTTATTTATTTATTCATAAATTCATACATTCAGAGATTGTTGCTAGACTAATGACCTGGGGCGCCTTTCTAAGCCTAGCCAAGTTTTCCCTAAAGAATACTGATTTCCTGTATCTGAATAGGACATTGCAAACAGGTATTTATAAGCTATCTGTGTCCATTAGGGACATGGGTTCCAGGCCCAGTGTAAATTTCCTATTCCCCATCCACTGGTCTAAGTTGTACTTAAACTGGGTAATAGATGAACTCAGCTTGACATGGATAGGAAGCCTGTTCCATAGGACGGTCAGTCTCTGGCACACATATTTGTATTTCCAGCATGTTCTGTTTAAGTCACAGACAAAATTCAGGTCCCTAGACCTTATATTTCTGGTAGCCTTTGACTTACGAATATGTAGGAGATTCATGAGTCTGGGGTTTGAGGATGCCTTGTAAGTCAGGCATAGATCGCCCCTCAGCAATCTATAGCAGACTGAGTAGAAGGAAGAATTTTAAGGTGTTCTGCATAAGGCAGTTTTGTTATACCTTGTATTCTTTATATAAGGAACCTCCAAGTTCACTCTAGTTGCTGCATATGCCTGGTCAGGCACATAGCAGAGGGAACATTGTACTCCATGATTGGTCTGATAAGGGTGGAGTACAGTGGAATAATGACCTCTTTGGACGTAGATGCCATGCTCTTCCTTATACATTGTGGAATATAAAAGGAATTCCTCAGAACTGTGGCCAGATGGTAGTCAAAGGTTAGGCTACTGTCTATGTGTGTACCCAGATCCCTAACCACTGGGTTGACTCTTAGGGCCATATTATTAACATGGTAATTAGCTGAGATAGTTAACTTTCCAAAGGGTACAATTATGCATTTCTTAGCATTATGTTTAAGACAACTTCTTCAGCACCATTTGTTAGTCAAAGATAGACCTTTTTGAAGAATGCTAGTGTCTGCAGGGGTATTGATGATAACCCCCAGCTTGCAATCATCTGTAAACTTAGTCATCCATAAACCTTCAGCATTTGCTTCCATTTCAGAGAAATAGATGCCAAAAGGGAGCAGTCCCAGTACAGAGCCCTGGGGGAATCTGCTAGTGACTGGCCTCTTGGTGGAGGTGGCCTCACCTATTTTGACCTCCTGGGTCCTATCAGTGTGCCAGTTTGCTATCCTGCAGGTGATAAAAGGGTTTATATCTAAATTACTGAGCTTGTCTATAATGCCTAGTGCGGTTTTGAATCAAAAGCCTTGGCCAGGTCAAGGTAAGCTGTGTGCACAGTCTTACATTTATGCAATGCTTTGGTGACCCTTTCAGAAAAGGCCACCACATTTAATAGGCATGACCTTCCTTTAACAAAGCCAAACTGTGACGAGTTCAGCATTTGCAGGTTACCTATGTCCTAATTTATCATGTCCATGATGATTATTTCCATGGCCTTGCATGAGGCTTTTCAGACTTATGGGCCTGTACTTACCTGGATCAATGGTTGAACCTCCTTTGTGCATGGGGAATGACTGTAGCCATCTTCCATTCCTTGGCACAAAACCTGACTGAAGGCTCAAGCTGAAAAGTGAGTCAAGTGGACCAAAGAGATTATGTTTCATGCTATTTATTAAACATCCTGGCATGTTATCGGGGCCCATCAATGCAGTGTTTTTGACCTTGGATAGTGCATTGATGACCTATTACATTGTAAAGGTTGGGGGGATTGTGGTATGTGATATTTCCTTTGGACTACTGGGGAGGAGTGGGGGGAGAAATTTGAGCTGAAGGTGTCAGCCTAAAGGTTAGTAATGGTTTCTGGTTCATGGTGGGTGTTGCCATTTACAATACGTTCTCCACATTGTTGTGTATTTCCCCTGAGATTATGGACATAGCTGAAGAAAGCTTTGTGGGTGTCCTTTGCCTGAGAAGCTATTTTTGTTCTTCAGATTTAGCCTTTGAAATATTAATTAATCCTCTTAACTGCCTGTTTAGATTTGTCAGGTTGCTTTTGGTATGTATGGCTTTGTTCCTCCTACCCTTGACCAAGATTTTTTTTCTTTTGTTGTATAACTGATTGATATTGTGATTCCACCAGGGTGGCTTGCCTTTTGAGTTTGTCTTATTCTTAATGCAAGTGTGCACAGCTCATTCTATACAGCTATCAATATGGCTGTACAGAGATTTTGTGAATATCTCAGCATATGCTATGGTATTTACCGGGTTTGGGGATGCTTGAAATTAAGCCAAGATGTTGATTAGTAGAGGGGACAGGTTAGCCTTGGAAGAGTTCCTAAAGGTTTTTGGTTTCACTAGATTCCTGGATTTAATTTTTATGTCAAGAAATACTGCCTTATGGTTAATCTAAAACGTGAAGACATTACATTGTGTGAGGAACATCGCCCCCCCCCCATGTTCATGAGTACAAGGTCAAGGATGTTTGTATCCCCTGGTAGGAAAATGGACCAACTGTTCCAGGATGTTCGTATTAACAAACTTTAGGAATCACAGGGCTTGTACATTACAAGTGGTGCGGGAGTCCCAATCTATAGAGGGGTAGTTGGGATCCCCCATGAATATAGAGCATTGGCTTGAACGTTGACAAACTTTAGTACATTGAGATAGACAGTATGGGTTTCCTGAGACATGGACGGGGACCTATAGGTTACAAAGATATGGTACAACACTCTGTTTATGGTGAGTTGCACATGTATGAGTTCCAGTGAATCATACACTTTAAATAGTCTGGATGTGAGGTTGCTTTTAATATAGACTGAGACTCTTCCAACTTTAGTTCCCTCCTGTGCAGTAGCTGGTCTAAAGGTGTGAAAGGGATTATAACCTTGTATTGCTGGAGTACTCTCCATGACTTTAAACCATGTCTCCATTGTTACATAGATGTCTACACTCTCCAGGGAGAGGAAGCTTTGTAGGGAGTGTAGTTTCTTGTTAAGACTTCTAGCATTAAGCCTTACCATCTTCAAATATTCCTTCATAGATTCAGTTAAGTTGGTAGGTTCATCATTTTGGCATTGCCTAAAAAGGCACTATGGGGGTGGAAGAGGTCTTTGCTAATATCCAAAAGGCTAGAGGGAATAAATGCAGACCATCCCTGGATGGCAAAGCAGCATGGTCTGTCGACCATGTCCTCCCAGGCTGTCAAAATTGTATCCCCTGGATTGACACCAGAAGCTAACCCAGTGGTTAAAATCAATCATTTTCTGTTGGTAATGTGGCACCATCCTTGGAGAAGTTCGTATGCTGCTCAGTGCTAGGCTCATACCGGCCTGAGACACATAATCAGTGAGCTCAATCATGTCTTATTTCATATAGTCAAGAGAGGTGCGTCTCAGGTCATTAACACCCACATGGACTATGACAGAGTCATTCTGGTACCTGAGGTTCAAGATCTGAGTGCCTGTGTGACTTGATAGATCCAAGCCCCAGAAAGGTAGTTAACCATGACTCTCTACTTACTCAGTCTGGTGAGGAGGGATATCAGTGTGCCTCACTATAAAATCATCAGTGACCAGGAAATTTGGCTATGTACTGGTTTGCCTTAAGGGCTTAGCAGTAGAGGCACTGGATACAGTTTTACTAGGTGTAGCTGTGATGGTATTTTAATAGAGTGTTTACATGATGGCTGATGACCCTTTCTTGGGCTGTACTGTGCAGGAGGTCTTAGTGTTTTAGGAAGGTTATTTGTACATTCCTCAGAGTAAGTAGTTTTATGTGTAGGGGTATTCACCTTGTGCAGTAGACATGGTGGACATTTGATTACTGGGAAAGTCCGACTGGGTAGAAACCCATTTTCAGTGGAGGCCCAGGGAGAAAAGCTCCAAATTATGACAAAATATTTTAAAAACAATAATTTTACAATCTTCAAAAATAAAACAAAAATATCTGCAGTTCAAATAATTATAACAAATTAGAGATGACATAAAAACATTGGTTAAGAATCGATACAAGTTATATGAAAATCATTTAATATTTATAGAAATGCTAGACAATTTGTAGAAAAATGAAAGATAAGTTAGTTTAATACAAACATGTATTGCAATATGAAATGAGGGAAAAACAGGCTTATGGTATATTTAGAGAGGAAGTCATGGAAGAGAATTTGATAGAAATAAAGAACTAAATGAAGAAGGGAGAGTAAGATGGTATAAGGAATGAAAAAGTACTTGGTCACATTTTGGGATATAGTTTGCCCTGGTTTTGAACAATAAGAGATACACATTTTAACTAGGAAGTCTTTCAGAGTGGTTTTAAAGGTGGGAGGGAGGTTATTGACCTGACTGAAATAGGTAAGGCGCTGTAGGCCTTAGCAACCTTGTACAAGTACAGGCAATGACCAGCAGATCTGATAGGTTTGTAAACAGACTGGAGTTTTTGGTCACTGAATCACAATGACCGATTGGGAACATAGTTGTGTTGAATGTTTTTTAGTGCTGGACAGGCAGATGGATGCTGGATAATTTTATACATGGGAAGATGCTGTGTATATATTAACTGATGAGGTAGTTCTAACCAATTAAGGCTTTTTACTGCTATACAGTGATGGGTTCTAAAAGAGGTATTTGCTGCAAATTTAGCAACTTTGTTATAGCATTGTTCAAGTTTTAATTTTTGTGAAGCCTGGAGGTTAGTAAGGATAGAGCACCATAAAGAACTGTGGGGAGAAGATAAGTAGTGGCAAGTGACGTTTTAGTAGTATCAGTGAGAAAGTTTTTGTCTGTGTAAAGCATCTCTAGTTTTTGATGAGTTTTTCTCATGCAATTTTGTATATGCAGGTCGAATATAATCTTATCATCCATTATCACTACTAGTAATTTGATATGAGAAGTGACTTCAAAGTTATATTATCAGAAAGAGGACTTTAAATTATTTTTTTCATTAGAGAGGGATTTGGGAATAAAAAGTAGTAATTTGGTCATTTGGGGGTTGAAAATGAGTTATGAATTACAAAGCCATTTTTTCAGTGGCTGATAAAGCTTCCAGAGTAATTTTTTGGAGGTGTACCATGTCAGATTTGCAAATCATCTGCGTATTGTATTATGGTGGCCTGTTGTATGGATACATAGAGTGTGTTGGTGAAAATGTTAAAGAGAAAGGGACCACGGATGCCTTGTTGTACACCAGTGATGACAGGGAGGTAAGTAGAGAGCATGCGGTGCCATTTTACTGGCTGATACTTATTGGGCAGGTAGCTTTTGAACCAGAGATGGGTAAGTTGAGAGAGACCTAGTGAGGACATTTAAAGTAAAAGTTTACTGTGACAAACTATGTAGAAGGCTTTAGATAAGTCTAGAAATAAGGAAGAGACTAGTTTGCTGTTATCTGTTAACAGTATCTATATAGGTTAGAAGGGCTGTACAAGTACTTTGGGAAGGACAGAAGGCATGTTGTGTAGTGTATAGGAGCTCTTCCTGCAGGATATAGTCTAGCAATTGTTTTTGAATACATTTTTGAAGTACTTTGGTGACGGGAGATAAGATTGCTATACAGTGGATATAAAAAGTTTACACACCCCTGTTAAAATGCCAGGTTTTTGTGATATAAAAAATGAGACCACAATAAATCATTTCAAAACTTTTCCCACCTTTAATGTGACCTATAGCCTGTACAATTCAATTAAAAAACAAACAAATCTGTTAGGGGAAAAAATATAAAAAATAAAAAAAATTACAATACGCTGGTTGCATAAGTGTACACACCCTTAAACTAACACTCTGTTGTGTGTGCACACCCTTAAACTAATACTTTTGATTTAATTACAGCATTCAGTCTTCTTGGGTAGGAGTCTATCAGCATGGCACCTATTGAATTGGCAATATTTGCCCACTTTTCCTTGCAAAAGTGCTCTAACTCTGTCAGATTGCGAGGGCATCTCTTGTGCACAGCCCTCTTCAGGTCACACCACAGATCATCTATTGTATTTAGGTCTGGGCTCTGGCTGGGTCATTCTAAAACTTTAATTTTCTTCTGGTGAAGCCATTCTTTTGTTGATTTGGATGTATGCTTGGGGTCATTGTCATGTTGAAACGTGAAATTCCTCTTTATCTTCAGCTTTCTAGCAGACACCTGAAGGTTTTGGGACAAAAGTGAATGGTATTTGGAACTGTTCATAATTCCCTCCACCTTGACTAAAAGCCCCAGTTCCAGCTGAAGAAAAGCAACCCCAAAGCATGATACTGCCACCACCATGCTTCACCGTGGGGATGGTGTTCTTTTGGTGATGCAAAGCATTGTTTTGGCACCAAACATACTGCCAGAAAGTTCAACCTTGGTCTCATAAGACCATAACACATTTTCCCACATGCTTTTGGGAGACTTGATGTATTGTTTTGCAAATTTTAGCCAGGCCTGGATGTTTTTCTGTGTAAGAAAAGGTTTCTGTCTTTCAACCCTACCCCATAGACCAGACATATGGAGAATACAGGAAATTGTTGTCACATGTAGTACACAACTGGTACTTGCCAGAAATTCCTGCAGCTCCTTCAGTGTTGCTGTAGGTCTCTTGGCAGCCTCCCTGACCGGTTTTCATCTTGTCTTTTCATCAGTTTTGGAGGGGCGTCCAGTTCTTTACAACATCAATGTTGTCCCATATCTTCTCCACTTTTTGATGACTGTCTTCACTGTGTTCCATGGTATATCCAATGCTGTGGATTTTTTTTTGTACCCTTCTCCTGACTGATACCATTCAACAACAAAATCCTTTTGATGCTTTGTAAGCTCTCTGTGAACCATGGCTTTTGCTGTAGCAGACAACTGAGTAAATGTCAGGATAATCCTACTAGGACAGCTGAACTTTATTAGGGGTTAATCCAAGTCTCTTTAATTGATGGTTGGATGTGTACCCAAGAAGACTGAATGCTGTAATTAAATCAAAAGCGGCTTCAACAAAGTATTAGTTTAAGGGTGTGTACGCACAACAAAGTATTAGGTTAAGGGTGTGCAGACTTATGCAACCAACGTATTGTACATTTTATATTTTTTATATTTTTAACAGATTTGTTTGTTTTTCAATTGAATTGTACAGGTTATAGGCCACATTAAAGGTGGGAAAAGTTTTGAAATAATTTATTGTGGTCTCATTTTTTTATATAACAAAAGCCTGGCATTTTAACAGGGGTGTGTAAACTTTTCATATCCACTGTAGGTCTAAAGTTATTAATGTCTGTTGAATTTCATCCTTTGTACAGAGGGATAAAGTGCGACTTTTTCCAGAGAGAGGGAATGTGGGATTCCTGGACTGACCTTTTTATAAAGATTGATACAGGATAGGCAATGCTATTGGCTGCTATTTTTAGGTATTCACTTGGAAGGTCATCAGCTGAAGAAGAACATAGTTTAAGTTTGTTTATGAGTAGTTTTACAGGGTCTATATTAGATATTCGAACACTTAAAAGTTTGAATATCTATAAAAAGAATATTTAAAAAAAAAAGATAAAGTAAAGGGTTTAAGCAGGGGGGGCAAGCCCCCCTGCACCTCCCGCACCCCCTGCTACTTAAATATACCAACTCCGAGATTGCACTTCAGTGTGCTACAGTGCTGAAACAGAAAATTTCCCATTTCCTACACTGTAGCGTGATCTTGGAGTTGGTATATTTAAATAGCAGGGCGGTGTGGGGGGGTGCACTTTAGTTTTTCTTTTTTTTTTTTTTTTTTTTTTTTTATTTTTAAGTATATTCGAGCATTTAAGCGTTCGATCACTAAAGTTCGTTCTTTAGTGATTCCAACTTTTAAGCGTTCAAATACCTAATATAGACCCGTTTTATACAGGATGTAGATATGGTGATATGTGGCTATTGGGCACAGTTGGGGTTAGATATTGAGGAGTCCTTGGTTAGAGGAAAATGTTGCCTGGTATACACGGTACCAGGACGACATGTTTTTTATCTGGAAAGCATCACCATCTGAGGTCCCTGCTTTCCTAAGGACCATTTCTAATTTGACTTCTTTTTTGGAATTCACCTACAACCTGCAGGAGTTTAGTATTAATTTTTTGGACATACTGGTTAGTAAGGATGTGATGAATTCAAGATATAAGAGTGTTATTTATCGTAAGCCCACCTACTCTAACGCATTTTTACATTTTACTAGCAGTCATCCTAAACATCAAAAGAAGGCTGTAGTGAAAGGTCAGTTAGTTAGGGCAGCTAGGATGGTGTCGGATTTTGAAGACTTTCTGTTGGAATGTGAACAATTAAGACGCATGTTTCTAAACAGAGGGTATCCTTCTTTAATGTTATCTGATATTAGCATTGAAGTTATTAACAAGAGAAGATCTGTTTTTTATAAACCAATCCTGTCGTTTACTTGTGTTAGTGCCGCATCGGTTCACACAGACGTATCAGAACTGGCTGTTGACACCAAAGTAGATTCCACTTCTGTAACTAGGTTTTTGTGCACCTTTTCTGTTGACCACCACCATATTAGGAAGGTGTTTAACAAAAATTGGGCCTTAATTTTAGATGACAGTTTTTTGTCCCACCGATTGGGGGAGGCCCCGAAAATTACCTTTAGAAAGGGGCGCAATTTAAAAAGCATGCTCGAGTGTCATTCATGTCCTGCTCGTCAACAAGTGTTAGCAATGACTAAGTGTGGGGCGTGTAATCAATATAAGTATGTTCTGACAGATTCTAAAGTTTTTGTTAGGAATGTTGAATATCATATAACAGGGAAATATAGCTGTGAAACTAGTGGGGTGGTTTACCTGGCCTTATGTCAGAAATGCGCTGCTTTCTATATAGGGAAAACTGAAAGGAAGTTTAAGCAGCGCATTTATGAACATATTTATGCTATCTCAAGGCACGATTCTAACAATGCTCTTGCCAGACATATTGGTGCATGCCCTGATCATCATTTTAAGTTTACGATCTTGGGGAAAGTGAAGGTAGACAACAAGGGAGGTCCGTGGCAAATCCATTTAGATAATAATGAATTTGCCTGGCAGATCCGTACTGGGGCATATATGCACCCAGGTCTAAATGAGTATGTTTCCATCTCTTGTGTTTTGAAATTGTTATCTTTGAAAAGGTAGCCCTCCTTTTATGTGTGGAATTTAATTAGTTGCTGTATGTGTATAATGTTAAGAAGAACGCTTGCTTTTATTTTTGGTTTTTTATATTAATTTAATGTGGTCTTATTGTTTAACACAGTTTATGGTATAGTTAAAAGCAAGTTGTTTCTGCATTTATTCCTGCTATCAAGTATGCCCTACTGTTTATTTTAAATATTTTAATATGTTAAGGTTTTTCTTAGTGTGAGTGTGTGGGTGTGTGTGTGTGTGTGTGGGGGGGGGGGGGTGTCTATTTACACATATTTACACATATTTATATTTATATTTATATCTATATTCATTTTTATCTTGATGTTAAGAATGAATTATGAATGTTTTAGTGTGTGGACGCCCACAATTTTACATGCATTCACATGCACACAATATTTTATGGCAAGGATGAGGAACAGAGTGTGGCAATACTGATTTATTTATTTATTGTGGTAGCAAGCTATTTTTATATGCTTGTCATTGATCGAATGTAATTAATTAAAATTGTTTGATTACTTAATTGATGTTAAATGGTATAAATGCGATTGCAGGCTGTTTTTAAAATTTGTCTGAGTAAGGAGAGGCATTGAGCTCTCTGAAAGCGTTTTTGGTGCTTACGTTATCTATTAAACTTCGTTTGCCTTGGATTTGGCTGCTGGTGCTCGTTTTTGTTGTATATATATACATATATATATATATATATATATATATATATGCACACACAAATGTGTGCGTGAAAATATATATATATATATATATATATATATATATATATATATAAATCAATATACATATATATATATATATATATATATATAAATATATATATATATATATATATATATATATATGTGTGTGTGTATGTACATGTATACATATATCTACATATGTGTGTATATATATATATATATATATATATATATATATATATATATATATATATATATATATATATCCATATCCTTGTTAGGTGTAAACATGACTGTATGACAGTTGTATATACCTTCCCAGATGTATCACACCAGATTTATCTGATATGTGTATATTTAGATATAACAACATACTGATTCAACACTAATTTCACTAACAAGTACTACATGATTGTAGAAGTCAAAGCAGTTGTTTACTACTATTCAGTACATGTACTGAATGATATATTTGAACAAGCAACAAACATTTGTACAGCTCAGATAGTTTAGTGGTGAAGTGCTGTGACCAAGGGCGCCCGCAGGCAGGTGCAAGGGGGTGCACTTGCACCCCCCCTGGAATCGGCTGACTAGATCATTTTAAAAACTTTTTTTTTTTTTTTTTTTTTTGTATGTGCGTTCTTCTTTAAGAAGATAGTGCATTCTTCTTTAACAGTCCAGTCGCGGGCGTGCTGACATCATCGCTGTCGCTCATGCAATGATTTAGAGGTTTGAGATGATTCGAGCGGGAATAGAAGATGGGACACTTTCAGGTAAAGGAGTTTGCAGACGGATTATTCGAGCGGGAACGGAAGATGGGACCTGAAACGGAATAGTAAGCGGGAACGGAAGATGGGACACTTTCAGGTAGGTAGGTGTGTGAAACGGAAGAGTAAGCGGGAACGGAAGATGGGACACTTTCAGGTAGGTGTGTGTGTGTGCAGGTGAAGATCAACCAGGGATGTCCTTAGAGAGTCCTATTCTTTTTGGTTTATATATAAAATAGAAAGCTGATTAGAAAAGAACAGTCTTTCATAACATAAAAATATTGTTTAAACACTGATCTTCTGAAAATAGTTTAGTCGCAGTGTTTTTTTACATTAAAAGGGCAGAGAACATCTTTACTGTACAAGGATAGAAGACACAAGGAGTGCACTAGCTAGACACACGATGCAGATGGGAAATAAACACAAGTTTAAATTCAGTGTGATGCAAGTTATATATCCTGGTAATAGAATGGGAGATATAAGGAATGCTACTGAAAAAGCTGAACCAAGATGAATAATTCGGCTGCAAGGCAATAAGAGTTTCTTTTTAAATGATGCTGTCAGCCTGAAACCTTTTCTAAAAGACAGGAAATTAGTGCACTGAATATATTTTGTTTTACATGAGTTTTAGATAGGCATGCTAGTTATATATTTTATATATAGTTATATATTTAAACATTTCAGAGAAATATTTATAGTTATAAGTTATATATGTATTGTGTCTTAAAATCATTGACTTGACAGAGAAACTAGCACTTTTTGTGCTTTTCGTATTAAGAATGCATTTCTTAGTCAGATCTTTGAGTGATGGGTGTGGACGTTTTAATGTTAGGGATGTTGTTATGACAACTGGCATTTTAATTGTTTAATAAGTTGAATGATTTACATCTTAAATAGGCATGAATTATTGGTGGTTGCATAACAGTCTGAGGAAGTATAGTGGATCCATGTGAAAGCGCTTACTGATTTGTATTGTGTTTTTATTTTCCACATTAAAGTTTTTATTTCGTTCCATGCTGTGTTGCTGTATTCATTTGTTTTTTTACATTAGAAATGTGAAGTCATTTTTTACTAACTTAGCTCTTAAGATCTGAGAATATAAATCTTAATATAAAAATATCTTCTTGTACAACGTGTCTAAACACACCAAATAAGGGTATTGTAAGCAAAAAAATGAAATCAAGTCAAACAACTTGTTAAATATAATCTTATAACAGGGAGTGAGATATATCATCATCCTTGTTCTATGTAAATAAGGATGAGCAGTGAAACTGGATGAGGTGGGTTGAGAAGAAAGAACATTTTAGGAATGCATTACAGGCAGTACAAAGACAGAAGACAATATTGAGAGAGATGAACTATATGGTGGAAATTAGATAAATCAATAGGGTTTAAAGGATGGAGGGATACAATATGCGTTGTTGGTCTACAATATGTCAGCCAAAAAGTGTAAGTGGAAGAAGAGTGGAGTGTATGATATGGAATTTCGATGTGCAAGTCTACAACATATTAGTATTAATGGGGAGAGATCTGTATGCAAATTATCTCATGTTCAAAACAGGAATACTGTATTGTTGAGGTGGGTGTCAGTATGCAGCTTGTTGATAAAAATGTTGAATAAGAGGTGGAGTAATATTGATCTTTGGACAGTGACTGCTAGGAAGGAGGTGAGATTTTGTTTCCATTTGACTGCTAGCTGCTTGTCAGTCAGATAGCTATGGAGCCATATGAAATAGGGCTGGGTGAGGCTGAGGGAAGGAAGGTCAGTACGAAATTGTTGAATGGATACTATGTCAAACACTTTTGATAATGCTAATAATAGAATGTTGGTTTATGACATTGGCGAAGATGAGGAGAGCAGTGGTAGCACCGTGGTGAGGTCTAAAGCCATGCTTGGTTTAGGAGAGAAGGTGGTTAGTCAGCTATATGGCTAAGCCAGCTATAAAAATAAGGTACATAAGGAAAGCTGCTGGTGGAATGCAGAAGTCCAGGAAGTCATCAAAAGAAAGGAGTGCAGGAATAAGTAGGAGACAGAAAAGTCAGACCAGGCTAGTAGGAAATACTGGTTGGCTAACAAAGAGGCTAAGAGCAGGGTTGCAATAGCAAAGCACAAAGCATCAGAGGCACTCTATCAGCTTCTGGAAAGTGTTTCAGTAGATGGTGTAAAGAAACTATATCATGTTGCCTGGCAAAGATAGAAAGATAAAAAAGATAATCAGACACCTTTCATAAGAGATAACAACTGGCTCACCAATCATCAAAGTTTATTTTGAAGGATGTGAAGATGTCATTATATTTTATGTGTAAGCATAAATTGTTCCAGATATAGAGCAGAAAGTTGGGTAAAAAAAAATATATAGATATGTTTCTTGAATGTATTGTATGTGTGTGTGTGTGTGTGTGTGTGTGTGTGTGTGTGTGTATATATGTGTGTGTATATATATATATATATATATATATATATATATATATATATATATATGGCATTGTTTAATTTCGAGAAATAATTAGGAAAATTTTATTGAAGAACAGAGATAAGAGTATAGATTTTAGTATTAAAGAATCCCTGGCAGGTATAATTTGCTGTAGTAAACCTTCTAGTGTTTCTAATAGATTTGGAGTTTAATAAATGGTTGAAGAACTCTGAATAAAGACACCAAAGAAGATATATGGAAGGATTGTAGAAGCAGGTTAATTCATCCTTCATAAGAAGGAGCAAGATAGCATCAGATTTGTTAAGAATAGCTTTATATTCAGATAAAACTAAGCTATGCCCAGAGAGCACAAAGAACCCTTTCTCTGGTACTATTATTACTACTACTAAGCCTTTAGTTTGTGTCTTTCAACTTTTCCCGGTTAGGGGTCGCCACAGTGGAACTCCGGTCCGCTAATGATTGACAGTAGAGTTTTACATGCTGGCTTGCCGGACTAAGCCTTTAGTACCAAGTGTAAAATGTTTTAGTACTACATGAAGTCTTACTAAACTTCCTTCCTATCTTCTTGAATGCCTATCTGTGAAACAAGAGCAGGGCCGTAACTCTTTCAAGCAGTGTCTTAAGTAGGCAAAAAGCAAAATGGCAGTACAGTAAACTCTCAGTTAACTGGCACCCATGGAGTTTGTTAGATGCTGGATAACTGTAGTTTCTGGTTGCTTGAGCGTTACTATTAAAAATAGGCCTGAATAATACTGTACCCTATACTATTTGTTTGCTTTGACTTGTTCTCAGGTTGGGGAGAGAGGAAATGTATTCCTATCTTCCTTTTTAAAACTCTAAAACTCTAAAAACGTAAGCTATGTTTCTGTAGTGGGAAAACAAAGTGCAACACATGAAAATTGTACTGTATTTCTTTGACATTTTTTTGCCGGTTGCTTGAGAGTGATGGTTGCTTGATTTCCGGTTAACTGAGTTTACTGTAGATGTAAGTGGCTGCCAGCAAAGGATGAAAGTTTTCATAGCAGTTTGATCTTTTCCGTTAGGATAGTATGATGCTCCTTGTTTAATATTATTCCTTTTATTCTACCAGTTTCTACAGATAGCTGACAAATTAAACAAAACTAGCCATCTTCCTCATTTGAATGCAGGAACCTGACAAATGATGTATGTGTTACCTACTTAATTAAAAACTGTAACTTTTGTCCGGCAGGTCCTGGCATCCATCATTTCATGCAGTCAGGTGCTCCAGTGTCCGATAACTTATTTTTTCATCATGCACATGCTGAGATTTCCTCAGGTGCAGACAATGTGTCGTGACTAAATGATCTGCAGATAACAGAAAAATGAAGGCATACTGTTAGGAAAGCAGACATTGAGCTCATCACCAGTGTCTGGAAGAGTAAAATCAGTATGCACAGTTTTAATGAGAAAAAACTAGTTAAAAGTTGTATTATTATTATTATGTTTATTATTTTAGTTCATAAGTTATTCGTGCATTTAACCCTTTCATGCAAGTGAAATGCTAATTCAGGAGCATTTAATTTTTTTAGTCTTACTAGTGGAGGGCATTTACAGAATGACACATGAGAGTAACATCGGCAGTGCTATTTTCAAAGAAATTTCTTGCGTTTATGAAGTAGCATAGGTCACTAACAGGCTGGATGTAGAGAGAGAGAGAGAGACAGAGAGAGGGTGATACTGTTCTGTGGTGGGGATTATTATTATTATTTCCATAATTATGGTACCTGCCTTAGTAGTTGCAATAGTGTTTTTGCTGTAAGGGATAAGATAAGGGAAGAAAGTGATACAGATATGAAAGTTTTAAGAGTCATTTTAAATGTAAAGAAGCACCAGCATCCTGGAAGAAAGCAGTGATGACTGTAATACCTCAAGATGATAAAAAAACATCAGATCTAGTTTCATACAGACACATTTTGATTCTAAACCATGATTATAGTGTTTAAATCTATAATGGCTGCAAGAATGGCAAAAGTAATGAAAAAATGATAGATATGGACCACTGTGGTTTTGTGGAGGACAGGCAAAGATTTGACAACATTAATAGAACAACCATGATCCAGAGGGAAGCAGATTGTAAGAAAACACTGCTGTTGTTGGTAGGTCTTGGTGCAGAGGAAGCATTCGGCAGAGTAAGCAGGGATCTTATGAGCAGGGCAATGGAAGCATTTGCATTCCCTGATAAGATAATAAGGTTGATTATGAGGCTATATGAGGGATTGGAGGCAAAAATTAAAGCAGGGGGTTCCACTCTGATAAGTTTTGTTTGAGCAGAGGAACCAGGTAGTGCTGCGTCTTTTCCCTTTGTTATTTGTGTTATATTTAGAACCAATGACAAAGAAAATAAGGGTCTCAAAAATGCAAGGATATAATTGGTGTGATAACCAAGAAAAGTTGGCATTACATGCAGATGATATTATTTTGTACTGGATGAAACCAGAATAGGACATTTCAGTGCTGTGAAACATTGTGAGGCTGTGTGTGAAACGGAATAGTAAGCAGGAACAGAAGATGGGACACTTGTAGGGGTGTGTGTGTGTGTGTGTGTGTGTGTGATGCCCCAGGTGTACATGGTGGTGGGTAGAGAATAAGGCTTGAACCCTGTACCTTGGGTCCAAGTGGCAAGAGCCTGAATTCCCTACCCACCACCATTTGTAAAAATGTTGCAGGATTTTCCCTCATACTTTTTCTGTTCCTCATAAAATCTGTGGTTTCTGCATTTGTGTCCTTGTTGCCTGACAGCTAAATGCTATCTGGTTTTATTCTTGGCTGTCTGGAGTGTTTCTCCCTGGGCCTCTGCTAAAAATTAGCTTTTTTTTTTTCAAAGTCAGACTTTCCTGGTTAATAAATGTGAAAAATGGACACATTTCAATATCGGACTTCATATTCTTTAGAAAGTGTATGGTAACAAAAGCAAGTTTTTATTCTAGCAATTTTCTAAGTGGACAAGAAGAATATTTGAAATGTATCCCTGTGTTTGGGACTGTATTCCCCCCATTATTGGCATCATCCAGGTTTTGTGCTAGGGTTGAGAGTTATGGTAAGAATTGAATTCACTGAATATGTTTGGGGGCTGTATTAACCCAGTATTGGCTTTGTTCAGGTATTTATTGGCCTCATCCAGGTATTTATTGGCTTCATCCAGGTTTTTTGCTAATGTTGAGAGCTATGGTAAGAACTGATTTCACTGAAAATGTTTGGGGGCTATATTCTCTCATTACTGGCTTTGTCCGGGTGTTATTTGCTAAGAGGTTGAGAGCTATGGTGAGAACTGATCACTGAATGTTTGGTGGTTGTAGTCACCCATTATTGGCTTTGTTCAGGTCTTTTGTGCTAAGGTTTACAGCTGTGCTATGGTGAGAACTGAATTCACTAAATTGTAAAGTTTCAGTCTTCCTCTTTCACAAAACAGCTGATTTGGCGTAGTGGTATGTTGCTTTGACTGTTTTGCACGGGGTCCCCTGGGTTCAAGACGTGGCAGTGAAATGTATGGTGGTAACGCAGCATTTTATTCTAGCAACTTTCAAACATTATACAAGCAATGTTTAAAATGTGTCCCTGGTTTTTGGCCTTTTGCCCCCCCCCCCCAATAAATTTCAGCTTTTTCCAGATTTCTTGTGCTGCAAAGTTCAGAGATACAGCTGAGTGTCGATTAGATTTTACAAGGAGCTGAGAGCTGCAGGGGAGCAAAAGTTTAGTGCTGCTTATGTTTAGTCTGCTTGTATTGTTAATAGCACAACAGATAGTGTACTTGCTTTAGATGCTGAAGGCTGTGGGTTCTACTCCCACAGTAGGTAAATGCATTGCTGATGCTGTATTGTGTTGTAAAGGGGTGGATGCTGCAGTCCTTTTGGCAAAGATACCTAGTAACTATGAACCTGTTAACAGTTTGCTATCCATTCTCTATTGCGGTATTACTAGCTTTTCATTTTTTTACTGCATGCAACAAAGGCAATTTATTCTTCAAGGGTAACAGGCACTTTATTTGTAGATTAAACAATGACATATAAAGTGTTTGCTAGCAGCAACCTCTATTAGTTACAAATTTCTTCAATGTGGATTTTATTACAGAGATTGTGTATTTTTTACTGATACTGGTGGACTTGAGTAGACTTTTTATGATGGAAATGTTCTGAATTGGGCAATTTTGTCATTGGTGGATGCATTTTGTTTCTTTGTTTACTGGAAACATTTTCAAAACAATAAATTTAAAATGCCCTTTAACAACTGCACTGTATTGTACAAGGAATATAATGTAATAGTCAGGCAGGTGTATCAAAGAGCATGTGTATGTTATGTTCGAGGGTCCTATGATTTTGAAGACAGCCCAGAGTTAATATTTGCAATTGGCAAAATGTATTCTCTCTGAAAGTGGGTTTCAGTGCTGTTTTAATGCATGTGAGTTTCAAGGGCAGAGAAGTTTTAATGTTAGTCTATTTTCATTGAGACTGCATTGCTTTAACAGATATGTATTAGGGTTTGTGCTGTAAAATGCAAAATAAAACTTTCAAATGAAATCCTAAATCATTGCAGAAGTAAAGCAGTATGCACATTAGTGTTTATGGTAAATGGGGCAAAATAACCAAGGAATGGGACATTGGAATGGCTGCAGGGGGGGGGGAGTCTCCATTTGACCATGATTTTGTGAGGGGGGGGTATCAAACTCAGACAGCCCTGGTTGAACTATACCTCTCAGTTGTCCATATCTTTGCAGAATTAATAGATATTTGCTGCTTATTTTTGGTTTGTTCCTCATAAAATTTGTGGTTTTCTAGCAAATCATTTAGGAATGAAGCCATTAAATGACAGACACTGAGTTTCTGAGTTTCAGATGTCATAACCTTCAGAAAAATGCATGCTAATGCAAGACTGTCTAAGTTTATACAAGAGCAATTTTTAGTAGTGTTTGTATGTTCCCCAATATATTTGGCCTTGTTCAGATTTCCTGCATTAAGAGGTTGAGAGGTACATGCAAATCACTTTGCAGATTGGGAATATCCAAACATCTCAATTGTCCCCAATTCTGGCTCAAAATGTTGCTCTCCCCTAATAATCCCTCCTCCAAAATGGCAATTTTGGAAGAAAATGTGGAGGGTTTACAATTATAACTGTAATGATCAGTTATAGATTACCTTTATTTCAGAAATGCATGTGGATGCTCTTATTTTGTTAGCTGCTTCAAGTTAACTGTTAATATTAAAAGGTGTCCCTTTTTGACAGGTATTTTGCATCACATTTTGGTCTGTTTTTCATAAAATTGTGGTTTCTGGCAAATTAGTGGCAAGTCATTAAAGATTGAAGTTAGAAAATAATGGCAGACATTTGAGTTTCAGATTTTATACCCTTCAGAAAATTTGTACTAATGCAAGATCTACCTGTTCTATTAAGTTAATAAGAGCAATATTTAAAAATTGGCCTTATTTTTGGGCCTGTGTCCCACTTCTAGTTCTATGTATGGCTTTGTCCAGATTTCTTGCTCTGAAGTTGAGAGGTAGGAGTGTCAGAGCCATCACAGTCAGCCAGAGACATTTCAAATTATGACATACTTATTGCACCCCAGCCCCCATTGTAGTGGCTCGGGATGTGTCCAAGGAAGGCAAGAAGCAGTTATGCAGTAAGTGTGCAGAGTATTCCCCATCCAAGGTAGATCACAAATGACCGTGGCTTTTCATCTGTCCTTGATTTTGCAAAATGTTCTGGTTTTCTATCAGATTTTTATACTGTTGATTTATGCTTCTTATTATTCAGGAACTGCATGCTATCACAGTGTCCTGTTGCTCTGTTTAAGTAGCCATGGTTTAATGAACATCAGGTAAGCTTGTCGGAGATTGTAAGATGCAAGTAAGCTTTAGTAAGCTTGTCGGACATTGTAAGATGCAAGTAAGCTTTAGTAAGCATATTGTTGAAGAATTGCCAGTATTGAAAGCCTTTTCGTTGTTGCCATGCAGAGAATATTTACATAGCTAGATAATGTATAAGCCTTGGGTGTTGAAATGCATATGACAGTATTTGTAATAAAAGGACAGGATAACAGCGTTTTCAGAAGCTCATTACATTTTATTGGAGACCAGTGTCTGTGTGTTAGTACACTTGTAGTTGGGTGGCTTTAATGGTATATGGTAAATAAGCATTGCTACCTTACTTAAAAGCCAAGCCCTGCAACAACTAGCTCCACACTGAAGTCAAAACACAATAGCTCTGGTGGGTAAATGTACTCTGTAGTAATCAAAAAAGGCAAATGTTTGAAATAACTACAGCTTATGTGCAAACACAATAGGTAGTGATGAAACAATGCTCTGCTAAAATGCTTTAATGCTCCACATTGCTGAGCTGCAATCACTAGCTACCAGGATTTCACCCACTTCAGAGCTAGCACGGTGCCGCTCAGTGCAACCTTCCCTGAACTAATTCAAGTCTGACCAGAATTATTTGGTGTGTGTATGAGGGAGGTAGCATACCCCTCAGCTGTCCAGATTTTTGCCCCATATTCCTCTTAAAAAGGATTGAAGTTGCTAAATAATGAGATTTCAGTTTTAGATGTCATGTCATTTAGAAAAATGCATACTAACACAAATCCTGTTACTTTTGCAATTTTCTAAGTTTCTGAGAGCCATATTTATAATCTGTCCCTATTTATTTTAGGCTTTGTCAAGATTTCTTGCACTAAGGGTGAGGCCTTGAGGGGTGTGGTATCTTTGTAAGAGAGAAAGTGAAATGCCCAAGTTAGAGTTAGCAGGTGGAATTTTCAAGTGCATTTTCAAGGAACTGTGAGTTTTAAGGGAAGCGAAGTTCACTGCTGCTCATGCCAAGTCTATTTACAATGTGCAACCATTTTGTTTAGCAAATGGTATCTCTATTGTGGTATAAAGTTTTAAAGCTATGTTAGTAGCACCACAAGTAGAATACTTGCATCTTAATGTAAAGGCTTGAGGTTCTATTCCTACAGCATATACATTTGTATGCTGCAGTCCTCAGGATGTCCTCCTTTGGATGAGATGCCTAATAACTATGAACCTGTTTTTCAGCTTGTCATCCATTTTCTATTGCAATATACCAGCTTACCATTTTTTAATTTAACATAGGCAATTTATTCTTTGACGGCAGCAGGCACTGAATTTGTAGATGAAACACTGAAATATACAGTTTTCTAGCAACAACATCTTCATTAGTTTCAGATATCTTTAATGTGGAATTATTCAGATTACTTTTACTTCGGCAGCGACACTCAAACAAGTGTTGCTGTATAATACAAGGGATATAATTCAATTGTATATTATAATTAATACAATCAGGTAAATCAAATAACTTTTGCATGGCCCTAACGGTGTGCAAGGAGCCTATTGCTTAAACAGTTCAAAGGTAAATAACCTGCCACTGGCCAGATGCATTTTCTTTGAATGTGGGTTTCAATGCCGTTTCATTGAATGTGAGTTTCAAAAGTAGAGAAGCTTTAATGCCAAGTCTGTTTTCATTGTAAGACTATTGCTTTGTTTAGGTTTAGTAAATGTCTCAGTGTTTGGGCTATAATGTTTGAAATAAAAGTTGTAAATTAAATCCAACTGCCTGTAATCATTGTAGAACTAAAGCATAACACAGTATGCACACAGATTTGAACAGTGTCTACAGTAAATGGGGAGAAATAGCCAAGTAATGGGACACTGGAATGGTTGTGTGGGCGGGGCTTGGGGTGGGTGGACTTGGGCGGGGCTGTGTTGGCAGGGGGCGGGGCGAGATATGTGGGTGGGGCTCTGGGTTTGCACCCCCCTGCAAAAAATCCTGCGGGCTCCCTTGGCTGTGACTATAGTCTAGAGGGTCCTGCATTCAACAAGAACAAGGACTGTTGGATACAGTGTGGTTAAGGCAGTTTTGACCAGCTTTAAGTGAGTTTGCACGGGTTTTTGCAACAGTAAGCGGTGCTAATGTACGGTTAAACGAAAAGGCACTTACACTGTCGGCTTCACTTACCAGTGTGCAAATCTGCTTAGCATTTATATTTAAGCAATGCTTACACCTGCTAAGCATGTCTCAGCCTGGTAACCATTGATGACATTCCAGTCTGATGAAATAGCACAGTAATGACATCTTTAATAAGTGTATTCAATTCCATGTACATAATATGCTTCTATGTGCTGTCATTACAGCAAGGGGTGTGAGTATACTGTCTGGGACACCTGAGTATATATGGCTAGTACAACAATCTTTTCCTTTTGTATGTGTTTCATACATGGGTAGTATCCCATGTTATATGCAGTCATACTTGCATATATTGTATCATTACATTACTACTGTTAACAGTGCTTTCCCAAGTAAGAGTAGATTGCAGATTGCAGTACTGGAACCATACACCCCTGCATGCAAAGCTGGACTCTGAGTACTGACTATCTTGCTCTTGGTGTGTGAGCTGTGTGTTATTAAGTACTTGCTACTGGATATTGATCTGATATGTGGATATTAACTGTAGACTACTATGTGTATAGGACATGTCATTGAGGGCTGCTGTCATGTAGTAATAGCATACCTGTCAGTGTCAGATGTCTATCTGTCAAAACATTAATCCTAAAAAGAGAGGACATTCCAGACTTTTATCTTCCTCTGTTAGCTCTGAGGAGGATATAGGGGAAGTTACAGTTATTGACAAAAGGACTGTTGTGGAAACAGAATCAATGTCCAGTAGCGTCTTTAGGGGCATTCGTGCTGTATTAGACCGTGAACATGATCCTTTCTTTAATATGGATGTTAATTTAAAATCTTGGACTGGTTGATTTAAGGCTTCTAACATAGAAAAAGAAACTAAGGCTTTGGAAAAATGTTTGAGAAAATACAGGTCTCTTGTCATTGAGACTAAGTATTTTGAGAAATGTATATGTTTAAAGTTTGTCCCAAAAGGGCTGCACTTTTTCAAGTGCCCTAATTGTGTACTGCCTACAGATTCCTTTTTTGGAGAACTTGTGTCATTTTTTACTAAGCCTGAACTGGCTTTTTTGGAACTGTTAGTTAACAGGAATAAAGTCAGAATTAGTGAGATCTGGGAAGAAATACTCAGCTTAGAGGATTCTTTGCAGAAACTACTGGGTACCAGTTCTAAAGAAGGAGTACTCAGGGATGTTGGCCAGCATCGAGGACTTTGAAAAAAGTCTGGTACAGATGAAATTTAAGAAACTGCAATGGGACTTGGCAGCATACATTTCCAATACTGCTTATTCACATTTTGTAGAGGTCAAAAATAGCCAGAGATCCTTTAATTCGTCCAAGCAGAGTTACGGTTACCATGGTAATCATTCTACCAATCAGAATGCATATAGGAGGGGCCGAGTTGATATGAGAGACATCCTCATGCCTGTCGGTCTTAAAGGAAGTGAAACTAGGCATGATGGTGATGTCGTTTCTAATGAAAGGATGGAAGAAATGACTGATAAGAACTCTATGGATGTAGGAGAATCTAATAATGCTTCTAATGGACTTATGTCCCCTTTAGAGGGTTGTTTTTTGAGTGAACAGATCAGGAAAAAAGAAAACGAGGCAAGTTCACAGAAAGACTTGGTGAGAATGAGGAGGAAGTAAAGAATGATTCCCGTTTGTGTGCTTTGTCTAGACTTTCTGGTAAAATATTTAATTTGTCAAGACATTGCTTTAATATGACACAGCTCTCTGTTTTATCTTTGGGGTTAAACTTCATACCTAGTAAACATATGGATTTGAGTAGGACATTAATATATTTGAAATTATACTGTCGTAAATTGAATCTTGCTTATGTGTTTGATGACGTTTCTGTAAATAAAAGTATTTTTTATAAACCTACAGTTTACAATCCAGTATTGACTAACACATTGAAAGTTTTTGAAATTACTTGTGAAGATGATATCAGGAAATTAGCATATGAAAAACCCTGTAAAGTTTTTCATAATTTAACTTTAGACCAGCATTCTGCACTTGAAGAGTTAAAACAACTTACACAGTTAAGATTTATGAAAGCAGATAAGGGAGGGGGGGCTTTTTATCATGAAGCAGAGTGTATATGTTTCAGCCATAGAAAAAATGCTGAGTAATAAGGTTGAATACTTGGTTGTTAATGCTTCTAAATTGCCAACTTATTATAGGAATATTTGGGACGAACTTATATCTCACTAGATATGTATGAGTTTATGAGAGTTGAAAATCCTTTGATAGGGGTCCTATTTGGATCCCTAAGATAAATAAGGATGCCATAAACCCTCCTTTCTGACTGGTGGTATCTTCACCTAAATGTGTAACAGAAGGAATTTCGCTGGCTTTCGATTTCTTGTTTAATCCCATAGCGCAGAATATGGAAGTTTACATCAATGACTCATGGGACTCTTTAAATAAATTCAGGGTTTTTAACTGTGAGTATGAATTTGATTGTAAAGGAAATATTGTTTACAGTTGACGTAAGGATAGCTATGAAGAGGATGAAGAATGGAAAGGCTGTTGGTCCAGATGACATACCTGTGGAAGCATGGAGGTGTTTAGGTGAAATGGCAGTGGAGTTTTTAACCAGATTATTTAATGAAATCTTGGAAAGTGAGAGGATGCCTGAGGAATGGAGAAAAAGTGTTTTGGTACGGATTTTTAAGAATAAGGGTGATGTGCAGAGCTGTAGTAACTACAGAGGGATTAAATTGATCAGTCACAGCATGAAGTTATGGGAAAGAGTAGTGGAAGCTAGGTTAAGAAGGGACGTGATGATTAGTGATCAGCAGTATGGTTTCATGCTGGGAAAGAGTACTACAGATGTGATGTTTGCTCTGAGATTGTTGATGGAGAAGTACAGAGAAGGTCAGAAGGAGTTGCATTGTGTTTTTGTAGACTTAGAGAAAGCATATGACAGGGTGCCTAGAGAGGAATTTTGGTATTGTATGAGGAAGTCGGGAGTGTCAGAGAAGTATGTAAGAGTGGTACAGGATATGTACGAGGGTAGTGTGACAGTGGTGAGGTTTGCAGTGGGAGTGATACATGCGTTTAAGGTGGAGGTGGGATTACATCAAGGATCAGCTCTGAGCCCTTTCTTACTTGCAATGGTGATGGACAGGTTGACAGACGAGATCAGACAGGAGTCCACGTGGACTATGATGTTTGCAGATGACATTGTGATCTGTAGTGAGAGTAGGGAACAGGTGGAGGAGACCCTGAAGAGGTGGAGAGATGCTCTAGAGAGAAGAGGAATGAAGGTCAGCAGGACTAAGATAGAATATATGTGTGTGAATGAGAGGGAGGATAGGGGAATGGTGAGGATGCAAGGAGTAGAGGTGGTGAAGGTGGATGAGCTTAAATACTTGGGATCAATAGTTCAGAGTAATGGTGAGTGTGGAAGAGAGGTGAAGAAGAGAGTACAGGCAGGATGGAGTGGGTGGAGAAGAGTGTCAGGAGTGATTGTGACAGACGAGTACCTGTAAGAGTGAAAGGGAATGTCTACAAGAGAGTAGTGAGACCAGCTATGTTATATGGGTTGGAGACAGTGGCATTGACAAAAAGACAGGAGTTAGAGCTGGATGTGGCAGAGTTAAAGATGTTAAGATTTGCACTGGGTGTGATGAGGGTGGACAGGATTAGGAATAAGTATATTAGAGGATCAGCCCAGGTTTTAAGGTTTGGTGACAAAGCCAGAGTGGCAAGATTACATTGGTTTAGACATGTGCTGAGGAGGGATGCTGAGTGTATTGGGAAAAAGATGCTAAGGATGAAGCTACCAGGTAACAGGAAAAGAGGAAGGCCTAAGATAAGGTTTATGGATGTGGTGAGAGAGGACATGCATGTGATTGGTGTGACAGAGCAAGATGCAGAGGACAGGAAGAAATGGAAACAGATGATCCGCTGTGGCAACCCCTAATGGGAACAGCCGAAAGAAGATGATGATGACAGTTGACATCAGTTCACTGTTTACCTGTATACCTCATGATGCAGGTATTGAATATGTCAGGCAATTTTTGTGCAGTTTTACTTCTCTTTCTGATAGTGATGTGCATGTTTGTAATGTTCTTTTAGAGCGTTTGTTATTTAACAATTATTTTATGTTTAATAAAATGGTATATAAACAATTGAGAGGAGTGGCCATGGGGTCTGCACCAGCCCCAGCCTATGCAAATTTGGTATTAGGATGATGGGAGCAGAAAGTATTGAAACCTGCCATGCCTAAATATCAGGTTAAATTCTATGTCAGGTTTGTAGATGACTTGTTTTTTGTTATGGAAAGGACACAAGTACATGTTAATGAATTTATAGACATTTTAAATGTGCAGTCTTAATGTCTTAACTTCATTATAGGAGATATGGGAATACAAGCTAATTTTTTCGATATTACAGTTAAATGGGATGTTAGTACTAGTGAGTTTAGTAGTAAGATTTTTAGAAAAAGTACCTTTGTTAATAGTTACCTACATTATGGGAGTAATCATCCATTGTATAGGAAAAATTACATTCCTAAGAGCCAACTGATTTGTGCTTCTAGAATGACATCTGAGGGCCTGGAATTTGAAAATGAGATAATGCTTATAGTTAGCATGTTTATAGAAAGAGAGTATAAAATGGATTTGTTAAGTAAGTAAGCTGAAGAGATTAAAGGGCGTAGACATCTGGATTTTCAACCCATTTTGAAGTATGGGTTAGTGAGGAAGGAATCTGGAAGGAGCACAAATTTAGAGAGAAGTGCTAAGAATGACATTTTTTGCTGTTTGGATATGTCATTTGACAGATTCAGCATAATGTCTATTATTGGCAAAAATTGGAATATAATTAAGGGTAATTCAGATTTATTTAAGGTTATGGGAGACAAGCCGAAGTTTGTCTTTAAGAATACTTTTAATTTAAAGATGTGTTCATATAGAGACAGCTTTAAAAATGTTAACCCTAATACCACCAGCATGAGATCAAAAGGAATATATAAATGTGGCTTTAATGTTGCATGTACGTTTATTCTTGAAGGCCCTTTCATAGAAGTCCCCAATTTGGATAGGGCTATACCTTTTAGGGGGGTTTATAATTGTAAAACAGAAGGAATTGTTTATATTGCCATTTGTTCATCCTGTGGGGAATTTTATATAGGAATGTCAACTAGGTGTTTAAATCAGAAAATTAAGGAACGTTTATATGCCATTAAGGTTAAAATTATAACAATGCCTTATATAGGCACACACTTAAATACAGAGATTATAAAAAGTTTTTATTTTCCATCTTAGAACAGGTACCAAAAAATCTGAGGGGTGGCTGTTATAAAGAACAAGTTGAACAAAGGGAAACTGTCTGGCAGATAAGGCTGGGGGTTGATAAACAGTTTGGTTTAAATGATACCAATAAAATAAAATATTTTTTGAAAGATAGGAGGTTAAAAAATTATAAACATGTATAAAGGAGGTTAATATGAGTGAAAATTGTGTATTTAAATGTCTGTTTAGGCATGATTTTATATGGAATCTTTTTATACTGTATTTTTTATAGCAATATTATGATGGAGTTAACAATTATCTTGGGTGTGTTGTTTAATTAATGGGGGCATGTGCTTGTACTATTTAAACTTCTTGGAGTGTACTGGGTTTTATTCTTTGTTCTGAAGAAGTACCTGTTGGGATGAAAGCGACAATAAAGAGCTTTTTTCAATAATTTCTGGTATTTTTCTTCCAAGTTTTGGACTTGTTTTGGCTCCAGCTTCTCCTGATAGTGGGTTCATAGGTTCATAGTTTAGTACTAAGCTAACTGCCCTTGTGAGCCATTTTAAGCCTAGCCAATTATCCCTTGTGAGACTCAAACTCTGCACCGTGTATTTGTAAGGCAAACACCTTAGCCATTAAGCCATCCTCCCACCCTCCCAGGTGGGAGGTTTGTTTTTAGTTGGTCTTTGTTGTGCCGCTCCATCTTTTGTGAGTTTTAGTTCTTGGTTATTACACAGACCTCTCATTACCCAACTGTTAACATGCATGACATATGGCACTCAACAGCATGCACTGCAGATATACTCAGTCCCTGTTACCAGCATTATACATCTTGTGATGCATGGGTTGTGTTAGTAGGTGATGCCCCTTCCCCTGGAACACACTGCACTCATGTACACAGTATTGCTATGCATCTGTTCAGCACCCTAGCATGTGCTGTGCACCATACCTCACAAGTGTAAACACCATTGCTGAATGTGTATGTGTGGCAGTTATGTTTTCTCTGTTGCTCACAGCCCCTATGTGATTTTCTGACACATATCTGGGATGATATGAGGACAGATGTCAATAGTGAATGCCTGATGTCTGATTTGCAGATCTCATCATCAGCAGTGCATGTATGAGCAATAAAATCCAATTACACTAACAACATTCAAATCTTACTGTGGCTATGAGGAGTGGACACACCATTATTGACATGCCATCCTCTTCCCTGATACGCCATAGGGCCACAATATTCCATATGTTAACATTACACACACCTGATATGTGACATATGATCTCTGCAATCAAATGCAGTATCAAACAAATGTGTTAGTTGTGCACATGCTGACTGAGATGCATACAATATGTGGGTTGCATAAGTGTGCACACCCTTAACATGATGTTTTTTTTGCAGAACCTGTTAAGTGAACTACAGCAGCCACTATTCCTGCAAGGGGTATACTAGCATGGCCCATCTTCACTTGCCATTATTTGGTCATTCCACCCTAAAAATGTCCCCCCAACTCTGCCAGATTGCAAGATCAGCTCATGTGTACAGCTCTTGGAGGTCACACAATGCCTTCACTATTGCTGTGGAGTCAGGGTTATGTCTGGCACAATGCATGACCTTGACTGTGTTCAGATACAGCCATTTTTAGCAAGCTTTGGATGTATGCTTCAGTTCACTGTTGTGTTTCAGGATGACACCCCTCCCCATCCTCAGCCTTTTTGCAGATGCTTGACAACTATGGGCTACTCATCAGTGTCATTTTGCAGTGTCCCAAATTCAGAACACCATGTCTACCGGCCAAGTTCCTGCTAACGAAAAGCAAACCTAAAGGTGTACACTGGCACCAGCAAGGTACAGATGGGGATGGTGGGCCTGAGATGGAGTGAGGTCTTGCTTGTGCAGCACATGTATCTCTATTAATACTGTGCGTAGGTTTCAGCCTTGGTCTCAGTACACCATTACACATTTCATCACATGCCTTTGGGGGACGTGATGTTATGCATATGCTACCTGTAGAGAGCCCTGGATGATGCCTCCTGTGGAACAACTCTTCCATATGATTACCTTAACCCGTAGGCCATAATTATGCAGAGTCCAGGTAATTGTCGACACAGGTACCGGACAGGCAGTACATACTAGACATTCCTGCAAGTCCCCCAGTGCTGCTGCATGTTTCTGGGCAGCCTCCATGACCAGTTTGCAGCATATGTTGTCATCTGTCTTGGATGGGCATCTGTTTATTTTCTACATTAATGGTGTCCCATACTTCATAGTCACATACATGCTTGTCTGCACTGTCTGCCATGGTATATGCAATGGCAAGGTAAGGCCATGTCTCCAACTCCTGAGTGCTAGCTTTTGAATATGGGATTCATTCCCTGGTTTGTAAGATGTGTGCAAGCCATGGCTGCCTCTGTTGCAGGTGCAAGGGCAAATATCATGGACATACTTCTTGGAGAGCAGACCATTACTTGGTGTGACATTGAGGACCCGTACTTGATGGAAGGTGCATACTTAAGAAGAGTGAATGCTGCAGTACTTCAAAAGCTGCTTTCACAATATGTTATTTGGAGTGTGTGCACACATATAGTTCCAGTGTTTGTTAAGGTATGTATTCCCCATATTTGTTGTCCTAACATAGAATTCCATATTACACATTCATTGCTCATATTAGGATCACATTACAGTTGTGAAAGTTGTGGAATATGGTATTGTGATATGCCGTTGTGTAGATCTGTAACAGTTGCCATTGTAATAGTGGTATATACACTGTTGAAGCCACTCTATAAGTGTTATGTTTCAGACATGTCCCTACTGTAGGCACTTTGTCCCACTATTATGTTCATCTCTATCCACACATCTTGCACTGACAGGTTGTTAGTTATACTGCAGGACTCCTACATACCCTTCAGATATGCCACCATGGTGACCACTGTGATGCAGTGCAGTTAACACCAACAATAAGTGAACATGTACAGCATGCATTATGGGTAGGTGTGTTAAATGTGTGCATGGCAAATACCATGGCCATAACATGGCTGGTGTATTGGCAAACCTGAACAAAAGACCTCCATACTCACCAGCTACAGGCCGCTGCCCCAGAGGTATATCAGAGGGACCTACATAGTTGTGTGAGAGATATGGAGTGCATTCAGACATCATGTCCACACTCTGAACCTCCTTCCTCCACTGCTGCACTGTTCTTCCTTGCTACAAAACAGATCATCACATGTGGACAGAGCCTAATATTAGGGGGGGTATATAGGGACAGATAATAGATAAGCCTATTACAAACCTATGAAGTTTGTGCATGATACATTTCACATTACTATGACTGTTCTGAAAGTGGTGGGGTCTGAAAATCATGTGTCTATCATGACTTCATTACTTCTACCTTCAGCTATTTGGCAGACTAATACACATGTTTGGAGGAACAGAACAAACACTATGATGGCTTACATCTTGTCATTTTGTGCAGATCCGCACAGTTGACAAGTATGGCCCACTGCCCACAGGGCCAGATGCTATGTCCATAGCAGTTTTTCAGCAGGACATCATTGCCGCAACAAGTCTTGATGCACATATAAATCTTTCAACATCATCTATCCCATTATTACAGACCAAGTACTACATTCAGTTACATGCATACATATTTCACATACCTGTTTTATTATTGTGCTCTCTTCTGTATACCACTTGGATATCTTCCTTGGTTGCTTTTTTTTTTTTTTTTTTTTTTTGCTTGTAGCATTATTCTTTAGTGTTATTGTCTCTCTTTCTCTCTCTCTCTCTCTCTCTCTCTCTCTCTCTCTGCACTACAGGGATCGGGCTGGTTTGAATAGGTTGCAGCATAGCCTTTGTAGGTGATTTTCATGATTAGGTGATGGCCTCTGCACCAATTGGTGTTCCCCACTTGCTAACTGCATGCAGCCAGTTGTGTAGTACTTCCAATAGCCAGTGTCATAGCAACCCACTACTATAAATGACTACATCATGTGGGCATTGTCCCTTTACCGTTCCTTTATGGAAGACATCCTTCCTGTGTGTGGGAAGCAGTGTTACAGACAGCAGGTAGCAATACCTCTTGCAACAGGACTTGTGGACACAGGCCAACTACATGTTTGTATACAGTTCCAGACCTATGGACAGTGTTAGTATTGCTGTTATATGCATTCAATACTGCTGGTTTTACAGGGTTTCTGTGTACATGCTACTTTTGCATGGAATGCAGTCTGTCTGCATAGCTCTCAACTGTGGGCCTATCCATGTGATGGCCAGAGGATTGGCTGTTATCACCAAACAGGTTTTGTCTATGACATATCAGTGGTATTCTCTCTGTTGATTGCTATCGGTATATGGCAATATCCATTTGTGTATCTGACTTCATATTCCCGAGTAAGGGTATGTTGCAACCAATCCTGCAACACCAGCAACTTTCACAGCATATAACAGCAATATTGAAAATATGGCCCTGTGTTCCAGCCACTGTCCTCTGCATATATACCAAGCTTTGTCCAGATGTCATGCAGTAAGAGGTTGTTAGGTAATGGCCTATTATTATTTAGTGCTGGCATTCCTGCTATAATTCCAGTGATGTTGTGGACTCCCACACAAATTGTGAGGTAGGGTCCATATATATGAGAGCAATAGCTGGACAAAACGTGTGTGACCTTGTATAGTCTGGAGGTCAGTGTATGGAAAACACTGTTATCTGCCCTTGTAAGAAATTTTATGGGGGAGGGGTATTATATGTTTTTAACCGAGGCTGTTACAACATGTGAGGGAAATTAGTAGTAAGAAACATTAAGGTATATGGCTGTACATTTTCATACATTTCTCCATGGGAACAGTGGTGGGCTACAGCTTACTGACTTACACACAGTTCTGTTTGTCAGTGTGATAGTGATGTTTAGGTTAAGCATTGTTATGTAACAGATACATTTACATTGTGACAACTAATACTTTTCCCCTTAGGGGTTGAGTACAGAGTGTAATTGGAGGCTGCTGAACTACATCTGTAATTAAGTGTTGATTGGTTCTTATCTTCAAGGCAAGTGTTTTTTTTTTACTGTTGTACTACTTGAAAGCCTTAACCTGTACATCAAAGTATGTTATGTTTTTCAGATTACTGTATCAAATGTTTTGTTTGAGAGTTGCATTATTCAGTTATTATGTATTGCAAACACTAACTGTTATAGGAAATGGCATAAACAACTGAAATAGTACACAAATAAACATTTCTATGTATGCAAACTTGTTTGTGGTGTCATGTTCTTTGCATTGTGTGTGGGAATATGTTTCATGCAATAATTCTCATTTGTAGGAAAGAGTCACTGGTCATTTTAAAAGGTGGCAAATGTAGGAATAATGGCTGCTTGATATGCTGTGCACCCTCTATATATACTCTTCTTATACATATCTATAAGTAGTAATACATTTATATGTGTATATATGTATATATATATATATATATATATATATATATATGTGTATAGATGTGTGTGTGTGTACATGTATCACTGGAATGTTTATTGCTTCCACATTGTACATTCTTATGGTAGACTGATGGTTCTGCATGATATGTTAGAGATAACATCCTGACGTCTTACAGCTGAGATGGCTTACTGTTAACTTGTTGTGGCTATGTTGTGTAGGGTTCTGGGTTCAAACTTGCAAGCCTTGGTTATTGTGTTACAAGGCAGATCTGTTCAGCTGTGGAGGAAGGGAAAATGACAATAATTACAAGAGATCCCAAATTTGGACCCCTTCACCCCCGTTAACACTGCCTTTGGTCAGATGTTTTGCAGTGAGAGGTTCATAGTGTGGATCCAATGTGTGAATGCAATGCACATATATATATATATATATATATATATATATATATATATATATATGTGTGTGTGTGTGTGTGTGTATATATATATATATATATATATATATATATATGTATATATATATATATATATATATATATATATATATATATATATATATGTGTATATATATATATATATATATATATATATATATATATATGTATGTATGTATGTGTGTATATATATATATATATATATATATGTATGTATATATATGTATAGATATATACATGTATGTCTACATATATATTTATATATTTATATCTAAATGTAGATATATATATATATATATATATATATATATATATATATATATATATATATATATATATATATATATATATATATATATATATATATAGATAGATAGATATAGATATAGATATATAGATACATCTACATATATAAATACATTTTCTCTACTATTGAATGACTGTGCTGTATATGCTTGAAAAAACAGCACATTTATGTACAGCTCAAATGGCTTAGTGGTAAATTAATGTGGCTATGGTGTGCTGGGTCTTGAGTTCGAGACTTGCAAGGGCTAATTATTTTGTTGCTGGGCAGAACAATGGCTGTTGGATACAGAGTGATTAAGGCACTTTTAAGCAGTTGTAAGCGGGTTTACGCTGTGGTAAGCAATGCTAATTTTTGGTTAAATATACTTACAGACAGCCTGAAAAGTGTTTAATCTGTGTAGCCATTTCTTGCCACCATGCAAACAGGCTTAAGCTCACTTACTACTGCTTAAAAGTGCTTATTCCTGCTTACCCCATGCTAATTTCTTTAAAAGAAAAGAAAAAAGGGGTGATAGAAAAGTAGTAAAAAGGGGTCATGCAGAGGGAAAGACAATACGGAAAGTAGATAGCGATGTGCAGGACGGGTGTAGGGAAGGTCTATAGCTGTCCATTTCTTCTACAGCAACAGCTGCACATATATACTGAATTTGGAGGTAGATTTGGACACTCAAACCCCTGAGAGAGGGGTGGGGACAACAATAATATGTTTTGAAGCCAATTAGAGTAGATTACATGTGTCTAGTGGACACGTGTGAGAAATGGACAGCTATGTAGAGGGCAAAATTTTTTTTTGAACAGATTGCCCTTTTTATTTTTTTTAAGGTGAGAGTTGGATGTTGGGGAAGGATAGTAGGTATATTTGGGGAGGTAGGTTGGGTAAGAAGACAGACAAGGCAGACAAGACAGCATACAGGGGCAGTACATAACACATGTGGGGGTAAACACCTTGAATGGAGGGGGTGTTTGGAAATTGGAAGCCCATGAGCCCCCAAATGGAAACAATGGGACTGAGGTCCCCACCCATGGGAAATCACCGCTGCACCTTCATGGAACCGAAGGTGACTGTGCTGGGGGCTGGGTAGGAGGGGCAGGCAGACCCTCTAAATGTGCCATGTGGCCCTCAAGCTGGCATTGCAGATCTCCAAACTCCCTTCAGAGCTCACTATGCACCAATCCCTGGACCTGACAATGGGTGACAGTTTCCTATCCATGCCTGCTCCTGGTGGGGGTGAGCCCCATCCCCTGAGGTGGTTCCACCCAAAGGTGGTGCAGGACCAGCAGACAAGGAGGTCCCAGGATGGATCCCAGACATGCCAGAGCCTGGTGCCACAGCCAGATGAGGTGAGAGAAGTGGGTCCGCAGGGATCGGCCTTCCCAAACATGCTATGGTGTTGCATTTTTAAAACATATGTGGGTTAGTAATAGTCAACACAATCCAAAATTAGTTATAACAGCATGCATAGATATTCCCATTAACCCAAAACACCAGATTTGGAACAGCTGCATAGCAAACAGAACACATGGATATATGGAACCACACAGGACATTACAACGGCATGCAGGTTACATTAATAGCAACAGGCCACCAATGATTGTATTTCAACATGGAACATTAATAGAAACACTGCAATTAAATGTAAAACACCTGTAGTCCAAAAAATGGCAGGTAGTTCCAGTGTAAAAAACTCTTCTTTATTAAACTCTATCACAGATAACTTCTGCTTCTTCAGATACAAATGCATACTGTCTACTGTGTAACTTATATACCTTGAACCAGCTAATTAAGTCACAATCATCTTAAAGAAACATCCTTCATTAAGTAAAAACATTCAGTCCTTCACTGTGAAAACATGATTCTAAAAAGTATAATGCATAACAAACGCATAAAAAAAACACATGTATAAAGAATACATATATCAAAAATGCACAAATAAATATACAAACATAAACATGTACTCAAATGTAAACATATACTGTTAAAAATCTCTAATGCTTAATGTAAGTAAGTGTAAATATATAAGTAACAGTAATAAGTTTTTACATCCTGACCCAGGCAGGGAATATGTATTTAACATTGCATGTGCTTCAGAACATATTATTTATCTAGTCCAATGTTCAGTATGTTTTTGTTTCTTTTTGGGAAAAACGGATGGAGCCCTTAGAGATCGTATCAGGGAACATTTTTACTTTTTTAGTTATAGGTAAAATATATGACAACATCAGAATGGGGGACATTAGAAACAGGACAGAACAGCTTGAGGCAAAATGGATTAAAAGACTAAAAGCAGATTCTGTGCATGGGTTAAACAACAGGATACCCATAAGACCAAAACTTAAAGCAACACCATTGAATAAATGAAATGTTAAGTCATTTTATGACATGCTTACTTACATTTTACACTGGAACTACCTGCCATTCTTTGGACTACAAGTGTTTTACATTTAATTGCAGTTTTCCTGGTTGACTGAAGCCTCTAGTAAGGAAGGTGTGTTTTTTTTAATTAATAGAAACACATTTCAATATTTATTGAACAATAGGACATATGTACCAACAGTAGGTTTGGTGTAAACATACCCATTGATTTGTGTATTTAGATTATTGTTGCAGATGTGGTGGGGGGGATGTCAATTACCAACTTATATATCCTGGTAGCTCTCATAACTTTAATGATCACTGCTCTAATCATTAAGGTGCAGGTATTATTACAATACCCTATGGCCTTGGTTTAGCCAGTGGTATGTTTGTAAACAGTGTATACTTCAACTGTCTTATATATAAATTCTATATCTCTTTACCTGGTATACCTGTGGAGGGAATGTTTGTTAACACTACCTGACTGTTTCTACACATATTCTCAAATTCCAAGTTAATATTATGTACATACCTCTCAATCTCTTAATGCACATTCTCTGGTCAAAGCTTGACAACATGGGGGTACAACTAGGGACATTTTGAATATTGCTCTCATAAACTTGGAGGGCTGATAGAGTGACAGGATTTGTTTTCATATACATTTTCTGAAGGTTTTGAGGTCTGAAAATCAAATGTATGTCATTATTTGCTGACTACAAATCTGAGATCATCCCACTGATTTGCCATGGGGACAGAGGAACAGGCAGAAAATATGAGCCAATTATCTGGATATTCTGAAAGAATGTGTACAGTTGAGTGGTATGATTATGTTTACAGCTTACTACCACTCCCAGGATTCAAACCATGGCTGTGTGATAAAAATACAACAATTTAAATGTCAGCAGATTGTGCTGTTTGAATATTGTTGTCTATCTCTTCAGTGTTTTCTGTCTAAGTCTCTCGTGGTTGTACAATCTGACCTTCTAATTAAAGCAGTCTCATACAGACATTCCTAGACATATTTTTATGTAGCACAGTGTGGGACACAATAGTTGATACAATAGTACTATTCAGAGTAAACACTACCAGTCCAGGATTTCAATCTTTATTGGCAGGCACAGTTTTCTTATCTGACAGACCTGTGGAGGGAATGTTTGTTAACACTACCTGACTGTTTCCACACATATTCCCAGATTCCAAGTTAATATTATGCACATACCTCTCAATCTCTTAATACACACACTCTGGTCAAAGCTTGACAACATGGGGGTAGAAAAAGGGACATATTTTGAATATTGCGCTCATATACCTGGAGAGTTGCTAGAGTGACAGGTTTGTTTTCATATACATTTTCTGAAGGTTTTGAGTCTGAAAATCAGATGTATGTCATTATTTGCTGGCTAAAATTCTGAGATCATCCCACTGATTTACCAGGGGGACAGGGTAACAGGCAGAAAATCTGTGCCAATTATCTGGACATTCTGAACAAATGTGTACAGTTGAGAGGTATGATTATGCATACAGCTTACTACTGTTCCCAGGATTCATTAGTTTCTTGTTGTTCTCCACTTGATGTATAATCTATGTACTTTGTGTTTCAACATTACTAGTCAACATTTGTATTTTTTGTTTATATACTTTCTTATAAATAATTCATTATTCTGTAATCAATATATAGTTTGTGTACTGTGTGTTTCAACACTGCATGTCAACATTTGTATTTGTTTATTTACTGGCCTTTAAATAATTCATTAGTCTATAAATTGGAGCTTTTCTCCTCGAGTCTCTACTGAAAATGGGCCTGATGGCTCAGCTGAAATAACGCGGTTAACAAATGTCAAACAAATAAATAATAAAGTACTACCTGTACCAGCAGCCAATACAATGAAGAAGGAAAGGACATGTGATGCCTGGATAAAGGCTATTCGGGAATGACTGAGAAGGGAAGAATGGAAATGAAGAAGTACTCTGTATAAAGGATCGGATAATGTTTCAGATCAAATAGATGGTAAGAGTCAGGTTCAGAGCCTAGTGTAGCTGCCCTAGTAGATAAGGTAGACAATAATGGGGAATTATGGTGGATTATGTATTAACCCCCACACCAAGCAATATCAAGCAACAATAGTGACACACCAGAAAAGAAAAGAAGTGAGGAAGAGTAAGAGCATTATAGTCATGAGGAAGTTGAATTTTCCAAAAGTAAGCTGTGAGATTTCAAGTTCTATAGTAGACAGGGAACAGGAGTTGACTAAAATCTTGAACCAAAAGGGTGGTAAGCCATCTTGTGTTGGACTGTAACAGAAGACAAAATCCTAGAATTAGGCTTAATCAAAATTAGGAGTATATAAGTCCAGATGAAGGCACTATTAGTAAAAAGTGATCATTCTACTGTGTGGTTTAGAGTGTGGAGAAGGTAACAAAACAAAAAGAAGGTGGTGTGGGATTTCAGGAAGTGGATTGTGGTGACCTAGAGGAAAGGGTCAGAGATGATTTAGGAAACTGAGCCAAACTGATGAAGATAATGCTCAATAGGAATGGTTTCTGGATGCCATAGTCTCAGCTGTAGACTAGGTTTTAGTATGCATTGAAGAAGTTTGAAATAACTTGTTTATGCGAGTCTTGATTTGGTGGATCCTGGCATTTGTGAGTAAAGCTTCAGCTGTACAGCACTTTCTTGTTCTGTCTTGTGAATGTGCATGCTTTATGCCTCTGCCAGTGTACCAGCTATTAATATTAATATTATTATTATTATTATTAATATTAATATTAGCTATTTTAGCAATGTCAGAGGTTAAGTCTTGAAGTTACTACATGGCATCAGACGTGAAGATTCATTTTTGACTACTGACAAACAGGTTGTGCAGTTCATTTTTCCCAACTGTTAGATGTCCTTTTCTTTTCATGACATGTCAAAATTGTGACATATATTCTGCTTTCTGAAATTTTTTTTTTTTTTTTTGCATAATGGTTTACCTCAGAAAATTCATCTTTTTTGGAAAAGGAGAAGCCCCTTCATATCTCTATTCACCCTCTCTTCAAGAAGTTTTTACATTCCTCTGTGTCTTCCTCTCATTTTCAGTTCTCTGCTTTGTCCCTTAGCTTCTCTACTGCCCCAAGGGTATTCATAAAATGCCTAGCTCCTGTAGTTACCTTCTGCAGGCTCCAAGGCATTTAGATTTTTCCATATCTAGATGACCTGTTGCTTCAGGCACCTTCTCCCAGTCATTTGTTACAGGTTCTGCAGTTCACCACCTCTATTTTTCAAAATCTGGGGTTTACTACCAACTTCCAAAAGTCTGTCATGACTCCCTCTCGGGATCATGTGTATCTGGGATGTGGGATTCAGACAGTGCCAATGTTGGCATCTCTTCTGTCTCCAAAGGTGTTGTCATTGACAACCGTCTTTCAGTCTCTTCCGCCTCCTCTAACTGCCATATCAGCCGGTGAGTTTCCTGCAGGCCCTGGGATTCATGACCTCTAATATTCCAGTGCTTCCTCTTGCCAAACTGCACATGCTGAAGCTTCAGAGGTACCTCATGTCAGTTTGGCTGCAGCATTGTCACCCTCTAGACTTCAGTGCACTTCTCCTTCCCTGTCTCAAGAAGGAATTTGAGAGATGGATTCTACAGTTCACTCTCAACTCAAGCTGGCCCATTCAGCCTCCAGTCCCTTCTCAAGAGCAATTCACAGATGCCTCCAACAAAGGGCGGAGGCTTCTCTAGGTCACCTGAAAGTTCAGGGCCTCTGGTCTCCCCATCAGAAGCCAGACTATATCAACATCAAAAAGATTAGTTCTCTAGTTCTGGCCCTTTGAGCTTTTTACCCTGTGTTCTCTCCAGGCCCCTTGAAGGTGTATACAGATAACATTATAGTGACATGATATGGCAACAAGCAGAGGTGCACAAAATCTTATCTCCTCTGCAGGATGGCTCTTCAGGCATGGGAAGTGGCTCAGTTATCAGTTAACATTCCCTTGGAGCACAATCTAGTGGCAAACTCTCTGAACAGGTCCAAAACACAGTCTCACAAATGGATGCTTCACAGAGTGTGATAAGAGACTTAGGGACACAGGTGGACAGTGGTCTCACCTTCAATAACCACATCACCACAACAGTAAGGAAATCCTTCTATGTGGCACACCTCATTACTAAGGGCTTTTCATCCAGAAAAAAGGAGGTCATTGTCCCACTGTACTCATCCCTCATTAGACCCATTATAGAATACAACGCCCCGTTTGGTATGTACCTCTCAAGACATCTGCAACAACTGGAAAGGCCACAGAAATACCCCACTAAAAGAATCACATGCCTAAAGCAGATGCCCTATGCTGACCATCTAAAAAACCTCCACCTATACTCTGTCACATATCATCTACTCAGAGGCGATCTCTGCTTAACATACAAGGCCATGTCAAACCCAGAGCTGTTGGACATGCTACACTTAAAGAAATCCTAATCCTTCAGAGACACATGCTCCAGGGATCCAAACCTTGTCATCACAATGAACAAAACATGCTGGAGGGATAGGTTCCTGACTCAGAGACTCCCCAGACTCTGAAATAGACTGCCGATACATGTCAAGCAGAGCACCTCTTTGGCCATCTTCAAAAAGGAACCTTGGTGATTAGGTGGGAGATAGGAAATTCACCCCGGGTATCACTTCAATCGCCATGCTAGACAGGGGTCCAGGGAAGTAAATACTGTGGGAAGAAACAGCCAGGGAAGTGTTATGGCTAGGCTTGTATAGGCCCTAGGACTGATAGTCTAGTATCAACCTATGAACCTATGAGACATGTTTGTGTACATTGTCCATCAGTGGGGTGTTCTTCAGGTAGATCTTTTTGCTTCCCCTCTGAAGATGCAGCTTCCTCTCTTCCATTCATTTTTTAATTTCTCCAAATCTTTTGGGTTTCTAATACCATAACAGGAATGAACCCCATTCCTAAGTCAATGTTTGGAGATGCACTATATAGTAGTTCAGTGGCTAAAAAATGGAACTCTGTCCCCACTAGCATTCAAAACACATTGTCCAAAGCCTCCTTTAAAGACTTCATCAGGCAGCATCTCAAGCAAAGTTGGCTGTGCCATAATTGCTTCCCAGGCTAGTGAAAGCGGATAAGGTACACATACTAAACCTAGAGTACTTGATAATAGTTTTCAATCTTACTCACAAACACTGGATAATCTACAATGTATGTACTGTACCTGCGTACTATGTATGTATTCTACCTATGTTCCAAATTTCAGCTGTACACCACAAATCTATTAATTACCTTTAGTTTTAAATTAATATTTTGTTGTTTGTTCTCTCCACTGTAACTGTTGCGGTACTGCATACCACTGTAAAAACATGTCTTTTGTAATTTGTGTGTATACTGATTATGTCTAAATAACTAAATGTATCTGTAATTTTTCTATGTGGATCTTTTCTCCCTGGCCCTCTGTTGAAAAAGGGCCTTTTCGGCTTAATCAGACACCCCCGGTTAACAAATGTAAAATAAATAAATAAAAGTACAATTAAAGTTCATGAAATTAGTATTGTTTCAATCTTTGATGTCAGCTAGAAGTGCTCTTAGCAGCACCTGCAGTGTGTCCAGTAACGACTCCTTCTACAATTCATATGGGTTTACAAGTATTGGTAACATATCTAAATATGATTGTAGATTCTTGTTTTATAAGACCCATTGCTCCTACTACTATTGGAACTCTCTGGGTATCTTTCTTCCACATTGCTCTCATTACTGCCTGCAGATCCTGATATTTTATGACTTTGTGTCTCTCTCTATGCAAGACACTGTAGTCACTGGGTGTGGTGATTTCAATGATCAATACTACTTTTGTCTTCTTTTCATGGACCACTATATCTGGTTTTCTACCATCTATTTTTGAACTGTTGGTAATGGGTGATCCCATGTGATGTAGGCTTCATAATTTTCTATGATACTTTGTGGTTCATGCTTCCAGTGTTTTTTCAGCAACTTCAATACCATAATGTTTGCACAATCCCCAGTGCAACAGTTTTGCTACATTATTATGCCTTCCAGTATACTGTCCTTCTGCCATTAGTATGTTGCAACCAGCAATGAGGTGTGCAACTGTTTCCAATTCTGTTTTACAAAACCTACATTTGTCTGTTTCTCCCACATGTTCAATGGACTTTGTTAACCAATGTGTATGTAGCTCACTATCTTGGGCTGCCAATATTAACCTTTCATCTCTTGGTTTGAATTTGCCTCGCCTTAACCATTTCTGTATTCATTCCTTATCAACATGAGGTTCTTCCAGATGTTTTCTAGACTTGCAACTATATTTATACATTTTCCACATTTCTTGCCTTCTCATCTGATCCTTCACCTTATATTCTTTCTTTTTTTTTTTTTTTTTTGGCACATCCAGTTGCTACCTGATTTTTATATACTTCTGGTTTGATTTCCTTTCCTGCTTGATGCTAATATGCTTCTGCTAGACTAGGCAGAGAAGTAATTTTAGATTTATTCTCCTCGTGTTTCCAAACTTTCACTATGTTTGGGTCTGGTGAGTTCAGCAGATATGTGTGCAGTCCCACGATTGCAGATCTATACATGTAATCAGTTTCAAGGAGGCCCATCCCCCCTTCGTAACAGGGAATATATAATCTTGGTATGCACTGATTTTTATAAATCATTTGGTGAGCATGAATCATCCTTCTTGTTTTCCTCTCTAATCTATCCAACACGTTTTGGGGCTAGTCAATTACTCCAAAACTGTAAATTAGGACAGGAAGATCAAATTGGTTTATAGCTCAAATTTTGTTCCTAGATGTCAATGTTGTTTTCAGGATTAATTTAAGTCTTCTAATGTATTCCTTACTAAGTTTTTATTCACAGTTTTCATGTTTCTTTGTTAATCTTTCATCAATTTCCAAATATTTATAAACTCCTTCTTGCTCAAGTTCTTTTATATCATATTCTTGTCCCAAACTGATGTTTTCTTGGTGTTTCAGTTTTCCTGCTTTAAAGGTTGCCTTCGCACATTTATCAAGAGCAAATGACATTCTTATATCATCTGAAAAAGTTTTGACAACTTGCAGTTGTTCATTTCAGTTCCTCATCTAATGAGCTTTACAGTTTTCAAATCATCAACAAAGAGAAAATGAGTAGTCTTTACACTTTGTTGTTTTCTAGGAGCCAAATTATAGTCATGACCTAAGCTGTTAAGTACATATCTTAATGGGTTAAGGGCAAGACAGAATAACAGCAGTGACAGAGAGTCACCCTGGAATCCCCCCCTTTGAATTTTTATCCTGGAATAATAATATTATTATGGCTTAATTGAAAAGTTGTCTGCCACTGTTTCTGTTCCAGAGTGCCATGCCAGCTGGCATAGAAGATGGATACCCTTTCTTATCATTAGAAAGGTATGTTTCTTTATGCTTTTCCTCCTCTTACTCTACATTCAAGAGTCCTACAGAAGCTTTGTCTGGACTCCCCAAAAACCTTGCTAATGGCTCCCTTTGGCCAAGACAGGACTGGTTCCCCCTTAATGCATCTGCTAAGCAATCATCAGAAGTTGCCTTACCAGTTGGACCTCCTCATACAGGACAAGGGGTCAAACATCCATCCTCACTTGTCCACTCTGCAATTGACACTGGGGGTGATAGTGTTTTGATCCCTTTCAGGCACCTCATCTCTGAGGACATGCTCAAGGTTTTACAGGAGGTAAGGAAACCCTCAACCAGAAAATATCATATGTCCAAATGGAAAATATTTTCAGTTTGGTGCCGTAGTTGTAACCAGTACCCATTTTCAGTAGAGGTCCCTCTGTGTGAGTTGCTCCAGTCTGGCTTGGCCTATTCTTCCATGAAGGCTCATTTTTGAACCATTTCTGCTTGTCTGCCCTTGAATCCTCCTTTGACTTCTCATTTTCATGTTAAACAATTTCTTAAAGGTGTCCTGCATATTAGGCCTCCAAGAACACATATTCCTCCTCCTTGAGACCTTAATTTTGTTTTAGAAAAAAATGACTCAGGCTCAGTGTGAGTCTGCAGATTCTGCTTCTTTGCAGCATTTTACCTGGAAGACAATTTTGTTGCTGGCTCTTACTTCTGCTTGGAGGGTTTCTGAGCTCCAAGCCCTCATGGCCATTCCTCTTTTTTTGTTTTTTTTTTCACAGGGACAGGGTGTCCCTTCATACAAATCCTTCTTTTATGCCCAAGGTTGTAAATGAGTTGCCCTTCAATCTGTCGGTACAGTTCCCTTCTTGTTTTCCCTTTTCCTCAGTCTGGAAGTGAGAGGGTCCTAAATAACATGGATAAAACTAAGATTATTCATAAGTCTTATCAGCTTTTTGTTTCCTTTCAATCCCAGGTCATTGAGTTTGGCTGTTTCTAAGCACCCATCTCCTACTGGATGTCTAAGGCCATTTCCTTTTGCTATTCTTTTCATGGCAAATCTCTTGTCTGCTTCTATCAGAGATCATTTCCCTAGGGCTGATGCCTCTTCTGGTGCCTTCTTCAAGGGGTTGGACACCAATTCCATCCTTGAAGATGCTACTTGGTCTTCCATCCATACCTTTGCTAAGCATTATAAGTTGGATATGGTTTCTAAGGCCAGAGTAAATTTTGCTGAAAGCATTTTATGTGGGTTTGTTGAGGGCTCTTCTCAGCCTTCCACCTCCCATTCTGTTTCTTCAGCTTTTTTACTGTCCCTTCTATGCAGAATACTGCAACAGTGATATAGAAGGGCATAGTGTAGTTGTGTAAAATCTTACCATAGCAGTAGATGTCTTTCTTTTCAGTGTTACAGTAATCACTCCCTTCTTCCAACCCCCTTGTTTGTTCGGCATTTTTTCCTTCTGGATGTGCATGGACTCCTTTGTCCTATGAAGATGGTTTTCTTCTGGGGCAATTCAGTTCAGGGTAGTTGCATCCGTATGTCCCTTTTATGCCATACGATCCATGTGTGATTATAAATGTGACAGATCTTTCAGCTTTTGCATACTGGCCAAATGTTGGGCTGACCTGGATGGGAGATCCCTTGTATGCGGTTTACTGCAATAATGAAGAGAAGGACAAATACTGTCATGGTAGAATTTTACAGAACTGTACTATCTGTGTCATGCCACTGCACTGTCATGGGTGCAATTAAATTCTTTAACCAGTAACCTAGAAGTATGCTATATTAATGCAGTCTGTGAGGAGAAGGAGACAGAAAAGCAAAAAGCTATACAAATAATACAAATAAAATGCAAAGGGCAAGCCATCCTCCTTCTGCATGTCATCTAAGATGTTTGGTATCAAACAAAAGTAAAGAACTGAGGCATATGTACTAAATGTGGCTACAGGCAAGAAAAGTGGCACTGTAAGCTACAAAATCAAGTTTGAAGAATCTGTGGAGTTATTAACTATTCTATAAGAATGTGCTTTGAAAGAAAAAAGAAAATTGCAAAAGCAGAGTGTCACTGGTCCGAAAACAAATAATGCTAAGGCAGAAAGGCTTATGGGTGCAACAGAAATGCAGTTTACAGATACTGTACAAACAAAAGGCAGAGACAGAGTGTGTTGAAAAGAGTTATGTGACAAAAAGCCAGCTAGCAAGACTGAGAAAAACTCCCAGAAGTTTTCACAAGTCTGGTCTAACAAACTGTATCTAAATGACAAACCTGCTGTGCTTAAGATTGGCATTGGAGTAAAAATTAACATAGTGTTTTTCTGCTTTCAGAAAACTGGCTTTAAATAAAAACTAAGTAAATCAGTAAGTGTTTTACCATCATATTCAGGGCATAAACTAAAGTCTGTGGAGCAAACATGCTTTGATTGTTGTGCATGGAAAACATCCATGTCAGAACTTAATCTCAGTTAAAACAACTCAGTATACTTGGCAAATGCATATGCATGTTTAGGAGTATGATCAAAACAATTGAGCCTGCTAGACACATGAGACTGAAAACGTTTATGGTCAAAGTGAGCACAATCCAATTAGCAGGTAAGTTGAAACTGCGTCACACAAACAGTTTAATGTATCTGTGTGAGATGACAATTTGCTTACTTGCAGAAGCAGCCAAGAGATTCAAAAGGGCAGTTTGAGCAGTAACAAGTATGAATTAATGTAGAAACAGTTGAAATTAGTCGATAATTTTACTGAATTGAATACAAAGCAGAACGCTAAAGCTTTGTCATGCAAAATACCTATAGAGGAAGAGACTGTAGAAATAGGTGTCCATTTTATCAGCATCACTGCAGATGCAAAAACATAAAAATATACAAAGCTTTGAAATGAAAACAGATGACCTATAGAACTATTGCGATCTGTTTGAAAGATGCTTGAAAACTGAATATCATATTAAACTATCGTACAACATGTGCTGTGCAGAGTGCCCACAGCTCTGAGAGAAAATAAGAGCAAATACGTTAAAGAGTGGAGCTGCTGAAAGTGATGCTTAAATGCTTGAAGTCTATCGAACATTTCCCAAAAACAATTTCCTTCTCCATGCCACCAGCTTTCATCCACCCCATATCTGTAAGAATATTCCTAAATCTCAAATCATGAGAATGAAATGCATTTGTTCTGATAGCAACACCTATAGACATTTTAGGAATGATTTAGTACTTAGATTCAGGGACAGAGGATACAAAATGGGTCATGTCATACACACGAAACATGTGGTAGATAACATGGAGCGGGATAACCTTCTTCTTTATAAAGAAAAGGTTGATAGAGGGGGTGAGGCCCCCAAGACTAATTACCACCTATGGACGTAACACCAAGGCATTAATGAATATTGTACAGCAACACTGGAATATTTTGACATGTGATACTAGACGGAATGAATTGTTGGGTGACAGATGTCTTTTCTCATTCCGGAAAAGCAAAAATCTTGCTGCATTTTTCAATCATTTCAAACATGGGCAGTCTCTTAATATAAAATCAACTCAAACCACTTTGTCAGGTGAGCCTTTAGTTGGTTGCCATCCTTGTGGCCATTGTGTCCATTGTCCCAGGTTATTGAAAACTAAAAGTTTTACCAGTCAAAACATACCTCAAGTCTACGACATTAGATTTTTTGCCAATTGCACTTCTGATTGGGTGATTTACCTAGCTAATTGTAACTGCTCAGCTTTCTACATAGGTCAAACTTCCAGACCTCTGAAATTCAGAATATTTGTACACCTTAGTGAGATAAAACACTGCAAAGAAACTAATTCCCTTTATAAGTATACCCTGTCACACAAAAATGCTTATTTTAATTTCACTATTATTGATAAAATCATGAGATCCAGGAACAATAAATTGGGTTGGCATGATTTGTTAAACACCATGGAGAAAAAATGGATTGTTAAATTGGGAGGTCTCTTTAAACCAGGACTTAATGAGCATTTTTAATTGATCACGTCTTCTGCTTTTTGTATTTAAAGTATTTCTTAATTTGCTGCTTTTTCACACTGATGAAGGCTTTGTATTCATACAGCCGAAACCGGTTTGTTTTTTAAGAAAACTTTTATTAAAGTATTTTTTGTGTGCCATTGTACGCTGGTCTTTCTACTTTTTTGAAATGCCTTTCCTATATTGAGACCTTGCAGCTGCCGTACTCGCAGAGTCCTCTGTAGTTTCAGGTCTGTGAAGCAAGCCAAAGCTGGGATTTGTATAGACTTGCAAAATCTCAAGAAATATATCCTGAGAGACAACACTGTCCTTTATGGACAAAAGAGGAAAGGGCCGTATCCAACACAAGACAACCTAGTCAGCTGTCCGGGACCCAGTGCTGGCTGTGGGACCCAGTCTGGCCATTAAATAATAAAAAAAAAGTGCTCTGTGTGAATGTGTGTGTGTGTGTGTGTAATCAACCATGCCATGCCTTCCAAGAACGTATTGGATAGGAGTTAGCATTAAGGATATTTTAAACAATGAGATTCAGGCTAAAGTATTTGAGCTTAACCTATGACATGGAGAGACAGAGAGAGAGAAGAGCATGACCAATTAGATGGTGAGAGAAGAATCTGAGAATGTCATGGTATTTTTAGATACGAAGACTGTCGTCTGCAAGTATCACTGTATGATGTAATGCCAGCATCATTCTTTTATATGCCGTGGAGTCCTGGAAGAGACAGAGAGAAAAAGAGAGAACTGCTTGCTGTGATGGCTTTCATGCCATATTACCATATTCAGAAAGTATTTTTCTAGTGATGCAGAGGGAGATGTGTGTGTACTTCTGCTTGAACTTTTTTTTCAGGTTTGCAATTGGTCAATAATGCTGGTCATTAGAGTTTCATTTTTTTTTTTCAAAAAAATGCATATCCTCATTTTTTAAATACTTATTAGTCAAGTCCCTAGAGTACTGTCTGGTTAAGTTACTTGCTCAAACTCACATAGTAGACAAATAGAGCTAGAAAGAATCAACTCTTGCACCCTTGCCTTAGAGCTTAAGCTTAAGCTTAGAGCCTTAGTTCTCTGCACCAATTGCCAGACCTTCAGTAACTTCATTTTCTGATAAATTACTAAGGATTATAGTCAGTCAGTAATGTCAGTCATTAGAGTTTCAAATTTATTGTTGTTCAGAAACTACATGTCATTGCAACACCTGTTGGTCTATTGACTTTTCAAGTGAATTGTAGTTGTTTGGCAATTAAGGTTGTGGGCTGTTAATGAACTGCTTCATTTAGGTAAAAGTATAGGGTCTGAAGCCTTCTATCTCCATTTGCCTACAGTGTGCGGTCAGACTTAAAAGGGACACTTTGTTCAGTGAGCTTATCTGATTAACAAATAGATAAAATCAAACAATGTTTAACAGTTATTCCCTCATTATCTGTTGCTTTGCCCAGAATCCAGAGGTTGAGAGGTATTTGTATTTGGTCTTTACATACATACATACATGCACACAACTATTTCAAGCACGGGCATTAATGCCTTTCTAGCCTGTCAATACACCAAAACAGCTGTTCCCATAATAAGTGTCTAGGCTGTTCTTAAAAACATCCAGACTCGTGCTTGTTTTAATGTAATTTGGTAGCCTATGCCATGCATCAACTATCCTCTCAGAGAACCAGTTAGTACACTCCTCATTCCTATACAATCTTTATATAGGTTGTCTGATGATTCTGTACTGCTGTTTGATAACCTCAAGCATTCCCAGAGATATTTGTCTCTAAATGCCCTATATACCTGAATAATGTCTTCTCTTAAATATTTGTATGAAACACTGTACGAGTTCAGAAATTTTAGTCTTTCAGAATAACATCAATTTTTACATCCATGGATACCCTTAATATATCTCTGCTGTACTCTCCAGTTTATCATGCTTGTTTTCCTATAAGGTTTCTATATTGATAATCCATACTCAAGTTTGGGTCTAATGTACCTAATAAATAATGACTTCATAATTTCTAATTTTCTAGACTTTATAAATCTTTTTATACAACCTATTGTTCTATAACTATCATTAACCCATTGCTTGATGTGATTAGAAAAACTCAAAGCTGGAACTACCCACATACCCAGGTCCTTAAATGAATCTACAGTTTCAACCATTGTGTGCTATATTAAATATTCATCATTCCATTTATGTCTCCCAAATCTCAATTGCTCATTTTTTATGTATTTAGCAGCATACTATTCTCCTGTGCCCAAATGGTCAATTTAGTCAAGTTCTTTTACAGGCATGCCCTATCTGTAACACAAGTAATCAATTTACCCATTTTCAAGTCATCTACATACAGACTGCAGGATTCCTCAAATGAAAAACATACATCTGAAAGATACAATCTAAATAAATATGGGCCTAGGATAGAGTACTGTCAGACACCCTGACCGTAACCTCAAATTCCACCTGTCCAATTGCTGTATGATACTTGCCATGTCCTATTTGTAAGGCATGCAGCTATCCATCTTATCAAGAGTACATCAATACCTAGTTGTTCTAATTTATTAATCAATGTTTCTGTATGTTCCTATCAAATGCTGAGGTTAAATCTGTTTAAATGGCATCACAGCACAATTTTTCATTCATAACTGCTATCATATTGTTATAGAACATCATGTTACAGGTGGTAATAGATCTGTTTTCAACTCCTGCATGCTGATATATGGTTTCAAGTCATATCCTTTCTGACTGACAATAATTTATCCAATATAACCTTATCCATTATTTTTCTATAACATGAAAGTAAACTTATGGGTCTGTATGACTCTGGGTTTGTCCTTCTCCCCTTTTCCATTAACAAGTGCATGTCTCCAGTCTTGAGGAATCTCCCCATATTTATATGACCTAGTAAATAACAAATATAACAATAGTGTAATTTCATGCCAAAGTGTTCTCAGGTCATTATTACTAATTTTATCTCTTACCTGTGCTTTGTTTGAATCCAGTTTGCATAGTTCTTTTACAATATAATATAATTTGATTTCAGTACTTGAGGTTACCTGTATTTCCCTAGGACAATTTATCACCTATTTTTAGAGCTAAACTGTTTTGAGTAAGATTTTATAAATATATCTATAATATGTTGTGTCTGAGAATAAATTTTAGAATCTACACATAGTTTATCAATTTGTATGTCTTTACTCCTACCACATCTTATGTACCTATAATATTTTCCTATTATGCTCAATATCTTTATATAAATTTTCTTCAATTTTATCTTGATCTTGCCACACACTATGCGTAATTTGCCTTCCTAGTGTGTTTATTTCAGTTTTCAAAGTTGTAATTTGACATCTTTCCCATTTCTTATATTTGTTGTCTCTCACCTTAATCAAGTATCTTGTTCTTATGGAAATATAACATCCTGACATTGTGTGCCTAGATCCTGAAGTTAAACATTTTTTGATTTTTTTTATATTCAAACAAATTCTCTTTCAAATCTTTTTACATTCCTTCTGCAGTTTTTCCATTGAATTAACCATTGCAATTCATTTTATATAGTGATTGCTTTGCTTACATATAATCTGTTATTAATCTTCTGTGCATTGGTTTAGATTTCAGTTTGGCAGAATTATCTAGCAATACATTAACCTATAATCCCATGATCACTGTACATCAACAGTGGTAAAACTTGACATGAAGTAACAGTAATTTCTTTAGGAACACAAATAACTATTCCCTAGTAGGCTTTTTTACAGTCTGAAGAAATTGTTGTTCCTAAACATACATTGTAAATAATTTCCTTACTAATGTTGCTGAGTCAATATTATTTAAGTATGTTTCTGGTAAATTTAAGTCTTTAGCCACTATTATTTTTCTCTCCTGCATTTCATGCAAGAAATGTATGAATTCCTCCAGGTAATCAGCAATTGACTTTGGTAGTCTATATACCCCTACAATTGTTATAAATTCAATGTATGTCTCTGTTGTCACAGTTACACAATCTATAGTATTGGTGTTATCACTGAACATGTAATAATCACAGGTCTCATAATTTTTAACCCTTATCATAACACTTTCACCTGTTTTTTTTGTTAGAATGTCTGTTACAGTAAAAATATTTATACATTGACAGAACTGGTTTCCATTGTTCTTTAACCATGTTTCACAAACAACATCAGTCTTGTGGAAATCTAGCAAATATTCCAAAAAAAAAACTGTATTATTAATGCTCCAAGTATTAACAACAATATCAGATGCATCAACTTGTGAACTGTTAAAATTTTGACTTGGCAAAAATCCTGCCTTGTGTGTGCGTCAAATATTGCAAAATACCTGCTGCAAAAATTTGCTTCCCTGATCTTGACAAGTGCACACCATCCTGTCTAAGCATGTGTGTGCCTAAAATTATGCTTGGATGTTCTACACATTCCATTTTTGAAATGGGACATTTTGTCATGTAGGTATTTACCAAAAAATGAACAAAAAAAGTGCCAATACTGCAGAAGAGCCACAACGGAAAATGCTTTTAACCTTTATTCAATAATCCACAGAAAGCTCGTAAAAAGCTCAGCAACCACAATACATTAACGCTATTGAAACACACTGCATTTTCATCCCGATACAATGACTTCATCAGATAAGCAATGGTAAACTGTGTAATGCTTTTAAACACCCCTAAAAAACAAAGTAACCAATCACAATGAATCCCAAATGAGGTAGTTAATTAAAAAATGCATCCTAAAATGTTAACAACACTCAGGTCTCTATTAAATGTTCCTAAAAACAATTTTTTAAAATAACTATAATACACTCAAATCATATATATGAAATACCTTATGAATTCATAGAATAATAAAATTATTTTATAATTCCCTTTTAGGAAAAGACAATACAAGAAAATAATAATATAATAAATATGGTTTAAAAAAGTTTTTTTGTATAGTTAGCCTGCCATCTATTGACTGTAATGTGAAATGCATTTTATATTTTCCCTGCTTTTAATTTCAGAAGTGGTACAGTAGAAATAAATATGCGTCAATATTCATGTTCACAATGCGGAAGATTCGGATGTACCTTCCAGGACAGGCATTCATCGTGGGCAACAAAATGGAGTTATTGGATCGAAGGATCAAAATGAGGTGGGCCAAACTTCTTTTGATGTCGCATTAACTCCAGCTGTTTTGTGTGGTGACCAAATTCCTAATGGATCGGTAAACGGACTGAGTGGTAGTATTTCAGCAGGACAGAAAACGGTCCCTGTTGTTAAAACACTAAAAGGTACTGTAAACCAGGCAGGTGCTTACGACTTTGCTTTATATTTAAAAGAAACAAAAGACTGGTTAATTAAAAAGTTTTCTTTTAAAAACAATTTATCTAACGGACAATCAATTATTACTGACTCTTATAGCATTAAGCTAGACAGTTTGAGCAAACTTATGCTGAAATACCGGACTTTGGGAATTGAAAATGAATATTTGAATGAATGTGTTTGTAGGGAGATAGTCCCTAAAGGACGAAGGATTTTTAAGTATCCAAATAATGTTATAGATGGTTCTGTTTTACATAAGGAATTAATTGAGTTATTTAACAATTGTGGTTTGGATATGTTGAAACTTATTATGAAGGAAAACAACAGGAAACAACTAGTGTTGCAGAATGAAGTAGCGGAACTGAATCAATGTATGAAAGATGATTTAATTTTCACTATAAAGGAAGAAAATGATAAGTATTTTAACATTAGGAGGGAAATTGATGCAAAATGCATGGAAATAATTCAGAGGAAATTTAAGAAGCTTGAACGTGATACTGAGGAGTATAAAAAGGGTATAAGTTATCCCAAACCAAGGGTTACAGGCTTCTTAAAAAACCTCTATGGGAACAAAAACAAAAATAATAATGCACATGATGATGAGGTAGTTTTTAATGATGATAATCAGTTTCAGGAAGGGGAATTTTCCCATGAAGATTTTACACATCTTCGTAGGTCAGAGAGGTTGATGAGTAAACCCGGGTATCAAGAAAGAAATTTTCCATGGAGGGGGGGGGGGAGAAGGGGGAGAGGGAAATATTAAACGATACCTCCCCCATTAAAAATGTTGACCCTTGTGACATTTTGGTTAACGGTGCCAAACATACCTTTTATGATTTTAGTATATATAATTTTAGCAATATTCCCTTAAAAAAGGAACATTTTAGCCTGCTTTCAAAAGGGTTTAAATTCATTCCCTACAAGAAGGGAGAACTTACACAATCCCTGTTTGATATCAAGCTTTTTTAAGAAAGATTAATTTAGGGTTATTACTACCATCAGAGGGTGACGAACCTAGTCAAGGTTTGAGAAAAAGAACTACTTTTAGCCCACCCCTTCACCCACAATTAAGAAATTTAGAAAATATTATGGTAAAAGAACTAAGGAACAAGTATAAGAAAGTAAATTATAGGCCTAATTTGAATGGTGAAGAAAGGGAGATATTCCATATCTTAAGAACTAATCAAAATATTAGAATTATGAAATCAGACAAGGGGGAGGGGTGGTTATTATGGACAATATTGTGTATGAAGGAAAAATGAATGAAATTCTAATGAATGAAGAAGGGTACTCCAATGTGTCAATTAATGAAGTGAACATAGCTTATAACAAAATAGATATTTGTTTGAATGATATGTTATATGAAGGGCTTTATGACAAAAAGACTTTTGATTTTTTTAAAGTTGATAAACCTAGGGTCCCGACCATTTTCGGGATTCCTAAGACCCACAAAAATGAGACTGATCCGCCTTTAAGACCTATAGTGTCAGCAAATGGTTCAAAGACACATACACTTGCTAAGTATGTAGATTCCAAGTTAAAGGAAACATGGGTTAACAAAGAATCTATATTAAAGGATTCTTGGGATTTACTTAAAGTTATCACTGATGAATATTACAGTGACAATTTATTATCTGTTACTATAGATATAGTTGACTTATTCTCTAGTATCCCTCATGCTATAGGGATGGAAATGTTTGAAGAGATGGTGTTTCAAGAGGTTAACCTATCACACAATGACAAAACTGTTTGTGTGGCACTTATGGATATGATTCTTAGGTATAATTTTTTTAATTTTTCTGGGGAGTTTTACAAACAAGTCAAGGGTGTTGCAATGGGGGCAGCTTGCACCCCCACCTATGCCAACCTTGTGTTGGCTAGGTGGGAGGAACAATACGTTCTTGAACCCAGATTTAAGGTTTATTGGAAATTATACAGGAGATTTCTAGACGATATAGTTATTTTGTGGATAGGGGGTGCTGAAATGTTAGAGGAATTTAAGGTATACCTGGGGGAAACAACTAACTTTTTGAAGTTTACTTTTAATGTCTGCCAGGAGAGACTTCAATTCCTGAACGTGGAAATTTACAAGTATAATGATAGATTTGAAACAAAAATATTTAGAAAATCCATGTTTTGTAATTCCTTTTTGCACTATCAAAGTGCACATCCATATTTTTGCAAGAAAAACATTGTGAAGGGACAGTTCGTCAGGGGAAGTTGCATGACCACCCTGGAAACTGACTTTTTGAATGAATGTAATTTGTTAAATAAAATGTCTTTAGAGAGGGGTTATCCCTAGGAGTTTATTAATAGAATTAAAGAAGAAGTTTTGGAAGGAAGAAAAGGTAGATGTATGCCTATTTGTAGAAGTAATATTTCCACTAACTTGAGTATAGCCCCATTAGATAGCTCTAACTATTCCATTGGTAAACAACTTGACTATAGACAAGCACTGGTCCTTGAATACAATGCTTTTAATAACAAAATTACTAAGGAAGTAGTTAGAAAAGAATGGACCCGGTTCCTTGAGTTGACAGATTTGGACCAAATGGATGGGGTTACTTGTAAAATTGTATATAAAAACTCACAATCTTTTAAAAATCTTTTGGAAAATGGAGGACTGGGCAAGGGTAATAGGACCAGGAAGGGTACATATAAATGTGGGCATTGTCCACAGTGTGCTAGCATTTTAAACACTGATAACATTTATTTAGATAGTAGGCACAGGTGGATTATAAGTACAAATTATTTCAACTGTGAGAGTAAGGGGGTAGTATACTTAGGCATGTGTTCAGAATGCAGTTCCTTCTATGTTGGGAAAACTGAGAGAGTACTAAAAAGAAGGATTTATGAACACAAATATGAAATTTCAATAAAAAAAGAATCAAACGCCTTGTACAAACATACTATTAATTGCCCTAAAGCCACATTTCATTTTATGGTTTTGGAACAAGTTAAAAAAGATGTGAGGGGAGGGCTATGGGAAGAAAGGTTGGAATATAAGGAACTATGGTGGCAAATCTTCCTGGATGCCAGTACCCCCCCAGGACTTACTGAATTTATTTCTATTGTACCACTTCTGAAATTAAAAGCAGGGAAAATATAAAATGCATTTCACATTACAGACAATAGATGGCAGGCTAACTATACAAAAAACTTTTTTAAACCATATTTATTATATTATTATTTTCTTGTATTGTCTTTTCCTAAAAGGGAATTATAAAATAATTTTATTATTCTATGAATTCATAAGGTATTTCATATATATGGTTTGAGTGTATTATAGTTATTTTAAAAAATTGTTTTTAGGAACATTTAATAGAAACCTGAGTGTTGTTAACGTTTTAGGATAAAATTTTTAATTAACTACCTCATTTGGGATTCATTGTGGTTACTTTGTTTTTAGGAGTGTTTAAAAGCTTTACACAGTTTACCATTGCTTATCTGATGAAGTCATTGTATCGGGACGAAAACGCAGTGTGTTTCAATAGCGTTAATGTATTGTGGTTGCTGAGCTTTTTATGAGCTTTCTGTGGATTATCGAATAAAGGTTAAAAGCATTTTCCGTTGTGGCTCTTCTGCAGTATTGGCACTTTTTTTGTTCAGAGTTTACCTGTTGTGCCATTTCCTCCTTTTTTTGATTTTCGATATTTACCAAAAAATATTTTTATTCACAGTGAACTTGTGAAAAATATGTCCTAACACCTATACAAGCTATGCTGTCTAAGTTCCCTACTAACAGTCAGGAAGTCTTTATGGATGAGATCATTGATTTCAACATATATAATAACAGATCCATACTTCTTACCACTAAGGCATTGTAAGACCTTTCTTACATCCTGCATTCTTGGGCCTGGCAAGCATAACACTATTCAATGATTTAACTAACGCCCTCATAATTAAACAACAACCATGGGTAAATGTTCCATATACCACATTCAGATGTTGGTTATTGCTATATTATTTATTCCTATTATAGTTTATTGGTTTAATTCTGTTTTAGTTTAATGCGTTATTATTTATGAAATATAACACAAAATAAAATAAATGAAGAATTAAGTAGAGAATTGTCACAACATTAATGGAGTTTAACTCACATTCCTTCAGCCACATTTAACATTCAGGGTGCATGTGGGTTTGTTAGTAAACAAAAAACAAAGCAACAAGTGAATACACAAACACGGGTCTGGTGAAATAGGACACTATAGTGTCCTATTTCACCGGAGCCATGTTTGTGCATTGACTTGTTGCTTTGTTTTGGATTTTTTTACTTTTTCTTGTGAAGTACTTAATTCTCAGGACTTTTATCTTTGTTACATCTGTTTGTCAGAAAACAGTTTACTAATGCTGTGTTCGAAATTAGTTTGAAGTAATGATTCTACAGCTTTAAAAAACTTTGGCCTATTGTTTGCACCACAGTTTTTTAAACTTTTTATTACATTTTAAAACAAAATTAAATCAAGATATAACATTTAACAAAACAAACAATGAAAAAGCTGTATACATGGTCCATAACAACATTTTTTGTTTATTTATTTATTTGTTTAATATTTGTTTACCAGGAAAGTCTGGCTGGGTAGGAAGTGGAACCCATTTTCAGCAGAGGCCCGGGGAAAAAAGCTCCAAATGATACATGAAAGTTAAGACCATTTACATGAACAAGATAACAGCATGTATTAAAGTGCATATTAGTAATTAATGAATACTAAATAAGTTCAGAGAGGTAGATACAGTAATGAATATAAAATAAGTACAGAGAGGTAGATACAATAATACAGCTTACTAAATTAAAGGTAATGTGGTAGATTGCAAACTCTTTTTTTATATCAGATAGGAGTAAGGTAAAGAGTGAGGGTCAGGTAGAGGGTCAGATATTAGGTGCAAGTAGATGCTTAGAAAGATGGAAAAGTTAAGGGTGTAGAAATATGTAAAGTCTCTTAGTCCAATATGTTAGTGGTTAATAGATGAAATTCATGTTTTAAGGATAGAAAGGAAAGCCCCTAGAGAGTGAATGGAGTTCACTTGTTAGGGAAAGAGCAGGGGCAGGTCTGATGGCATAGAAAATGTTTTGTTTTGTTTTGTTTTAGGGTGTGTTTGAAGTTGTTAAAGCTCTCAATGATAGCAATGTCTGTTAGCAGAGAGTTCCAGAGCTTGGCAGTGGCATGAGAGTGTAGGCACTGTCCAACTCTTTTGTTTGGAATGTAGACGGTTAGGAGTTGTATGTTTTCAGAGCAGAGGGCTCTTGTATGTATGTAGAGTTTTAGGACAGATTTGAGGGCTATGCAGCTATCAGGTGTATATATCATTTTATGTGCAGAAAACAGCTGTACTGGGCTTAGGTGTAGTGTGAGTTTGAGCCAATATTGTTCTTTCAGAGCTAGGCAGTGGTGGGAATGCTAGGGGTAACCTTTATCAAATTTTGCAATTTTATTGTAGCAGGATTGGAGCTTGTTTTTAAGAGATGGTTGTAAATTGCTATATATATAAAAGTGAGGGAAACAAATAGGTGTTGGCAAGGGTTTATTTTGGTGGAGCTGTCCAAGAAAGTTTTTTGTCTGTAGAGTGTTCCTAGTTTGATGTGTGTGTGTGTGTTTAATGCTATTGTAGATATAGTGTTCAAAAGTTAGTTCATTATCTATGGTTATACCTCAAAGCTTAGCTGTGGGAATTGTTTCAATTTATGTGTTATCCTGTAAAAATGTTTTAAAGTCAGATGAGACTAGTTTTGTCAAAAAAATTAGGAATTTTGTTTTTTTTTTTAGGATTTAGAAGTAGTTGGGCTTCTTTCAGCCATGTGTCTACTGAGATGAAGGTGGCGTGGGTGAGTTACTGCAGATGTTGCATGTTAATGGAGAAGGAAATTATGGTAGTGTCATCTGTGTATTGGATAATAGAGCTAAGGGGTGTTGAGGTGTGAAGGCTGTTGGTGAAAACATTGAAGAGTAAGAGTCCAAGTATGGACCCTTGTGGTACCCCAGTTATGTTGGTTTGATATTGAGATAATTTATTTTGTCATTTGATGCACTGTTGATGGTTGGATAGGTAGCTTGCAAACCATTGGAGGGATGGTGGGGTGCAGCCTATAATGGATAGCTGATGAAGAAGTTTGTTCTGGAACACTGTGTCAAATGCCTTTGATAGGTCTAGTAGTAAGACAAAAGTGATATTTTCCAGAGTCAATGGATTTGGATGCAGTGTCCATGAAGGAGATTATGGCAGTGGTAGTGCTGTGTGATGGGTGAAAACCATGTTGGGTAGGGGTAATTAGTTTGTTTTGAATGAGGTGGTACAGCAGGTGCTTATGTATGCATTTTTCCAGGAGTTTGGAAAGAGGAGAGTGGATGGAGATTGGTCAATAACTGTATAGTTCAATGGAATTGCCCAATTTATGTAAAGGGGTGATGACAGACTTTTTCCAGAGGTTAGGAATAATGGACTCTGCTATGGAGCAGTTTATAAGAATACTGACAGGATTTGTGGCTTCTGCAGCAAGTTTTAAGTATTCAGGGGAGGAGGTTGTCAGAGAAGAGGAAGCATGGTTTTAGTTTTTGAAGTAGTTTTGAATGAGAGAAATAGGGACAGGTTTAAGAGAAAAGGAGAAAGAAGATGTAGTACTGGTTTGTTGGGAAGATGAAGGGATTTTTTGCTTGTGCAGGATTCTTGAGATAAGGATGGAGGGGGATCAGAGATGGGGCTTGAGGTATTTGTGGATGTAGGATTTGTTAACAATTTGCTGATGTTGTTTATAAAGCGAGAGTTAAACACATTAGCTATCTCTGAGGGGTTTTGTCAGAGTATGGTGATGGAGTTTGTTTAGAGCCCAGGGTAAGCAGGTTTGAGATGTGTTTCCAAAATTGTTTTGGTTTTGAGTTGTTTTTTGTGGTTTGCTCATTGATTAGAAAAGTGTGTTTTTTGTCTAAGTTCACTAGTTTTTTGCTATATTTCATAGCTGTTTATATTTGATTAGGTTGGCATCAGAGTTTTTATTGTGCCATTCCTTCCATACTTGATCTCTATCTTGTAGAGGTTGTTTGGTATTTTTTGTTAGCCAGGGAGCATGGGCAGTTTTTATTCTTTTGATGCAGAGGGGGGCTAGGCTGTCAAGTGTATTTAGAAATACATTTTTGAAGTATTCAAGGGCATCTTCTAGTGGTAGTGTTTTAAGTTGGTTCCAGTTAGTGTGTTTTAGGATTTCATTAAACTTTTGCTGGTCAAAGTTTCTAATATTTCTGGTAGTTTTGTATGTATGGACTCTTGCAGTCTGTGGTGTGGATCTACAAATGAATATGGGTAGGTGTCAATAGGCGTATTGGGTAGAGTTTGGGAAGTAGAGTATGTATCTGGATTAGAATCAAGTATCCAGTCAAGAGTTGCACCTAGAGTATTGTTGTTAGTTATGCAAATGGGTGGCACTGGTAATGAGCTGGGTATAACCACAGAGGTTTATGCTATTAGTAGGGGAGTTAGTCATCAGATCCTGTCAATTAATGCTGACATCTCCCTTAATTATAGTCTCGTTACTGATGTTTTCTGATATCCCAGAGAAGATATCTTCCATAGTTTGGTTGTTTTGCCCAGTGGGTATATACAGACCAAAAATGCATATTTGTTTTGTTTTGTTAATTTGCAGGATTCCAGTTAGAATTTTAGCATTGTTAAAAGTTGGTATTTATTTAGGAAAAGGTGAGATTATGATGGTGTTGGGACAGATTAAGGCTACCATGCCACCTTTTTGTTGGTTCTGTCTTTTCTGAGTATATTATAGCCTGGAGTTGTTAATTCAGTATCATGGATATGGGGTTTTAGCTACATTTCAGTGATTACTAGAATATCAGGGGTGTATTGACTTAACCAAGCATGAAGTTCTGTGGTTTTGTTGGAGATACTACATATGTTTAGGGTTGCTAGAAGAATATTTTTAGGGTTTAGGCTTTTAGCAGAGGAAGCTGTAGTTGGGGGCCCTGGGTTGAGGTGGATGTCCCCACACAGAGATAGAGTGTGTTGTTTGGAAAGGTGATGTTTAGGTAGTGGGTAGATTTATTGTTACTGACTATTATGTAGAAGGTAGGTTTACTAGTCATTGTGCCTGGAAGGATTTTTAGTTTTGAGGGCTACATAAAGTGATATTGAATTAGGCTAGCTGATATGTTACTAAAGCTTTATGTGGGGTTGTCATGATGTAGAGGAAGAGTAGAGTGTGTATTTGTTGCAGGGGTTGGGGAATGGTTTAGGGAGGTGATGTGGATTAGGAGACTGATATATAGTGTTAGAAGCAGGTTAGGAAGAAATATAGCACAATTTTAGTGACATGGGGTGGTTTGAGTTCTAGAAGGTAGGAGTAGTGGACTGGGCAGTAGGGTGCAGATTGCGAAGCTTTAAGGAGGAGCTCGTATAGTAATGGGTGGGGTTGTGGTATTGATTGGATGTATGGTGGCAGGACTGTTTGTAATTGGACAACAGACTTTAGGGGGTGGACTAATGATGGGTATTAATCTAGGGGAAAGCAGGGGTGGGTGGGAATGGTGGTAGGGTAGGGGAGTGGAATGAACCCGAACATAGCGAGGGTGAATGGAGCAGGCTAGCCCCTTACCTGGCATGCACAGTAAAGAATAAAAAAAAATCAGCAAGGCAAGTAATTAGAGAAATATTGTCAGAGAGAAGCAATAATGGAAGGCATGTGTAGTAAGTTTTTGCCCTGATAAATGCTGATGTGTAATATTTGATGTTCTCCTATAAACAGTTTGCAATTCTTTGTTGCAAGCAGTCTTTGCTAAACAAATTCAGTGAAAGAGGGAATATTTTTACTCTTCCAATTCTTTGTAATAATTTTCCTGGCAAAAGCCAGAATGGACCAAAGGAGAAGCACTTGTGTTTTTGGTGTGGAATCTGAAATTGGGACATTAAATAAAATCAAGGAAATTGTAGCAATAAAATTGTCTGACCACAATGCTTTAGCAAAAGTTCTGAACTCTAACCAAAATGGAACAAACATTTTACATTCTATAACCATATGAAGCCAATTTGCATCCAGAGCCTCATCACATTTCCAACATTTTATTTTATCTGTTTTATAAATAAAGATACCTTATGAAGAGTTTGCAAGTACTTCTAAGTAAAATGTCTCCAGTAAAGCAATTAAGTAGTATTCCCTACAGATTCTAAAAATATTTTTTATTTATATCTGAAAAAACTTCATTAACTTTTGTTAAATAATTCCAAAATTATGCCACAAAGACTGTAAGTTTAATTCGTAAAATCCTATACATTTTTGATAAATAAGATTTATTTTAGTCATATTACTAGTAATGTTAAAGAAAAATTCCAAAATTTTTGGGATAGATTTTGTATTCATATTTCATGGTACTTTTACATTCCTTAAAGATTGTATACTTAAACTATTTTCCCTATATTGTATCTCATACTGATACAACCAAACCAATTTAGACACTTGTCCAAATAGCTTTAAGCTAATCAAACCAGCAGGTCAAGCTCCAAGCTTAACATAGCCCTTAAGAGATTTTTTTTTCAAAATGCTGCAAAAGATTCTCCTGTACAATCAAAAAAAAAAAAAAAAACAACAACGCGGTGACTCTTGGTTCTTCTTCTTCAAATGTGATTCTCCTTTTTGTGTGATCTTTTCAGAAGTTAGGTGAGCATACTTGTTACACTGAGGAATTAAGATTGCAAGCTTACATTAACCTAGCTGATGTTCATTACCATAAGGGTGTCTGTAAAAATTCCTGCTAATAAACTAAAACATGTCACATAGACAAACCAATCTGTAAAAACTACAAGAAAAAAACTGGTCAGGCTAGGGTTTTCACTGTGTGATTCCTTGGAAAACATACTCTTTGTCATCAAGCAAATGCAATGGGAATCAGCCTACGTGATGAGCTGCCTCAAAAGAGGAATTGTACCTAAAGGACTGAGGATCCATAAGAAGTTCTACTGCAAATACACAAATGATACCATCCAGAAAATGTGGGATGAAGCACTCACAGAAACCAGACTTAAATTAGTAGAAAACCTACTAGTCCACAATACATCCCAGCAAGAAAAATTCCATGAGAATCTAAACCATTTAGATCAGAGGATCTGCAACTTAACAGAGGTTAAACACAAATCAACCCAATCATTGAAAATGTACAAACCCTGGAGAACCTCAGAGAGAAGAAACAGCAAAAGCTATACAGGGACTCCATACAAGAACAAAGGACATTGCCACAATTCCCAACAGGGCATAAATGCCATCAGGTCATTACGGATATGAGGAATGGTCTCAGCAACAACAGAAGCACAGCCAGCACCCCACCACCCCCCGGATTCCAGCAATGAACAACAAGGTATCTCCAAACAGGTCACCGGTCAGGTTTTTTGTCACCCAGACTGGATCCTATGTCAATCACCAAGGCCCCAGATACTCATCACAGGCCTCCAGTGAGGAAGCACATGCCAGCAAACATCCACACCACAGAGACCTACCACCCAAGACTTAGCATCACCCCAGTCAAAAACAACAAAAGCAGAGACAGACTGCGGCAAGGAAAAAAGGACCTGATACATCTCTGGGTCCCTCCGACGGACCTTCCACATCAAAGATCAGCTAACAACCACAGCCAGGTAACAAGGTCTGGAATCATTCTGAGAAACAACTTACACAAATAGAGCTCGACATCCTCAAGAAAGGTTTGACATTCGTTTCGCACAGAAGAATGGATATGGTCCAATCTATAATCGACCTAAAAATGTTCTGTCAGAAGGTAAACCTGAAAATCTTTTTTCCATGATACAGAAGACAACCCCAAGAAAGAAAACTGGGCCAAACCTAGCAGCTTCTGTGCACCCCATATCCAAGCATTTCAGACTTCAAAACAAATGTCAGGCTGAAATAAGAAAACCACTCACAAAACCATCAAAAAGAAGATTCTTCAACCTCAACCCCAATGAAATCAAAGCACTGAAAAATCTCTACCAGGACAGAATGAGGAGAATTATGAAGACCAGCAAAGGTGGTGGCATCCTAGTGACTGATACCAATGCCTACACTAGCAAGATCCTTGGCATGCTTGACAACAACATGTACTATAAGAAGTGCCCCATCGAGAAAGTTAGAGATGCCTACACAAAGATTAATGAAGAACTTCTCTTCCTTAATGAAGAGGGACTGATTAGTCAAAGGCTTCTGGACTTTATTACAGTTGAACATCCTAAGCTCCCAAATTTCTTTAGGATATGAAGCCTCACGAAAATTTTCAGGACCCTCCTTACAGGCCAGTTATCACCAGTGGTGGATGTATTACAGAGCCAATCTCCATCTACTTAGAAGTGCTAAGCAAACCACTGGCAGAGAATAACCACTCGTTCTTGCTGGATACAAGCGATCTGCTCAGAAAAATTAGAAACATCAAGGTCAAAAAAGAATCCATTTTAGTCACAATCAGTGTCGAGGCTTTCTACACAGTAGTACCCCATGAGTACTGTATAGGGGCACCTACTGACGCTCTGGAAGCAACTGGCATGACCCATAGATATGAAATAGAAACAGTTAGGCTACTGCGAACCTTTTTATGCAATAACTATTTTCAATTCAATAGAAAATGCTTCAAGCAAAGAAAAGGGATAGCCGTGGGAGCACCCATGGCACCCAGCCTGGCCAACAAAGCCTTGGAAAAATGGGAGAGGGACCATATCTATAACACTCCCTACTCCAAAGAGATGTGCTGTTACTGCAGGTATATAGATGATATATTTATAATTTGAGACAGCACGGAAGAGAGGCTACTACAGTCCTTTGACTTCATTGGAAAATCTATAGACTTTCCCAATTTCACCAAAAGTTATGGCAAAAGCAAAGCCACTTTTCTGGACTTAACAATATCCAAATCAGTGGAGACAGATGAGCTCACAAACAGCCTCTTTCAAGAACCCACTAAGGCTAATCTTTTGCTACATAGGTCCAGCATATTCCCCTTTCTTACAAAAAAAGATGTCATCAAATCCCAAGGCCTACAATTAGTTAGAGTTTCCACAGAGCTCAGAGAATTTATGGTCAACATCATCAATCTTGAAAAAGATTTCTTAGAAAGAGGGTACAACATAAACCTCATCAAGAATATCCTGGACTCCATAATTGAAAGCAAGCACTCTGACCCAGAATTCCCTGGCTTGGGACAGCCAAGGAGGAGAAAGCAGAAAGACACTATCGAGGAACTCAATATGACCTTGAGCTTTTTCACCGATGTCTACACTCTGAAAAACACCATTAAGGAAAACTGGACTATTAGCAACAATCCATCCATCAGCAGGTTTTTTCTGGAAGTCCCAAAATTCAGTATCAGGAAAAACTGGAATCTAAAACAAATTCTTGAGAATGGAAGCAAAGATAATGATCCTCTCCCAAAAAATCGACCAGGAACATTCTCATACAACAAACAAAAGTGTAGCTACTGTAAACACCTAAGTAACAATAGCCAGTTCACCTGCCCGAATACAAAGAAAATCTTCCACAGCAAGTTCTACAGGAACTTCCACACAGAATGTATAGTGTACTGAGCTCAATGCACCAAGTGTACAGCATTCTATGTTGGAAAAACATTGAACAATTAAAAACAAGAATAGCCCAACATCCACATAATATCAAATACCAAAATCCAAATGACACTTTAGTCAAGCACATCAAGGAATCCCACTGACATAATAAGTTTACTTTTCATATTCTGGGCAGGATTGAACAAGAGGAGTTCCAAGGACCAATGAATGATTACTTGGAGAAGTGAGAACTTGAATGGCAGATTATGCTCAATGCCAGCAGAGCCCATGGACTGAACTCTCACATATCCATAACCAGGGTGCTAAACCTAAGGAAGCTTCACCATCACACCTATTACTGAGAGGAAAAGGGACTGTTTTACCTGATTATTCATTGAAATCTTGTTTATCACTCCCAAAGACAGTCACTTTATGTCTTACTGTAGTTAGAAGTTAGGTCTGATGAAGTGATCTGCAAAAGCGCATGGACTTTTACGATTGAAGAATACTCATTTTTATTTCTTTATTTTTATTTTTTTTATTTATGTTTTTTAATACAAACATGAATTTTCTGACCATGATCTCCTGTTCAACCTTTTACACCCTTGGGGGGGGGGGGACTAATAGCAAGATAGTGTATGTAAGATCTGCATACCTTAAACACAGGATGTCCTTAATGGGCTTGTTTGAATATATCCCATGAGCCTCTAGCACAAGAGTTTTTAAGGAATCACACAGCAAAAACTCTAGCCTGACCATTTTTTTCTTGTAGTTTTTACAGATTGGTTTATCTATGTGACCTGTTTTAGTTTATTGGCAGGGATTTTTACAGACACCCTTATGGCAATGGACATCAGCTGTGTTAATGTAAGCTTGCAATCTTAATTCCTCAGTGTAAGAAGTGTACTCACCTAACTTCTGAAAAGATCACAAAATAAAGGAGAATCTCATTTGAAGAAGAACCAAGAATCACCGTATAATTTTTTTTTGATTGTACAGGAGAATCTTTTGCAGCATTTTGAAAAATAAAAATCTCTTAAGATATATTATAAGCTCAGAGCACGACCTGCTGGTTTGATTAGCTTAAAGCTATTCAGACACACATCTGAATTGGTTTGGTGGTATCAGTAGAAGATCCACGCAATGGAGATCCTTGGGGTACTGCTCTTAACATAGGTGCTTCCAGGTGCTAGGACAAAAATTTATATTGTATCTGTCCAAAAGGTAGTCATCTTTTTTCATTTAGTACCATTTAGAAATTGATAACAAAATTTTAAATTGCTTTCTTTAAGATCTAGCATTTTACTTAACTTAAATGATTCCAGACATCCATTAGTACAGGCTATAGGAAACATTAGAACCAACAGTTCTTTGACAAACTAATTCGTTTCCATAACTCTCCTAACTATAGTCATAATATAGTTAATAAAGGAATAGAAATAGAATCATTTCTAGTGTTTATGCAAAAATGCTTTAGGACCCAATATATTCTATTGAAGACAGATTGTAAATCAGTATTTATTTCAAGTTTATTGCTTGAAACTAAAATAATTTCATGTAAAACTTTCCAATTTGAAATATAAGAAGAATTTACCCAATGACTTATTATATGTATAATAAGTTCATAGGTAAGTACTAGGCTATTGGCCCTAGGACATAATTAAGCCTAGCCAAAATGTTTCGGCTTGCGCCTCCCATGTGATTTAGTTACCTGCGCCTCTATCGAGCAGGGCCACAGAAGTGATTCCTGGGGTGAATTTCCTGTTCCCTATCCACTCATCAAGATTCCGTTTGAAGTGCACTAATGAGGAGCTCTGCCTCACATATATGGGGACCTTATTCCAGAGCAGGGGGGGTTTCTGGGACACAAATCTGTCCCTCCAACAAGTTCTGTTTATTGTTGAGGTCAGAATAAGGTTCCTAGAGCATGTAGCTTGGGTAGATTGGGTTTTCCTTAGGTGGAGCATTTCCAGCAATTTGGGGTTTGACATAGCCTTGTATGTCAAGCAGAGATCACCTCTGAGTAGCCGGTATGCAACCAAGTACAGGTGGAGTTTGTTTAGCCTGGTGGCGTAGGGCATCTGTTTTAGGCCCATTATCCTCTTGGTGAGGTATTTTTGAGGCGTCTCCAGTTGTTGCAGGTGTGTAGTAAGGTACATCCTGAATGGAGCACTGTACTCAATAATGGGTCTAATGAGTGATGAGGTAGAGGGGGACAATAACTTCCTTTTTTCTAGATGCAAACCCCTTTGTGATAAGGTGGGCCATGTAGAAGGATTTTCTAACCACTTTAGCGATGTGGTTATCGAAGGAGAGGTTACTATCCACCTGGGTCCTGAGGTCTCTTATCACACTCTCTGTGTTAAGTGAGCTGCCACTTATGTGGTAATTCATAGGTACTTGTTTTTTCTGAAGGGAATGACAATGCACTTTTTGGCATTTAGCTTGAGGCCATGATTTTGGCACCACATATATGTTTCAGTGAGACCCTGAAGGATATCTACATCAGTAGGAGTCTCAATTATGGCACCCAGTTTGCAGTCATCTGCGAACTTTGTTAGCCATAGTCCCTCTGTGTATGTTTGTACCTCAGAGAAGTGAATCCCAAACAGAAGAGGTCCCAAGACTAAGCCCTGGGGTACTCCACTTGTCACAGGTTTGGAGTCGGACCTAGCATTTCCTATTTTCACTGTATGGGTTTTGTCCATGAGCCAGTTAGCAACCCATCTTGTAATGTAGGGGTTTATACTAAGGTTAGTGAGTTTGTCTATAATTCCCGAATGGGGAATGGTATCAAAGGCTTTTGCAAGATCAAGGTATGCCGTGTGGACCACCTTTCCCTCATCGATTGCTTTGTTGACCATCTCTAAAACGTCAACCAGGTTTAGAAGACATGACCTGCCCTTTTCAAAATCAAACTGGGTAGGGTCTAGGGTTTGCAAGTTCTCAATGTTGTTGTTTATGAGTTCCATCATGATGCGCCCCATGGCCTTGCAGATGAGGCTCGTCAGCCTGATGGGGCAATAGTTCCCGGGGTCGGTGGTGGCTCCTCCTTTGTGAAGCGGGACAACTGTTGCTGTGCACCACTCAGTGGGTACATAGCCTGAGGTGAGGCTGTGGTTGAACATGGTATTTAGGTAAGGGATTAGTTTGTTTTGGAGTTCATGTAACACGCAGCCTGGGATGCTGTCTGGTCCCATAGATGCTGTATTTTTTGCTTTAGAAAGTGCCATTTTTACCTGGGTGTCTGTGATTATGGGGGCAGCGCAATCCCCTGGTATAGATATGGGTGCTTTAGGGGGTGAGGGTGGGGTTAAGTTTGCACTGAGCCTATCTGCCAGTATATTGGCGATATCAGTTGGTTCCGTGAATTTTGAACCGTTGTGCTGTAGCTCAGAGCAGATCTGAGAGTTGCCATTTAGGTTCTTGACATAGCTAAAAAATGCTTTGTGATTGTCTTTGGTGTCCGTTGTGATTTTTCTTTCAAAGCTTGCCTTTGAGGATTTTATATGGGATCTTAGCTTTTTGCTAAGTTTGGTCAGAGAGCTCCTCCATTCCTGGGTTTTTACTCTTTTTTTGTTATAATTTCTTTCTTATGTTATAGAGCTTGTTCATGGCTGGGGTACACAAGACTGGTTTCCTTTTTTTGGAGGAATGGATCTTGGTTTTGTTCAGGATAGCACGGTCCATGCACTCATGTAAGTGCTTGTAGAGCACTTTTGTGTAGGCTACAGCAGAACCAAATTGTCATTCTGCATGGGAGTAACGAAGTTTGCCACCTCCGTCTTAAGTAGCATAAAGTTTGCTTTGGAGATGTTTTTCACTGTGGTTTCCTTTTGGGGGGTGGTATGTGGATATCGAGGGTGATGAGTTTGTGGTCTGATCTAACCAACAAGGAATTTACCTCAGGTATAGAGCACTTGTCCCCCATGTTGGTGATGACCAGGTCTAGTATATTGTTGCCCCTTGTGGGGGTGTTGATAAGCTGGTACAGGGCATTTGAGTTAATATATTCCAGGAAGCATTGAGCAAAGGTATTAGTGCTTGAGTAGTTTTCCCAGTTGATGTTTGGGTAATTGAAATCACCCAGTATTAGGGTGTTTGGTTGGACCCTCATGTTTTCCAGTACCTCGAGGAATGAGGAGTGTGGGTCTTGGGGCAGGGATGGTGATCTGTAACAAGCTACAATCTGGATTGCAGATTTGCCCATTATCAATTGCACTTGGATGATCTCTGAGGCATCATACTTTGCAACTAGTCTGGAGGTGTGGTTATCCTTGATGAATATAGACACGCCTCCTCCTTTGGTGTTTCGTTCCAGGTTTTTTGGCCGAAATGTGTGGTATGAGCTGTAGCCTGGAATCGCTGGGGTGCTCTCTTGAGCCTTGAACCAGGTCTCAGTTATTGCACAAATACTGATGCTCTCCATTTTAAGAAGAGCTTTGAGTGAGTGCATTTTGAGGTTTAAACTCAAAAATTACCCTCAGTTTTTTGTCACTGGTACTTATTATGGTGGTGGGTTTGTCTTTTGAGCCTTGCCTAAAAAAGGCACTATGGGAGTGGCAAGAGCCTTGGCCAGTATCCTGAATCCCAGAGGTAACAGGTGCAAGCCATCTCTGGTGAAGCACCGTGGCTTGTCGAGCATGTCATCCCAGGCAGATAGATACTGGATCCCCTTTGAATGACACCAAAGCTTAGCCAGTTGTTGGAATTTATCATTTTTTTCCTTGTACTGAGGTATCATTCTTGGTGAAGGTAAGATGCTACTCAGGGCTAGGGTCATACCCACCTTGGTTACATGATCAAAGAGCTCTTCTATGTCTCTTTTCATGTAGTCCAGGGAGGTACATCTCAGGTCATTCACACCAACATGGACAATGACAGAGTCATGTTTGTACTTGTTATGGCAAACTTAGCATATAATTCAATATTAGGAAAGCCAATACCACCTTCTTTCCAACTTTTTACATGACAGTCAAAACCTATTCTTGACAAAAACTTAAGTAAAATAGAGTTTAAGTCTTTATGAATCGTAAAAACATCAAATCCTATGGAAGTATGAAGCACAAATACAAACCAAAAACACCAAAAGCAGCCACATCTGTTTATTTAGCACTTTTGATCAAAGTCTTCATCAGAATAAAAAAAAATCCTTTCCATCTGCACTTAAATATCCATTTCAATCAACAATATCCAATGAAAACCTTCATAAAAAATTCAGGGAACATCTCAAAATTCACGTTACCCTACACAGATATTTATAAAAGCATTTATAAAAAACATTTTGTGCATATGGCATCATTTAAACCAGGCTTTTTATCATCCTGTAGTCTTAATTGCCATAAGGTCTCACAGATTTCTTGTAATCACCCCCACACACATTTGTATGCACCGTTTCTAATACAGAAAACAGAAATTTTTTGTAAACATCACATGTTAAAGTATGCTTATGAAGTGCATTATTGCCATCTTTACTTCTTTTAGCATATAAATGTTCTTTAATTCTAGTTCTTAATTTTCTCATGGTCATGCCTACATAAAATGAAGAACATCCTGAGCATATGGCAATGTAAATAAGCCCTAAAGAGTCACAGTTATAATGCCCTTTCACTTCTAATACACTTTCAGGATTGTGCAGAAATATACAAAGACCCACAAAAATGTAGGTGCACACATCACAAAATCCACATGAAAACATCCTATTATTTTGTTAATTTTCACATTGCATATTTGAGTGTTATCTGTCTCCAAATATTTTTTAATAGAACTGTGATTCTTCCCCCACAATATTTGCAAAATCTTTTTTACCTTGGAAAATCTTCCAGTTCTGACATACAATACTTTTTGTTTTCAGATCATCTACTATCATTGCCATACCTTTTTTCTGCCGATAAATCTCTTCCTGAAATAAGAAAAAAATATTCTCTTACATTACTTCCATCAGTTCGCAGATCATACTTAAGGTGTGGCTATTATAGTAGCTAAACTTTGGCAAAATTAACCTCAAGTGTTCCATCACCTCTTCCTGTGGAATACAAGCATATTTATTATTTATTTACTTATTTTACATTTGTTGACCGGGACAGTCCAACTGGATACATGTCCATTTTGAGCGGAGGCCCGGGGAGAAAAGCTCCAATGTACATACAGAAAATATTACAAGTTGAATATTGTTACATATGCAACATACAGAAAATATACATAAAGCATGCATACAGAAAAATTTTGCAAATAGGGCATTATTGCATATGCAACATACATACAGAGAATATACATATAGAATGCATACAGTAAGATTTTGCAAGTAGAGCATTATTACATATACATTTCAAAGGAGTAAAAGTTATACCATCTATCATACGTGACTCAAAATCTTTACCTGCCTACAGAGTAGGAAGCAGTCTAGGTGAGAGTAGAAGTTCCAATTAGCATGTGCTTCTATTGCAAGAGTTAGTCAGGATTTGAGCAATGACATAGCCGTCGCCGTTTCAGGTATTGCTTTAAACTTTTTTTGAATTGGGTTAGAGAGGTTTCTGAAGTAAGCAAGTTCCATAATTTACCTACAGAGTTAGCATACAGAGAGTCGCCAGCTGAGTTAATGGTTTTGAGAGTTTGAACTAGTAATTTGTTGGATGAATGGAGTGTCTTGAGGTTGCTGTAAGGGGTGATAATATTATTAAGTGCAGGCGTATTTTCAGGCTGTTAGAGAATTTTATATGCTACAATTAGTTGATTGTATTGAAGTTGATTAGGCAATTTAAGCCAAACTAGTAGGTTTAGGTTCAGACAGTGGAGTGTTCTGTATGTTCCTCCAGTGGCAAATCTAGCTATGTGATTATAGCAGATAGAGAGTTTGTTGAGGTCAGTCTTACTTAAGTTCATGAAAAGAGGGGAGGCATAGAGGAGGGTGGAAATTAAATGTGTGGGGGAAATCACAGTTCTAGCTAGAGGAGTGAGCAATGGTTTGATCTTCTATAGAGAGCCAAGTTTTTTATTAACTTTTTTAATAGAGTGATTAATGTGTAGATCAAACTTCAAGCTATTGTCAACTATAACACCTAAGAGTTTAGTACAGGTATCTAGAGTGATGGTAGTGCCATTGCTAGATTTCATAGTAAAGGTAGGTGAGGAGGACTTATGAGTGGGAGAGAAGAACAGTAGTTTGGTCTTGTTAGGGTTGAGTAGGAGACGTCGATTAAGGATCCAGTTTTCGACAGTATTAAAAACATATTGGGATAGTGTCTGTAGGTCTATAGGGGAGGTGGCAGAACAGATCAAAGTGAAGTCATCCAGATATTGAATGCAGGTTGCTGCTGGGATGACCGTTTGCAGGTCGTTGATAAAGATAGAGAATAACAGGGGTCCTAATATAGAGCCCTTGGGAACCCCTAGGGTGTTAGGTAGAAGGGACAAAGGTTTGTCCTGCTATAGTACAGCCTGTTGTCTTCCACTCAGGTAAGATTAAAACCATTGGATAGCCTGGACTTCTAGGGGAATAGCTTTAAGTGTGTGTATGAGTAGGTGGTGATCAACCATGTCAAATGCTTTCGAGAGATCAAGAAAGAGGGCAGAGGAAATCATATTGTTTTTGTGGCTTTGATTTATAAAATTAGAGAAGGAGAGAAGGGCACTGGTGGTACTATGGAATGGTCTGAAGCCATGTTGCGTGTTAGCCAGGATATTAGGTTCATAGGTAGGTACTAGGCCAGGGGTGTCCAACCTTTTCAGTTGCAAGGGACGCATTGAGTCAACAGAAATGGTCTGGGGGCAAACGGCAAGTGAGGACCAAAAAAAAAAAAAAAGGTCTCACATTAACTGAAGAGCAAAAAAAAAAAAAAAAAAGCAAGACCCCAGGTTTATGCGGACTAATGTGGCTGTATTGTAGGTGAATTTGAACAATAAATAAATTAATAAATGCATAATATTTGACCTAAAATTCAATATCTCATTCTGATTATTTAAAAAACAGTTAAATCTAACATCTTAGTTTATTTGTAAAAAAATTTAACAAGTACAAACCTTTCAATTAATCCATTAACAGTACATCCAGTACTAAAAACATTAATTAAGTAAAATAGTTTCTTAGAATTAACAAAATGCATAAAATACATAAAAGTATTTTCGTTTAAAAACGGACATTTTAGCTAGTTTAAACTAAGAACCCAAGTTCATCCAAACTATCATAATAGTAGTAGTGATAAAATTATTATCAACCAGTACTAATAAATAAAAAGCTAGTACTAGGTTATACTCTGTTAATGTAGTACTACAATTATTAAAAAATGTTTGAACTACACATGAACTTGCAAGTCTCATGTGTTACTCGGGACCTAAGTGTGAAGCAACTAATTAAACCTAATAAAATTATGAAACTATTTGACATTGAAAATCTCTTAACGGTTGAATATCCCTCAGACTTCTACCCTACTGCCAACAGTTGCCCACTAGCAAAATTACTTGGAAAAAGAATCACTTGCGAATGACTGTCAAACACTGCTTCCATTCCAATTACAGTACCATGACTGGTCTGATAACTGGTACAATACTTCTTGACCTCGATACAGGCTTTGAAACAGTCAGTTGTAGGCAATTACTAAATAGGTATACAATACTCAGCTTCTCTCCAGAGGTTTACAGTAGTTTCATAACTACCCATCCAATCAATCCTACACCACATGTGGAGCTTATGATTCCTCAGTAAATGGAAACATTTCTTGCAGAGTCCCACAAGTGTCCATTCTTGGAGCCATTGTATTCTCATTTATTAATAATGACTTCCTGACACTTGAAAACCACATCTACATACATTACGCAGTCACTAGGCATGGGAATTCAACTCATGAAATAATTAGAAAGCTACAGTTTGATTTTGCAGTACTTTGGAACTAGTAGTTAGGCTAGCTTGCTGTAAATACCAACACAACTACAGTCAAGCTGCACAAAAAAGTCAAACATGCCCTTATCCCTGTCATCACTGATCCCTCAACATTTTGCCTACAACCACCTCCAATTCTTAGGAATAATGTTATATTCTTCTTGCTCTCACTCTAGTCTACAGGAAGGATTGAGGTGTAGAGAGAGGATTAGGCAGAAGGATAGAAAAACAGAAAGAAGTATATGCTTGCAATGGGATGTCACATGCAGAGTTGGATTATGGTCAAATGGGCCCTAGGCAGTGTATGGTATCAGGCCCCCACATACACAGCAGACACCTCCAGCCACCCCAGTGCCGCATTACTTGGCCTTGTCTCCCCAGTTACCATACTATTTTTCTTTAGTTCTCCAATGACTACAGATATTTTGACTTACAGTAATTTAAAACTTTTATTTCAAATTTTAACGCACAAAAAGATAACCATTTGTTAACGAAACAATAGTCTCATAATGAAAACAAACAGAATGAACAACAGTAAACTTTTCTGTTCTTCAAACTCACATTCATTGAAACTCCATTGAAACTCACATTCAAAGAAAATGCATCTCGCCAGTGGTGGATAAAGTATACCTTTGAGCCGTTTTCAAATCATAGGGCCCTTGCCTACATTTTTAGGACCATGCATGTGTTCTTTGGTTCACCTTCCTGATTGTATTAAATCATATTCCTTGTATAATACAGCACTACTTGTTATATCGTGTTTTAAATTTGCAATTTTAAACATTTTCCAGTAGCAATGAAACAAAACATCATTAATGACAAAAACATCCATTTCAGAACATTTCAACCATAAAAGGCTACTCAAACTTCTGTCATTACAATCCACTAATATAAGTCAATATGAACCATCTGTGTAGAAGTAAAATGTATCTGAATACTTCTACATTAAAGAGATTTGTAACATGAAAAGTTTGCTGCTGGCAAACATCTTTGTAATAGAGCATGGATGGCAAATCAAAAACAGGTTTATAGTTGGTCTCTCACACAAAGGAAGACACACTCAGGAGTGCAGCATCCCAGTCCCCACTTAAAATGCACTACTACAGTATCAGCAATTAATCTACATGCTGTGGGAGTAGAACCTGCACCAAAAGAAAGAAGACCATTTATTGTGCTACAAACATTACTTTCAAATTCTGTAGTAGCACAAACACTAACAGACATATTTAAAACAAAACAGTTGCACATTGAACAACAGTGTGAGCAAAAATAAACTTCCCTTCACTTGAAGCATGCAATTATTTGAAAATACACTGAAAGTTACAATTCTTTGAAAATGAAGAGAAACTCACATTCCTTGCAAAGGCACTGAAACTCATAATTCTTTGAAAAAGCCCACCTGATGACTAAGTGAACAGCATGTCTCTCAATCTCTTCGCACAAGAAATTTGGATAAAGCCAAAAGAATGGGGGAGAAAGACATAAAGACAGATTTTAAATATTAATCTTTTAAACTTAGAAAGTTGTTAGAACAAAAGGTTTTTAGTGTCAAAAATCTGGACAGTTGGAGGTATGGCGAGCAGTGTGGCAGTTAGTTTAGAGACCCAAGTTAACAAAGTATAATTAGGAGAACTTAAAGCAGATTATTTGATATTGGATCTCCTCACTCCAGAAGCCAGATGCTCCATAGCCATTAATGGACTAATTCCTAGGATTGAACACTAACTGCCCCTTATTGTTGCAAACTCTGCTACTAATACCACATTATAATAATGCTTCATCAACTGAGCTAACAACAAAAAATACCAATGTACTACAATAAAGAATGGACAACGGCTTACACTAGTTTCAGTATGAAATGAGTCACTGCCACCCTTACAGTCTCTAATACTGGATGTTGTCCACCTTTAAAGACAAGACCCTAATACAGATTGTCAAGTATACCCTCGGAAATACAGACAGCACTCAGCCAGATCCCTTTAAAACTGGCCACTAATACAAAAAAAAACTCCAAAAATGCACCTTCCAGACTTAACCCATTCTAAACTAAGGGAGCAGACACAGTGTCAAAACACTTAACTTACCTTTTGCTATGTTGTAGTGTAGTCGGTGTGTACACAACGAAATAATAAATCCACTCTTCACGATCTCGCTTCAGCTTTTCTTTTACCAGTAATATAAAAAGCCGAGCGGTGTTTTAAGGCATGCGCATACCAGCGGAAAGACGCTGGTATGAAAAAAACGTAAAAAAAAGAAAGTTGGCGCATGCGCAGAACAGCAAAAGTACGCGGACGTGTAAACACACGGAAAAAAAGGTAAATTAAAATTAAATTTAAATTTAAGGGTCGCGGGCCGCATGGAAGAGCTCTGAGGGCCGCATGCGGCCCGCAGGCCGCGGGTTGGACACTCCTGTACTAGGCTATCTGCCCAAAGGCATTTATAAACCTAGCCGGAATGTGTTGGCTTTCGCCACCCCCTTAGATTAGTTCCCTGTGCCTCTGTCCAGCAGAGCCACTAAAGTGATCCCCGGGGTAAACTTCCTGTTTCCCATCCACTCGTCAAAGTTTCTCTTGAAGAGTGTTAGTGAGGAGTTCTGCCTAATGTACATTGGAATCTTGTTCCAGAGCATGGGAAGTCTCTAGGACAGGAATCTCTCCCTCCAGCATGTCCTATTTATTGTTGTGGTGAGGTTTAAAGCCCTAGAGCATGAGGCTCAAGGGGATATGGTTTTCTTTAGGTGGAGCATTTCCATCAATTCTGGGTTGGACATGGCCTTGTATGTCAGGCAGAGATCACCTCTGAGTAGGTGGTATGCAACCGAGTACAGCTGGAGTTTCTTTAGTCGAGCTGCATAGGGCATCTGTTTGAGGCCAGTGACCCTCTTGGTGAGGTACTTAGGTTCATAGGTTCATAGGTTCATACTAGGCTATCTGCCCTAGGGCATTTATAAGCCTAGCCAGAGTATGTTTGGCTTTCGCCACCCATTTTAAATTAATTTAGCTATGCCCTTTTTCGAGGTTAGTATACTGTGCCTCTGTCTAACAGTGACACAGAAGTGATACCCGGGGTAAACCTACGATCTCCCATCCACTCATCAAGATTCCTCTTGAAAAGAGTCAATGAGGGACTCTGCCTAACCTGGACTGGGATTTTATTCCAGAGTGAAGGGAGCCTCTGGGTTATGAATCTGTCCCTCCAGCATGTCCTATTTATTTCAGTGCTGAGGTTCAAGTCTCTCGAGCGTGTAGCTCGATGGGATTTGGATTTTTTGATGTGCAGCATGTCCCTTAATTCCGGGTTGGACATGGCCTTATACGTCAGGCACAGGTCACCTCTGAGCAGGCGGTATGCCACTGAGTAGAGCTGGAGTTTCTTTAACCGGGCAGCATATGGCATCTGTTTGAGCCCTTTGATCCTCTTGGTGAGGTACTTTTGGGGTCTTTCCAGTTGCTGCAGGTGTTTGGTAAGGTACATCCCAAAAGGGCATTGTACTCAATTATGGGCCTGATGAGGGATGAGTAAAGAGGCACGATGACCTCCCTAATCTAGATGTGAATCCCTTCATGATTAGGTGGGCTATATAAAATGTTTTTCTAACCACTTTGGCCACGTGGTTGTCAAATGAGAGATTGCTATCAACTTGGGTCCCCAGGTCCCTAATTACTTCTTCTGTACTTAATGGATTACCACCTATGTGGTAATTTGTGGGCACTTTGTTTTTGCCAAAGGGGATGACTATACACTTTTGGCATTTAGCTTGAGGCCATGGCTCTGGCGCCAGTTGTCTGTTTCTATGAGGCCCTTTTGGAGGATGCTTGTGTCGGCTGGAGAGTCGATTATGGTGCCCAGTTTGCAGTCATCTGCAAACTTGGTCAGCCACAGTCCTTCCGTGTTGGCCTGTACCTCCGAGAAATATATACCAAACAAGAGAGGTCCCAGGACTGAGCCTTGTGGGATGCCACTTGTAACTGGTTTGGAGTCTGACATGGCTCCAGCAATTCTAACCATGTGGGTTCTGTCCTTGAGCCAGTTTGCAACCCATCTAGTGACATAGGGGTTTATATTTAAGCTGGTGAGCTTATCTATAATGCCCGAGTGGGGTATTGTATCGAAGGCTTTTGCGAGGTCCAGATAGGCTGTGTGGACCACCTTCCCTTCGTTAATGGCCTTGGTGACTGTTTCAAAGAAGTCAACCAGGTTTAAGAGGCAGGATCTGCCCTTAACAAAGCCAAACTGGGTAGGATCCAGTGTCTGTAGGTCCCCAATATCTTTATTTATGAGGTCCATGATGATCCTTTCCATAGCTTTGCAGACCAAGCTAGTCAGGCTTATGGGGCGATAGTTTCCAGGGTCCGTTGAGGCACCACGTTTGTGGAGAGGGACCACTGTTGCTGTACGCCACTCTTTGGGTACATATCCTGTAGTAAGGCTGAGATTGAACAGTAGTTTTATGTTTGGGTTTAGCTCTTCTTGGAGTTCATGTAGGACGCAGCCTGGGACACCGTCTGGTCCCATTGATGCTGTGTTTTTTGCTTTGGAGAGGGCGGCTCCCACCTGAGCATCTGAGATGTCAGGGGGGCAGCACTCTGCTGGGATAGATATTTGCCCTTTGGTGGGGAGGGGGGGAGTTTGCGCTGAACCTGTCAGCTAGGATGTTGGCAATGTCTGTGGGATCAGTGTATTTTTTGTCATTTTGGACTAATTCTGAGCATATCTGGGAATTCCCACCCAGGTTCCTAACATAACTAAAGAAAGCCTTGTGATTATCCTTAGTGTCCTGTGCAATTTTTCTCTCGAAGCTGGCCTTTGACGATTTTATGAGTGCCCTTAGTTTTTTGCTAATACTGATCAGAGATGCCTTCCCTTTTTGGGATTTTGCTCTATCATGTTAGTAGGTTCCTCCTTCTATTGTATAGTTTGTTTATGGCTGGGGTCCACCAGACAGGTCGTCTGCCTTTGGAGGATTGGGTCTTGGTTTTATTTGGGATTGCATGATCCATGCAGTCCTGAAGGTGTTCATAGAATGCATTTATAAAGGATTCTGCGGTCTGGGACGTATTTTCCACAGGCCCGGGGGCTTTGAAGGATTCCACCTCGGTTTTGAGGAGTGTGAAATTTGCTTTAGAGAAGTTTTTTACTGTGGTTTTCTGGGCAGGGGGTGGGGTCGGGATGTGAATATCCAGTGAGATCAGTTTATGGTCTGATCTTACCAGTGAGGGATACACTTCTGGTCTGGAGCATAGAGTCCCCATGTTGGTGATGATCAGGTCCAGTATGTTTTCCCTCTTGTGGGAGTGGTAACAAGTTGTTCCATAGCATTTGAGTTTATGAATTCTAGGAACCTTTGGGCAAGGGTGTTGGAGCTAGAGTAATGCTCCCAATCTATGTTTGGGTAGTTGAAGTCGCCCAATATAATGGTGTTCGGAGAGACCTTCATATTTTCCAGTGTTCTCAGGAAGGCCGAGTGGGGTTCCTGGGTTTGGGAGGGTGGTCTGTAGCAGGCTATAAACTGGAAGGCAGTTTTACCCACTGTTAGTTGCACATGGATAGTCTCTGATGCTTCGTGCTTTGCCACCAACCTGGAGGTGTGGGTATCTTTGATGAATATCGATACTCCCCTCCTTTTGTGGTTCGGTCCAAGTTTTGGGGCCGAAAAGCATGGTATGAGGTATAACCTGGTAGTGCTGGGGTGCTCTCGGGGCCCCTGAACCAGGTTTCTGTTACTGCACAGATATCGATGTTCTCCATGCTAAGGAGAGTTTCGAGTGCGTGCATCTTGAGGTTTAGACTTCTAGCATTGAGTAGCATTACTCTTAGTTTCTTATCCCTTGTGATACCTATGGAGGTGGGTTTGTCCTTTGAGCCTTGCCTAGAAAAGTGACTATGGGGGTAGCAAGAGCCTTTGCCAATATCCGAAAGCCCAGGGGTGACAGGTGCAAGCCGTCCCTAGCAAAGCATCGTGGCTTGTCGTGCATATCATCCCAAGCTGATAGGCATTGGATCCCCTTTGAATGACACCAATACTTAAGCCAATTGTTGAAATTGATCATCTTGTCTTCATACTGTGGCATCATTCTTGGTGAGGGTAAGATGCTACTCAAGGTCAGGGTCATACCAGCCTGGGCTACATGCTCAGAGAGCTCCTCTATGTCTCTTTTCATGTAGTCCAGCATGGACAATGACTGAGTCATATTTGTACTTGCCTTGGAGTGACCTGAGTGCTTGTGTTATGTGGCGGATCCTAGCCAGACAGGCTGCTCACCATGACCTTCTCCTTGTTCAGCCTGGTGAGCGGGACGTCAGTGTGCCTGACGATAGAGTCACCTATTACAAGTGTATCAGGTGTGTTGTTTAGCCTTAAGGGCTGTGACTGTTTGGCACACTGGCTTTGTGAGATATGTGTTGCACGTGTTTTTTTTTGGGGTAGCGGTTGCTTGGGTGTCTGCTTTGGAGGTCTCTGCTGCTTAGGCAGATCTTTATTTAGAGCCTCCGAGTATGTTTTTGTGTGATTATGTGTTTGGTTTGCTGTCGTGGTAGGTCTATGTGAGACTGGAATTGTAGTGATTGTGGTTTCCTTCTCCTCCTGACTTGTTTTGCCAGTACTGAGTTGAGAGAGCTTAGCCTCCAGTTTGGCTATATGGTTGCATCTCTCACATGTGTTGGAATTTGTTGGGAGGAGGAGAGGGTTGTCTGTGTACATGAGGCAGTTGTAACATTGCCTCAAGATTCCCATATTCACCAGCTGGACCAGAGAGGAGATTGACAACTGACCTTTGGACATGCTAGAATAATATTGTGAATTCCTTTATAATTGAAAACAAGGGCCAATGGGGAGCGAGGGTGTAGTGCTTTTAATTTTTAGTGCTGACTTATAATTGCTTTAGTGAGCAAGTGCCATGTAACAAGTGCAATGTGTTACAGGTAACTTAAATGCAAAAACGACAAACAGTAACTTTCTTTCAAGCGAAGCAAGGAAATAAGTACAGTAAGCAATGCAGATATCACTAGGGATCCACAGAAGCAATGAGAAGCCGCGTTTTAGGTGGAATTAGTGTTCCAGGGAAATAACAAGCATACAAACAAAGCTAGATTCAGCAGGCCTGGATCTAGTCTATGCTACAGCAAACAAGGTGTACCAATTTCAGTAAGATACAGTTCAAATATTCAGGCACTATAAACCTTTAACCAGAAATTCCCAGCTCAGAAGGGCAGAGTCCAGCCTCTCCTCCCACAAGAGTGCAGACCACAAACCTTCTTAATGTAAAATAACTGGCCTGAAGCCCAAGTGCTTAAACCAGAGGTAATACACTTTAAGAATAACAGACACTGAGCTCTCATTCAGCAGTTCCCAACTTAGAAGGATGAAAGCTACCTGTCCTGCCACCACAGTGCATGCCACAAACCTTCCTAATGTAGAACAACTGGTCTGAAGCCCAAGTGCTTAATCCAAAAGACTTAGAATGATAGCTACACTTTAACCAAGTTACTACCAAGCAGTAATAAATACAACTGAATACTTTAAATAATGCCTGGATTAGTGCTCAAGTTATACAAACAAAGCTAGATTCAGCAGGCCTGGATCTAGTCTATGCTACAACAAACAAGGTGTACCAATTTCAGTAAGAAGCAGTAGCTGTTGCAGGTGTCTTGTAAGGTACACCCCAAATGGGGTGTTGTACTCTATGATGGGTCTGATGAGTGATGCGTAGAGGGGCACAATGACCTCTTTTGATCTGGATGCAAACCCTTTTCTGATTAGGTGGGCCACATAGAAGGATTTTCTAACCACTTTGGCAATGTGATTATCAAAGGAGAGATTACTATCTACTTGGGTTTCCAGATCCCTTATTTCGCCTTCCGTATTTAGGGGGCTACCACCTATGTGGTAATTTGTGGGTACTTTGTTTTTTCCAAAGGGGGTGACTATGCACTTTTTGGCATTTAGCTTGAGGCCATGGTTTTGACACCAGGTATTTGTCTCAGTGAGACCCTTTTGGAGGATGTCTGTGTCAGCTGGAGAGTCAATTATATCCCATAGTTTGCAGTCGTCTGTGAACTTGGTCAGTCATAGTCCTCCTGTGCTTGCCTGTACCTCTGCAAAGTATATGCTGAACAGGAGGGGTCCTAGGACTGTGATCTGGGGAATGCCACTTGCAATCGCTTTAGAGTCAGACCTAGCTACCGCAACTCTTACCATGAGGGTTCTGTCCATGAGCCAGTTGGCAACCCATCTCGTGATGTAGGGTTTATGCTTAGGCTGGTGAGCTTGTCTATAATACCAGAATGGGGAATGGTGTCAAAGGCCTTTGCAAGGTCTAGGTAGGCTGTGTGGACCACCTTTCCCTCATCTATAACCTTGGTAACTGTTTCAAAGAAGTCCACCAGATTTAGGAGGCATGATCTGTCCTTAACAAAGCCGAATTGGGTAGGGTCCAGTGTTTGGAGGTTCCCAATGTCTCTGTTAATGAGATCCATGATGATGCACTCCATAGGCTTGCAGACCAAGCTAGTCAGGCTTATAGGGCAATAGTTCCCGGGGTCTGTTGTGGCTCCACCTTTGTGGAGTGGAATAACCATTGCTGTGCACCATTCTATGGGCACGTAGCCTGTGGAGAGGCTGAGTTTGAACAGTGTGTTTAGGTAAGGAGTTAGTTCGTCTTTTAGCTCATGTAAAATGCAGCCTGGGACATCGTCCTGTCCCATTGATGCTGTGTTTTTGGCTTTGGAGAGGGCTGTTTTAACCTGAGTGTCTGTGATTTCAGGGGCACTACATTCTTCTGGTATGGTTATTGGCCCTTTTGGGGGTGGGGGGTGAAGTTTGCACTGAACCTGTCTGCCAGGATGTTGGCAATATCAGTCTGTTCAGTGTATTTTGTGCCGTTCTGCACTAACTCTGAGAAGATCTGGGAATTGCCACTTAGATTATTGACATAGCTAAAGAATGCCTTGTGGTTATCTTTGGAGTCTTTGGCAATTTTTCTTTCAAAGCTAGCCTTGGATGATTTTATGAGGGATCGTAGTTTCTTACTGATACTGATCAGGGATGTCTTCTCCTCTTGGGATTTTACTCATTTATGTACTAGTTTCCTCCTTCTAGTGTATAGCTTGTTTATGGCAGGGGTCCACCAGACTGGTTTCCTTTTCTTGGAGGAGTGAGTCTTGGTTTTGCTTGGGATACCACGATCCATGCATTCTTGTAGGTGCCCGTAGAGTGCATTAGTAAAGGATTTTGCAGCTTGGGCAGCGTTATCCTTTAGCATGGGGGATTTGAAACTTTCCACCTCGATCTTAAGTAACATGAAGTTTGCTTTTGAAAAGTTTTTCACGGTGGTTTCTTTGACCGGGAGTGGAGGGGAATGTTATTCAGAATAAGGAAGCTCAGAAGTTGTTGATGGATGCACTTCTCCATAATGTTAGTTATGGGTGACAGAATAGATATAGGTCTATAATTTGACAGTTCAGTAGAGCTGCCCCCTTTATGGAGAGGAATTATGTGGGATATCTTCTAGATGGAGGGGATGGTGGCTTCTGATAAGGTTCTATTGATCAGGATAGAGACAGAGTATGCTTTGGCATCCACAACTTTTAGTTCAGGGAGATCAGCAGCAAGGGTAGTTGGTTTTAGTTTCTTGATAAGGGATTGGATAAGTGATGTGGAAACTGGTTGAAAGCTGAAGGAGAGTCGAGAACTAGGTGTGGTGTTATTTAGAGTGGAGATAGTTTGCTAGCTAGTGACTGGATAGTTTCTGTAAAGAAACTATTGGAGGCATTGGCAATGCACTCAGGAGGTTTTTGGATGGCAGCCAAGGGTGTGGGGGTAGTGGTTTGTCCTGGGTGAAGGAGCTTATTTATACCTGCCCAAAACGTTTGTGGTTTGTTTTGGTGCATCTGTTGAAAATGGAAGTAAAAAGTTTTTTTTTATCTAATGTGATAGATTGTTTTGTTTCATTCCTTAGTTGTCTATATCTAAGTTGATCTATGGGGGATTTTGTGGTGCACCACATGGCCCAGGCTGTGTCTCTCAGTAAGATCGTTTGCCTGGTTTCCTTTGAAAGCCATGGTGCAACCTTCTTTTAGTCCTGATGGAGTGAGGAGGGGCATGGGCATCAAGAATGGCTAGGAATTTGATGTTGAAGTATAGTACAGCTTCTTCAAGTGGGAGATGTCTTAGTGCTGTCCAATTACAAGCTTTGAGTTCATTTGGGAAATTAATAGGGTTGAAGTGTTTCATGTTCCTAATTGTCTTATAAGTAGGTTGACAGGGGATGTCAGTTTTATGCCATATTACGTAGGCAAGAAAATGATCACTTATATCCTCAGGTAGGGTCCCGGCCCTGTACATATGGGGGTGGCTATTAATGAGTATCCAGTTTAGGGTACTATCTTTATGGTTAGGTTTACTGATCCAAGTGGGGGAGGAAATGATCTATGTAAATCCGTGTACATTTACATAGATGGAGTGAGTTTCTAAAGAACAGGATTTCTAATCGATGCTGAAATCACCTAGAAAAATGGTTTCTTGGGAGTAGTTGCTAGTCAGCCATGAAAGGATATCTTTGAGGTGCTAGCATTGTTACCTGAAGAAATGTAGACACATATGATGTTTATACTTTTGTTTTTGTTAATATGAAGCTTAGTGATGAGAATTTCAGCATTATCAGCACAGGGAAATTGAGGGGAGTCAGAGGTTACATCTAGAGTTGTTTTATATAGTACGGCTTCTCCTCCACCCTTCTTAGTAGTACGATCTAGCCTGAGTATATTATAACCCGGGGTATAACCTCATTATCTGACGTTGATGGTTTTAGCCAGGTTTCCTTAAGACATAGTACATCCGGGAAGTGTGATTCTAGGAGGGTATGCACATGATGGACCTTATTATTTATACTTCTCATGTTTAGGTGACTGACCAGGAGTGAGTTTGTAGGTCTATTTAAGGTTCACGTGCTGGTAGGAGTAGAGGGCTGGAGTCAACTAGAGGGGTAGGGCCTGGGATTGGGTGGATGTTACTGTCCCTTGTAAGATTGCATTTAGTTTTGTATGTGAGCTTCAGGAATTTAATGATTAGTCTAGAATAACTTTTAATTTTGGGGCTAATGAATCCGGGTCTAATGTGATGATGGAGCATTATCTGGGAGGAATTGGATATAAAGGTAATGTTTAAGTGGATTAAGGTATTTGGAGTTGATGGAGTGGAGATTTGACATTCTGGGAAGTGGAAGCCTAGGTAGAGCTGATTTTCATAGTTGGTGAGAAGATATGAGATGGTTAGCAAGGGTAGCGGACAGCATATTAGTATTGATTTGGCTGGTTTCTGAGCAGGTAACATAGGCATCGTCTAGGTATTAGTTTTGACTATGGTTCAGATAAGTAAAAGATAAGTACAATGGAGTGAGTAAGGAGGGTTTTATTAATGACTAGAGTTGTTGATTGGTTCTAGAGAGAGGTGGAGTGGCTATAGATCTATAAATTTAGAACTACTGGGGCGGGTGGAATTTGGGGCAGGGTGAAGCACGGAGCGAGCCTGATTGCAGCGAAGGCAAGCGGAGCAGGGCTTAACTCAGCCATGAGATCATTAGGGCCTGTGTAACCTACGTAAGCAAACTACAGATTTTCTTTCAAATTTTCCCTGTTTGGTTTCAGAATACAATTTTTGAGAAATAAGCCTCAGAAGTCACTTTTTATAGCCTTTAAACACACCATGCATTTTGTAGCCAATTTTCAGCTATTTTTGCCATTTTAGGGCTTATAAACATAGATATGGGCAGTAGATAATTTTAGTGGTAATAACAGGGAATTACCTGGAATAGCATTATAGGGTTGGTTGAGGGGGTTTTCAGGGATTTGAATTTGTGCTGTAGACCCAGTACAGCTAGGAAATGTTAAACATACAGACAGGATAACTATAATATTAACCTTGGCAGGTCTTATCAGAGTCAAGGGGCAGTGCAGGAAAGTTTCCAGATGGGTTTCAACAGGGAGGTTTCCTTCTAGCCTTTCAAGCCTTTCAGGAGCTAAGCAGATAGAGGGGGTAGTACCTGATGATAGATAGATAAGTTAGTACTTGTGCTACTTGGAAGGTTCTTCAGCTAGTATAGTACAGTAAAGAACAATTTGTTTTCCAAACAGCAGTTCAGTAATATTCATAGATAGAGACTATAACACAATCAAAGCAATCCAGTGACTAACATATATCAACACACTAAGTCTTATTAATTCAATCAACTATATAAGTAATAAATCAGGCGCTAAATGAAGGGAATTCTTTCGTTTGTTCTAAAATATCAGCCAACTCATTAGTCACTACCTTTTCTACCTATGGTGGTCAAATGAAATGCATACACACAGTCAAAGCTTAGCACAGACAAAATAGGGATAATGGGAGTATTTCAGTTTAAGGATCCTATATCTTGCAGTCGCTAACCATCATACACACAGTAGTTAGAACAAAAACATATAATGATAACAGTAGCTTAGTTACGCAAATACAGAGTAGAGCAGTGGCGTTTTAACAAAATATCAGCTTAGAGATCCTTTATATTGCAGTCACTAACCTTGTACTAACAGTAGTCAGCACAAAATGCTTCAAGTTGAATCCATAGTATAATAAAGCAAATACAGTGTAGAATGGCTGTGTTTACAGGAATATCAGACAGAGCACAGCCACTAGCCAAATATAGTGCAGAGAAGTGGCGTTTTAGCAAATTATCACAGAGATCACTAACACTAGGCAGTATTCCTACAAGGGCTCCAGATATGCATGAAGACCTTACAGAAGTTAATAACAGTCGATAAAAATATAAAATAGTACCATTTAGCTTACTGTATGAGAGCCAAAACACAGTCGCTAGTCAGCTACCACTACTGAAATGAATTACATACGCAATTATAGGGGTAGGCAGTATGCAATACAACACTGTATATCTTTCAAAAGTGTGATATTAACACACAATTAATCTAGTAATTTCACCAAAATGCCTTTAAAGATAGCATGAGAAAACTTCAGATTCATAGACTCCAAAAACTTTAATTTTACATACCACATTTGTTGAGGACACAGCCAACTGAGTCAGCAGCAATGGGATTTTTTGAGTGTTATCTGTTATAATGATTTAACATCTAATGTGAATATGATAAAGGTGTTATTAACAGATAAATAATGTATATAACTTAAAAATGCCAATAGTCTTCATATAACTATCTAACGTTTGCACCAGTGGGTTGAGAAAATAATCTAAAAATTTACAGATAGATTCCGTAGAACTATCCTTAGCACCCACTATCAGCCTAAATGGGATAGGATATATCTTACTAGTATTCCAAACAGTATAGGCAGTTTTGGATCTGAGTTGTACAAGAACTGATAAATTTCTGGAGGAATGCCACCATTGACAAATAAATGTCAAATTCATCACAATTATCCAACACTGTACTTTTTGATTTATTAGTCAACGGTGACATTCCTCCCAAGTTCTATCAATTCTTGTACAGCTGATTCATGTATACATTTCTCTCTCTCTCTGTCATATGTATATATGTAACTATACAGACACACACACACACAGATATATGTGTACACATGCACATAAACACACACACACACAGCTATATCTCTAGACAGAAAACAGAAGGCAAAGAGAGAGAGAGAGACAGAGAGAGAAAGATGCATGTGCTATGATGATGCATGGTTTCATACTAGTGAACCTAAGAAATTGTATGCTTACTACTAGGAAAAGCAGGGAGAAACGGGAATGATAAGGAAAAGAGGGAAGGTGGATGTATGTACGAAAGACAAGTTAGGAAAAACAAAAATAAAAAACAATTTTCAGCAGACATCCAAAGATCAGTGGGGGTAGGGAGTTTTATTTATTTTATTTATTTAACATTTGTTGACCGGGAAAGTCCGACTAGGTTCCACAGATCCTGTTTTCAGCGGAGGCCCAGGGAGAAACACTCCAGAAGCATGTCTTTAGAATGACTGAGTTCAGAGAGAGCGAGATTATTTCCATCAGTACAGTAGGCCCCTGTAATTCATGATTATATATATTTCTGCAGAAAGAAATAGACCTGATTGCAGTCATCACACACATTGCATAAGATTGTATGCTGTCAGAAAGTGTTGTGACCAAGCATATTTAAAGACATTGTATGCAGTTCCAAATAAATTTGTACAAAAATGTACTACTGTAAAAAGAATAGGTACATGAGTAATCATGTGTTGAAAGAGTAAGAAGAAAGGGCACGCCTTTTTGAGCAGAAGATATAGAAAAATTCAGATGTGCCTGGGATAATCGATGGAATGGAAAGCGTTCATATTAGCCATTTAGAATATGTAAGCTTCTAATGGGATTACATTAGATGTAAGGGTCAACATTTTTGTTACATGACATGTTTTGTATGTGCAGATCACATGGAATTCAGAAAAAAAACTGTCACACTTTAGTTCTGCATTGGGTTTTAGTTTTTCCCCCTAGTTGTCAGGTCTGTGTCAGTTTCCTGTTCTTTTCTGAATTCTGTCACTTCTGAAATCTCTGGAAGGTACAGGTGTAGGACCCATTACCGAGTCAAGTATTTTGTCATGGATTCCTTATATCACTACCTTTAAGCTGCACATCTCACTTAAAAGAAAAAAAAAAAGTACTTATTATAAAGTTCACATCATAGTAAAGGAATCCAGCAAGTGAATATCCATGCAGGCTGATGTGCCAGCAACTCTAAAATAGAGCCCCCCCCCCCTTCTGCTCATGTAATCGCTAGAATAGTAGGAAGAATTAAATTATTAGGAGGCTCTCTTTTCCCTGGGAACTGGAAACTTGGGAAGTTGTAAAGAGCTGGCCCACCCTGTCCCATTTCAGATGTCTAGGCTGTGTATCCGAAACATGTGTTTCCTATGGCCCTGTTCCAGCCAGCCTTTTCCTCTTTAAATATGTTAGCACATTCTCTAACTTGGGTAGGACTCTGTAGAAATCTGTCATTCTTTGGGATTCATTTGAAACGTGCATTTACTTACAGTATTTTAAGATTACTTTTCATCTTCATTTTTATGCAGTGGTTTTGTTTTTAGTGTCTGGATCATCTGCACGTTAGTCAAATCTCTATCTATAAATCTAAGACCCCCACAGACACACATACATGCACACTTTGTCATCTGTTGTGCAGAGGTACGCAGATATGTAATATTAAAAGAATCACCCTGAAAGATTTATTTTTCCCCATCACTCCCAAAACACTGCTGTTTCACCATCACCCCACATGGCTGCTTCTACCTAATCCCAAGACTATCATTCACCTGTCACTCCCAAAGACTGCCAGCTCTCCATTTATCTTTAGCACAAGATTCATAATACAAGCACTAATACTGCTGTGATAACACAAAAACTCTAGTTACACAACAGTTGGAACAGTTATGTGCTGCCATGCTGAATGGTGGAATAAATGGAAAAGGCTGTTTTCTGAATATACATTTGCTGATGACATCAGAATCAAGATGTTAGGTAGATTGTTGTCCATGTCCTTTTCCATACCACAAGCAAGGCAGGTTTGCAACTGAGCCGAGAGCTAAGCCATTGTAAGCTAGTGCTTCAGTTCTGTATGAAAGGTATAGTAGTGGTATAACTTGCAATGCATGGTCTAGTATGCATATCTGGTTTGCCTTCTCTCATAGATAAAGCAGTATACAATGTTCACAACAACTTGAAGAACTCACTGTCACCCTAACAAGTGTTGTGTTCCTTCTTCTGTCAATTTAACCTAGTCCTTAAAGTAGTGAATGAAATATGTCTCAAGGGTGTACATATGGATGTGACAGTTGTAAAGGGTGACCTCAATAGCACTATTGTCTCATTGTGCTGATACTCTAGGTCAGAATATAGTTGCCACACATCCTCATGCTTCCACAGAGTGCATTAACCAGTTCCACAGTGGTGTCCATGGCAACTGTCTGTGTCTAGATCACTGACCTCCTTATCTGCTGGTAAATTCCATGTGTTGGATGCATATCAGAAACAGAGCACAATGCTTTGCAATGTCATTCTCCCCTGTGTCTCTTCCCTATGGTGGTTTCACCTACATCAGAGGTAATACATGTAATTGCTGCTGCATCTGGTGGGGACACAGTAGGAGCCTCTGTGGGATTCTCACATGGGTGGTATGTCAGCTTCCAGTGAGGCTATACAATCATGAGACACCTCTACAGATGCTTCTGTATATGTGGATGTGGGAATTCTCTCCCCATAGATTGTCAAAGACAGTACTACTGTGTTATCAAATGGTGTCTCCTGCAAGTTGCCATCATCATTGTCCACAGTAGCCACGCTGACATCAGCCCTCTGTTGTCAGACTATGCTAGATCCTCCACCAGTGGAGCATTTGAATGTATTTAAAATATGACACCACTGTAAGCCCACAAACAGATATTTTGAGTATACCCTTGTGGCAGGTATAGTTGCTGAGTGGAATGTTGCATTTTCAGACTGGGTCTGCCAATGAGACATTTGTGCAGGTAGCCAACAGTCATAGCTTCATGTCATTTATAGATACTGCATGTGTTATACCATACTACTATGGTCTATACTAACATGGGGTTACCTACTGTATTCTCGAAAGCCAACAATGTCAAATCCAACATTGTCGACATGAGAATAGCGAAAGTGTAGAACATCAAACTGGTAAACGGAAATCTCTGTAAGGGGAGAGTTCCATTTACTTCAATATAGTGCAGTCTCGGAGTTGGTATATTTAAGTAGCGGGGGCGTGGAGGTGCAGGGGGGGCTTGCCCCCCCTGCCTACACCCTTTAGATTTTCTTTTTTTTTTTATTTATTTTTTTTCTGAACATTCAAAATTTTAATGGTTCGATCATTAAAGGTCAACCTTTAGTGATTCAAACCATTAAACTTTCGATGTTCTAATATAGACCCCTAACATGGTGCTTCCCTTATTATAGGTTCATAGGTTGGTACTAGGCTTTTGACCCTAGGGCCTATACAAGCCTAGCCATAATAATTCCCTGGCTATTTCTTCCCAGAATATTTACTTCCCTGGTCCCCTGTCTAGCAGGGTGACTGACGTGATCCCTGCGGTGAAATTCCTATCTCCCATCCAATCGTCAAGGTTCCTTTTGAAGAGGGCCAAAGAGGCACTCAGCTTGACTTGTATGGGCTGTCTATTCCAGAGTATGGGGAGTCTCTGGGTCAGGAACCTATCCCTCCAGCATGTTTTGTTCATTGTGATGACCAGGTTTAGATCCCTGGAGCATGTGGCTCTGAGGGATTGGGACTTATTTAAGTGAAGCATGTCCAACAGCTCTGGGTTTTATATGGCCTTGTATGTTAAGCAGAGATCGCCTCTGAGTAGGCAATATGCGACAGAGTATAGCTGGAGTTTTTTTAGATGGTCAGCATAGGGCATCTGCTTTAGGCTTGTGATTCTTTTAGTGAGGTATTTCTGTGGCTTTTCCAGTTGTTGCAGATGTCTTGTGAGGTACATACCAAATGGGGCGTTGTACTCTATAATGGGTTTAATGAGGGATGAGTACAGTGGGACAATGACCTCCTTTTTTCTGGATGAAAAGCCCTTAGTGATGAGGTGTGCCACATAGAAGGATTTTCTGACTGTTGTGGTGATGTGGTTATCGAAGTTGAGACTATTGTCCACCTGTGTCCCTAAGTCCTTTATCACATTTTCAGTGTTTAGTGTACTGCCACTTATGTTGCAATTCATGGGTACATGTTTTTTTCCCAAAGGGAATAACTATACATTTCTTGGCATTGAGCTTGAGCCCATGGCTCTGGCACCAAGCATTTGTTTCTGTAAGACCCTTTTGTAGAATATCCACATCATTTGGGGATTCAATAATGTCTCCCAGTTTGCAGTCATCTGCGAACTTTGTTAGCCAGAGTCCCTTGGTGCTGGCCTGTACTTCAGAGAAGTAGATGCCAAGCAAGAGCGGTCCCAGGACTGAACCCTGAGGTACTCCACTTGTCACTTGTCTGGAGCTGGATTTTGAGTCGGCTACTTTTACAGTGTAGGTTCTGTCAGTAAGCCAGTTGGCAACCCATCGAGTGACATAGGGATTAATGCCCAGCTTAGTAAGTTTATTTATGATTCCGGAGTGGGAGATGGTGTTGAAGGCCTTGGCGAGGTCCAGACAAGCTGTGTGGACTGCCTTACTCTCGTCCCCAGCTCTGGAGACTGATTTGAAGAAGTCAATTAGGTTGAGGAGACAAGATTGGCCCTTTACAAAGCCAAACTGGGTGGGGCCCAGTGTTTGAGGGTTGCCAATGTCTTTGTTTATAAGTTCCATAATAATGCGTTCCATGGCTTTACTGATCAGGCTCATCAGACTGATGGGACGATAGTTCCCGGGATCCAAGTTGGATCCCCCCCTTGTAGAGTGGGATAACCGTAGCTGTGTGCCACTCATTGGGCACAAAGCCTGAGGTGAGGCTATGATTAAACATGACACTTAGGTGAGGGTTCAATTCATTTTGTAGTTCATGTAGTACACAGCCCGGAATGTCGTCTGGTCCCATGGATGCTGTATTCTTAGCTTTGAAGAGTGCGTTTTTTACCTGTGTGGCCGTGATTACCAGAATTTGTCAATCTTTTGGTATTGAGATGGACCCTTTAAGGGGTGAGAGGGGGATGAAGTTGGCACTGAATTGATCTGCCAGGATATTGGCAATATTCTTGGGATAAGTATATTTAATGCCATTCTGTTGTAGCTCAGAGCAGATCTGAGCATTGCCATTTAGATTCTTGTTATAACTATAGAATGCCTTGTGGTTGTCCTTGGAATCATTGGCAATTTTATTTTTGTAACTAGCTTTGGAGGATTTTATGAGGGATCTCAGCTTCTTACTGAAGCTGCTAAGGGAGTATTTTGAATCCTGGAATTTTCCTCTTTTCTGCAACAGTTTCTTTCTTCTGTTGTATAGTTTGTTTATGGCAGGGGACCACCAGATTGGCTTCCTTTTTTTGGAGGAGAGTGTATTGGTTCTATTTGGAATGGCACGATTTATGCACGAGTGGATGTGCTCGTACAGTGCCTTAGTGTAGGAATCAGCAGTCGAACTTTCAGTTCCCATCTGCATGGGTGTTATGAAGTTTGTCACTTCTGACTTGAGTAGCATGAAGTTAGCTTTGGAGAAGTTTTTTATGGAGGTTTCCCTACTGGGGGGTGAGAGTGGGATGTGGACATCAAGGGTGATTAGCTTATGGTCAGACCCGACCAACGAGGGGGTGACCACTGGTGTGGAGCATCAATCTCCCATGTTGGTAATGACCAGATCTAGGATATTTGAGCCCCTGGTGGGACTATGGATTAGTTGATCCAAGGTTTTGGAATTTATGAATTCCAAAAACCATTGGGTATTACTGCATGGGGGCTACATGCCAGGCCTGCATCCAATTCAAGGCACCACCTCATATGAGGGACAGTTCTCCTGCCTGGCGAGTGGCACCCAAACCCCCTCCTTTTCTGAAAGCTGTTTTCCTGTTGATGGGACCCCACCCCACTGTGTTCCTGTCCAAATCAATGTCTCAAGCCTTCAGCTTTGCACAGCTTATAATATCTGTAATCCTCTTTCATACCCATTGTAGGAATTTGCTATGGTCAACTTTTGCAGTCGCATCTCACATCATGCCCTGCCAGATCTGATCCCTTACCTGCTGGTCTACACCTTTGACCTGTAGGCGCATGCCATATATATATATATATATATATATATATATATATATATATATATATATACACATGACTTGTAGTAGCAAATCCTTCTCCTGGACTATGAACGTCTTAAGTGTTGCCTCCCTCACGTGGCCATACAAGTACCTGTACACCTATGGAAAAAAAGCATATCATTCAATGAGTGTGTACTACGTTATGACATACATGTGTAACTGATCCCAGTATTCCCCCAGTGTATCTACTTGGTCATTACTACAGTTAACAGTTCACAAGGCCTCTCATAATATATGGTACCATAACCATGCTGGTAAACAGGGCCATGGAAATACCCTACCCTATATGCCAAGGTTTCTCATAGTTTTCTAAGTTCATGGCATTCCATAAAGACATACATAAGTGTGTTGCATGAATGTCTGTTGGACCCACGTGTGACATGAGAGGATGTTTTGGTGTCTTTGCACCTAACACCTTGACATGTCATCCTTTACTGTGTAAACCATACTCAACAGAGCAACAGTGCAAGTCATGCACATACTGTTTTAGCATGAGGCATATGCTATCTATAGTAATGTACAAGTCAAGGGAGCAAACAGAGTACCCTTGTGCAACACCATATTGTATGTCTTATGATTCAGAAACATGCATCCATGTACAGGGGTCCATCATATTACTCCTTGAGTGGAGCAACTGAGTGTCCATGGCTGCTTCATTCTCCAGCACAAGGTGATTAAGGCAGCTACCTATGACCCAGTGCTTGCTGGTGGGCCCAACCATACACTATTGTTTGTTCAGATCAGAGTTGCTCTGATCAAAAGCAATACTGTAAAATGTTCCTGCTGTCAGGGCATTCTGTGCTTTAAAGATGATTTCCTTCTCCTGTCTTTCATTGGCTACTGCTTTGAATCAATCAGACTGGAGTTAGTATTGAGAAAAGTTGAGATTTTGGTGCATGAAGCACACTTCTATGATGTTTATTTTTTGCATTAGTGGTGGTGCTGCGGTAGCGTTGTCGCCTCACAGTAAGACGCTGATCGGTTCGACTCTCAGCTAGAGCGTCTTCTGCATGGAGACATGCGTGAATGGGCGTACATTCATTGAAGGTTGTGCATTAGGGCTGGCAACTCAGCATGTAAAAATCAACTGCCAATCATTAGCGGACTGGAGTTCCGCTGTGGCGACCCCTAACCGGGAAAAGCCGAAAGACACAACAACAACAACATGAAGGCTCAGGGTGACACAAAATGGCTAGATCGTTGAACTGAACAGAAACAGATTGCTCAGTTGTTATTTTGCAGGTGAATTCCTGCCATCTTTCTTTTTGCTAACATCCAAACTGCATTGGGAACAGGGACAACCTTCTAATTGTTGGACTGGTTTTGCAAGTGAATTTAGTGAAACAAAGTGGTGTATATAATGCCCACCTCAGTTAAGTGAGTTGCTCTAATTCAAGCTCTGTAACTTAGGTACAAATGGCAAGCTTTTATCCAACTGCCAGACTCCTATTAATATTTTATTTTGTTTTTCTTTGTTAAATCATTCAGGAGTAACTACAGTAAGTCAATGTAAGGCATTAGAGTTTCATGTTTTAGGAGGTTTACAAAATACTTGTTAATGCAAAACCTGTTGTTCTGTTAACTTTTAACTGATGTATAGTGGTCTGCTCTTATCTCTTTCTCCCATTTTGCAGAATGTTGCTGATTTTGCCTCCTATTTATGCATTGTCCTTGAGCAAGTCACTTAACCAACAGTGATCTAGGGTAATTGGAAATTTGGGTTAGGCGTTTCAGTGGTCCCTGGACTGCAAGCTTACCTATGAACCAGAGCAGTACGGGAAGGAAACTGATCATAGTAAATGGAAGCATCAAGATAAGAGTCATGTTCTTTGGACATGATTCTTGGTTTCTTTATTATTGACAGTGTGTTAATTACTTAGCTGCTAATAAATTAGACAACATGAAGTCTATGAGATTAATGTTCATATTTTAACTATAAATATATTTTTAATTTAGCTTTTTTTGTAGGCACACAGATGTGAAATATACTGTTTGGGCTACAACAGTTTGTCTAGCATTTAGTACAGATGAGTAAGGCTTTGGGCTGTTAAACAGCTGCCTCCCATAGTACATATTTTTTTCCCTTAGGCTTCATTTGTCTTCTGTGTTACAGTACTAAGTTACTTTACCAGACAGTACAGCACTCTTCTGCTGCTCCTACAAAGGTATCCTTGTGCCCAATAGGATGCCCCAGACTGTTAGAAAATGCATTTTGACTTTGTCTTTTGAATTCCTGCACCCTTCCCATAGATGCTGCTTAATGCTTCATTATATGTTATTTGAGTATGAATCCCAGCATGTCTCTTGTAGTTTAATGGGTTGCTAGATGTATTTTTACTAAATGTGAGCTTCAAGTGAAAATAAGTTTACTCTGTCTGTTTTCGGTGTGGTAGTATTTTGTTTATAAAATGTATGTCAGTGTCTTTTTCTGTAAAATTTGAAATAAAACTTTAACATAAAATCCAAATCTCTGTTAAAACTGTATAAGTAAAAAGAAAACAATATATACACTGACAGTTTTGAGCAGTGTTTATGGTAATTGCGAAGAGGCAGCCAAGTAACGAGATACTGGTATGGTTGGTGTGGACCTGATTCATTACCCTGCATAGGATCTCATTTGTCCATGATCTGGTTCTGTTGACTCTTACAGTTAGAGCTATAATAGTACAGCAATATTAGACACTTAAGTAGGTCAGACCTGTACTGAGTGATATGAGAGGGGGTAGCTATTCTTGAAGACAGAAAAAACCTGGGGAGATCAAAATGAGATGTAGGTGTCCTATGAACATGTAAGCCCCTCCCCAAAAAAGTATGCTATATGCAGTAATATTTCTGATTTTTATGACTTGTGGGTTGTTGAACAAATGCTGCTGCAGCATTTATATTGCTGTAATTGTTTTGCTTGATTCATTACACCAAAGAATTAATTAATTTATTTAATAAGTCTAAATTGTGTAATAGAGTCAAAACATTCTGCATTTAGTAGTCTAACTATGCTGAATTTTAATAATATATTTTTGCAGTGCCTTCTTCACAGCCACCAGCAACTGCAAAGGGGTTAACATTTGTCAGGTCATATAGTCTGCATTATTTGGAGTTGTGATGATCAGAAGCATCTGATCTTCAGCATCCATTTGTAATCACTGTTGCATTTCACTGTGATGCAGTCTTCTCGAGATCGGATTATAAAGGATGTCTGCATTTAATTAAAAAATGTTAGTCTGGCAATTAGTGCAGAGGACTAAAGCTCTGACTTGTTAATGAGTTGTTTCATGTGGTAAGTGAAAAATTTATTTTATTGTGCCAAAGCACTGTGCTGTTACTCTGATACTTACTGTGATGGATTTGAAGTCTGATTCTGCTGAAATCAAAGTCTGGTTATAGCTGCATTCACAGTCTGTTGCATACAGAAACTTGCAGAATATACACTGATGAGAGAATATACTTTGCAGCACCTGTCTTTAAGAGTAGCAACCAATAACTTTTATAAGAAACCACACGTACTTCTGTTACAGCTTCATAAAATGTTATACTTTACTTCTCATATAGTACAGATGATGTGAGAGATATAACATTTACCTCAGGACAAATGTGTCCCTACCAGTACCCCTAACATAACTAGATTTAATACAGACTTTATATATATATTTTTAGTTAAACACACACCCTCTTGGTTTTGGAAAGATACTGCCTTGATGACACAAATGCTGACACATCTGTTCTTGTGCAAATGCTGATAAGTAAACTGCCTTCAAGGAAATGCCTTGTGGATTAGAAAAGCATTTTTAAACTTTCTTAGAAAAACATGTCATGTTGATAGTTCTTTAAAGAAAGCAAATTAGATTCTTATCATGTCTGTAAGAAGTCAGCTTCCTTATTTTTTTAAGCCACAGTCATTTAGTATGGATGCTAATCACATATTACTAAACTCTGTTTCTGCATTTAAGCAAGCTTTATCTTATTCCTTATTTATGTTGCATATTTGTAGCAAAGTTACATTCAACCTTAAAACCTTGTTGAGCATAATCTTACAATGCCCTCTTTTTATGTTTTAATGAAAACACATTAAGAAACAAAATCTTTAGTCTTCTTTTGATACAACAAGTCAAAATGCAGTTTTACATAGTTAATACAATTATATAAAGTATTACTACTAAAACTGAATATATTTAACAACTTTTTCTTTTACAGACCATTTTGTGAAAATATTTCATCAGTTATGGGCTGTGTCTGCTTTAGCTTTATTTTTTAACTTGATTAATTTATTCTTTTGCAATCACAGAATTTAATTTATGACTTAATACTCTTTTATGATTTGCATAACAATGCAAACTAAACATTATTTTACAATTAGCTTACATATTTTTAACTTTTGATTTTAGTATTTTTTTATTTATTTAACTGCTCTGTCATTCATTTTACGAAGACTGTTTGACTAATTCCATCTGTGATTTTATTTCTTTTTAAAATTCAGAACTTTAACTGTTTGGTGTGGTATTACTATACAATTATAAAAAAATGTAAAAAATAAATAGATATTAGCTTAATGAACATGTTTATATTTACATTATTTATATTTGCTGTTGTCTGCCTGTTATTCTTGTGCATTGTATAAAAAGAGAAAACATGCATGTCAGTCTTGTGACTTTAAATCTTTATACAAGCATGTCAGTGTTGTGATTGTAAATCTTTACTCTTATTAACTATTTTTATTTAATTTTTATACACTAGAACTGTTTTGTTTACCTTTTGACTATGCTATGAGAATGGCAGTCATATACTCTACTCTGCTGTAGTACTGATAAATATTTTGCTTTAATCGAATGGAAGTTTTAAACATTTGAGAATGGTTTGTATTTTACCATCCTACCATGTATGCTTAACCATTTTGAAAACACAAACATGTTATAAAATATATCTCTTTTGTAAAGATCAGCTGTAGTTTCCTGCTCTTTCCCAATGTATGTAGGTAAGTCAGTCTCTGTCAGTTCAGCTAATCTATTTTCTTCATCTTGCAACTGCTGTTGAAGAGTTTCCTCATGGTCTGCCTGATATGTCTCAGGAACCTGTTCTGCTGAATCTGAAACTCCTATGCACTTTTGAAAAAATGTTTGTATAATTTGTCTAAACTTCCTGAACTCATTGTGTCTGTCTCTTAGAAGTTTATTACATTCTTTTGTAACAATATATACTATAGCAATAGCCCACACCTGGGTGTGGGTAATGCTGGATTTACCCACGGTTGGCATGGTTGCTTATTTTAAAGCTGTCTCGTTATGTTAAACCCATTTAACATAGCGAGACAGGTTTTAAAAAAAAAGCAACGGAGAAAGCAAGATCTCCGTTGATTTTTACACACTGTGTCACTATGTTAAAGGAGTTTAACATAGCGAGACAGCTTTAAAAAAAGCAACGGAGATCTCTGTTGCTTTTTTTAAACCTGTGTCACTATGTTAAACTCCTTTAACATAGCGAGACAGTGTTTTAAAAAAGACTTATAGTAATGGAAAAAGTCCGGGCGACCGGACCTTTTTCCATTAGTATAAGTCGATTTACAACATGCACACTGACCAATCAGTGTGCACGTTTTGGAATATTAATGGGGGGGGGTCATGGTATAATAGAGGTCCTGTCAGTAACTGATTTGACTCCTGTTGTAACTCTGAAATAAACCTTTTACATGTGGTGACAGGACATAACTGTTCAACATCTGAATATAATGGAAACTCTTTACTCTTAGTTAATTCTTTATCATGAACAGATCTGTCTTCACAGTCTATTGTTTTAGCAATATCACGCAATACTTTTTTATGGCATAATACACAAAATGCAGTTTTTGTTGATTGACATAATAAACATTTGTCATACTCCACATGGTTTTCTTTGAGATACCAGTCAAATATTGTAATACATTTGCATAATGCCTTACTATCAACCTGCCCTAATAAGGTTTTACATTTACTAATGTGCTGTATATACCAACATTGCAGTTTACTAAAGCTTGGTTTACATTTGCTTGAATTATGTCTGAAAATATCTATACTGTCTAATAACATCCAAACTGTCTAATATCCAAACTGTTTTATAACATCCATACAAAATAACGTGAAACAGAAAAAAGTCTTACCAGTTAGCAAGAAAACAGGTGATCAGGCTGTTGTTGCTGATGGTTGGAAATTTTTCAAAGTCACTTGAGAAGCTGGTGAAGCACAACAGGCAGCGGACTGCTGTGAAAGTAGATATCCACCTTTTCTTGAAGAATTAATGACACTGCACTTTCCTGCACTAGTGTCACTGGATTTAGACATCTGAAAAAACTTTACTGCTGCAAGCTGCATAAACTGGAATACTTCTGTTTAGGACTGACACATACGTACAAATGTTAGTTACTGCAATTTGACTGAAGTAACCCTCTGCAGGGCTTACTCTTCCCTCTGTGTTCAAATGCAGGTAGGCTTGCCATTGAAAAATTAATTTTATTGTTCCAAAGCACTGTGCTGTTACTCTGATGCTTACTGTGATGGATTTGAAGTCTTCTTAAGACATTCAGTCTTGCTGGCTGGATTCTGCTGAAATCAAAGTCTGGTTATAGTTGCATTCATAGTCTGTTGCATACAGAAACTTGCAGAATATACACACTTTGCAGCACCTGTCTTTAAGAGCAGTAACCAATAACTGTTATAAGAAACCACACATACTTCTGTTACAGCTTCAGAAAATGTTCAACTTTACTTCTCATATAGTACAGATGATGTGAGAGATATAACATTTACCTCAGGACAAATGTGTTCCTACCAGTACCCCTAACATAATTGGATTTAATACAGACTTTATATATATTTTTAGTTAAACACACACCCTCTTGGTTTTGGAAAGATACTGCCTTGATGACACAAATGCTGACACATCTGTTCTTGTGCAAATGCTGATAAGTAAACTGTCTTCAAGGAAACGCCTTGTGGATTAGAAAAGCATATTTTTAAACTTTCTTAGAAAAACATGTCCTGTTGTCAGTTCTTTAAAGAAAGCAAATTACATTCTTGTCAAGTCTGCAAGAAGTCAGCTTTCTTGAAGTGTGTGTAATACACTCATAAGCAAGTTCCTTATTTTTTTAAGCCACAGTCATTTAGTATGGCTGCTAATCACATATTACTAAACTCTGTTTCTGCATTTAAGCAAGCTTTATCTTATTCCTTATTTATGTTGTATATTTGTAGCAAAGTTACATTCAACCTTAAAACCTTGTTGAGCATAATCTTACAGTAAGGATGCAAGTTTGAATCAATCCACCTTCATTTACCTATTGTGAGACATTCAGCAAGTTACTTAGCTAGACAGTGCTTTGGAGCAATTGACAATTTGGGCTAGGCTCTTTAATGGTCTCCAGGACTGCACGCCTAGAAACTATGAACTTGCTGTTGCTGTTTGCAATCAATTCTCTATTGCAAAGTTGATCTAGCTCAGGAAATGTTATGGCAATATTGCCGGGACACCATTTTTAATACAACATGTTCAATTTGTTCTTCAAAGGCAGCAGGTACTACATTTGCAGATAAAATACTGAAGTTAAAGTTGTTTGCAAGCAGCAATGTTCTCTTTAATGTGGAATTATTAAGATGGGTTTTACATCTGCAAAGATTGTGCATATTGACTTAGCATGTTATCAAGTGAAAAATATTTCTTGTGCTGTCATAAATAACCTCCAAATTTAAACTGTGCCAAGCATGACTGGATTTTGTGATACAATGCTAGTGATCTTTATACAGTTTCATGTAGTTAATCCAAAGCTACCAATAAAGTACATGTAATTTAATTTTTCACAGCCATATGGGGTGCACATAGTCAACAAAAAGGCTATAACTGCTGGTGGGGGTGGGGGCTGTCTGTGTATGCCTTATGCTCTTATCATCTGATCATTTTTAAAAAGTCTTTAGTCTGACTTTGCAGGACTAGTGTGTGTGTGTGTGTGTGTGTGTGTGTGTGTGTGTGTGTGTGTGTGTGTTAAAGTTAAAAAGTTATTAGTCTGTCTTTGCAGGACTAGTTTTTATTTGTGTAATGCAAATATACTTTACTATGATCATTATTATCACAATCAGATGTGATGTGTGAACAGTCAATAAAGTGGCCATAATTGCTGAGTACAGATATTGGTTGATTACAATGACAGCAGTATGAGTGGACCTTAGGGTTGAAATCTCCTGAAATGTGTACTTTTGCCATTACCGGTTCATACAGTTTATTTCATGGCTTACAGGAAAAATGTTCAAAACTAAAAATTTTAAATACACTCTAACAAATGTTGCAATATTAAACAAGAAATATAATTTAAAACAATCAAGAAGGTGAATCAAAGAAAGCATGCATTTATGCATAGTCATAATGTGTGCAGGGGACTCATGGTTTGAAAGCAGCTCAGGACCCAAGATAAACTTAATCTGTCACTGGCCAGATGCATTTTCAATGAATGCGATTTTCAATTAATATGAATTACAAAGGAAGGGAAGTTTACTATTCTTCATGCTGAGTCTGCTTTCAGTGTGAAACTGTTTTGATTAGCAAATGGCCATTAATGCTTGTGCAATTACATTTGAAATAAAAGTTTTAAATTAAATCCAAATCTCTGTAATCATGGTGAAAGAAAAGAAGCAACTAGTATGCACACTGACAGGTTTAAACAGTGTTTATGGTAACTGGGGAGAGACAGCCAAGTAATAGGACAATGAAATGGTTGCTTGGGGGGGTACTCTATTACCCTGGCTAGGGTACTATTTCATCATGATCTGGCTCTAGATTAGTCTGTTGTGGGTGTTATCTGAGGTCATGGGGATCAGGCATACAGGGAAACAATGCAGCCATCAACATGATGACTTCAAGTGGTATCATTCTGAAGTGCTGCACCAATGGAAGGTAGAAATTCAAGAAATGCAGCTAGATGTGTAATGAAAGTACTTTTTATTCCTTTTATGTTCAGCTGTCTCAGCTGTTGCTCACCTGTGCTTGACAGCAGTTCATTTACTTTCCAGCTACTTGAGTATGGATGGCTGCCACATAAGACAAAAGCATCTCTCCAGACAGCGGAGTGTGTGTGTGTGTGTGTGTGTGTGTGTGTGTGTGTGTGTGTGTGTGTGTGTGTGTGTGTGTGTGTGTGTGTGTGTGTGTGTGTGTGTGTGTGTGTGCGTGTGTATGCATTATAAATCACTCCAGTGTACAACTGAAATGGTGTTCATGTCATACACATCTTATCATGTTCTTCCCAATGTGCATCTCTTATGCAGTTCCATTTCAGGCAAAGAATGAGGTTCCCATATTCACCTCTGTCGATGCCAGCAGCTACAATGGATTCTGGATCACTTTGGCCTTCTTTGCTTGCCTCACAGGATGGGACAGTAGCTTCTCTACTGGAGGTGATCTTAGGGTTGGACCCTTGGTGCTGTCCCTGTCTACCTCTCAGGAGGGGGTGAATAGTGCTCTGCTGATGACAGGCAGGGGGTCAACTGTGGGAAACCAGCTGCAGTTGTGGAAGCTGCTGGCTGATGAAGTGCAGAGGCAGCTGAAAAGCCATACTAGGAATATGGAGTGCATTCTAGAGTGACTTGGAGTCGTTGGATGACTTGTACGCCTCAGCCATCAGGTCTGCAGGGGAGCAAGAAGCCCATAACATCAGCCACCTAGATGTGTGTTGCCAGGGTATGTTACTGTCTGATCAGTCCTGGCAGTCACCCATGCCAGCAGCCTACCCTATACACTATACCCTTCCTAGTATTACCCCTCCTTTCTGCATCTTTCTCCTTACTTTGTTCATTGTCCATTCCCCATTACAATTTGTCTGCCCTCCAACAGTATGTGTCCAGCTTCTGCCCACTCTACTTTTTGTATATACATCACCCTTGTCTATGTGTTTCCTGTTTGTCTGTTCATACTCACTACCTGCCCTTCTCCCTCTATATCAGCAAAAGCTATTCACTTGATAACTTCCCCATCTATCCTCTTTTCATAATAAAAAAGATTTTCTTTCCCCAGAAAGAAAATACACTCCTCATTCTACCCAATCAACTGTCCCATAAAAGTTACCCTTAATTTTTTCCCTCTGCCTGTTGTACTTCCCTATCCTGCTTTTCTATCTTCTCCTTTTTAACCATTTATACAATTAACATGGTGGACACTGAGGTTTGCACACCTGCACTGGTGTTCCTGTTGGCATGGTGCTTTTCTACACTGCCCTACCTGTTAATGTTTACTATCACTGTTGCTATCTGCACTATTCTAGTCACTTGTACTGCCTCCAGGACAGAGGGATGGCTTTGTCATGACATCATGCAGGTTGCCATACATGTTGCAGTAGTGTGGCTACCCTGGTATGCAGATACAGTTCGACTATTACATGTTACTACTGTTTTTATACTTTATGAGGCTTTTCTCTCAACATGCTGGCACCAACCCTTGTGTGTTACATCTGTATTTATCAACAGTCCATGACTGGATATGACTAGATATGGGTAGCACAGGATTTACCTATGGTGGTTGTAGTTTGATCATGAGATCTTTGTCACTTCAGTCTTATTCCACAGTCACTTCCTTGTATGGGAAGTTTTAAGCACATATTACACGCGTTCAACATTTAAGTGCTAACACTTACATAGTACTGCTGGCTGTGAGTCTTTTGTATTTTTTTTTAAACAGTAAGTGACAAGTGTTCAGTTATGGAAATGTTTCATTTGACACTACTGGCTTTCTTATCCATGAATTTGTAAGTGTATTGCTATTCTTAACCTGCTCTTTGAGTTTGAATACTAAATAAATTACAGTAAATGTGATAGCTTTTCACTGGTAGTTGCACATTGCAGTAATATTTTATTTTACTTATTAATACTCATTTCCGTGATTAATGCTGAATTGACAATTGGTATTCTAATTGGTCTATTCAATCAGCGTGCACATTTTTGAATATTAAGTACTTTTGATTGTACAATTAGTGTTCTAGCACATTTCACAGTGAGCCTCTTTGGAATTAGCGCTGTCACAGGTGCACTGCACATCTGTATAAATTATAGCCATTGTGTCCTCATGAAGTACAAACGGTAGGTATATGGCAATATTTTTTATCAGTTTACAATAAGTCTGTAATGTTTTCATATCACTGCCTGGTTTTATTGCTCTCCCTCTCAAAACTAAGTGGTAGTATAAACTCTCAGCTCTTCCTCCCATTACAAACATTCAGAAACATAGCACATTATTCTACTCAACAGTCAGAAATACATTTCTGTATTCACAATTTCTAGGTGTCAAACAAATTGACCTACAGCAAAACTATTCTGAAGATTATAGCTGCCAATTTTCTTAAATAAAAGGCTTGCCCTGCTTTAGTTCTGTCTTCCTTCAAAAATTGTGCACATCATTTTGTATTTGAAAATATGAAAAAAAAAGGGATAAGGCATGAAAGAGAGTTTCTCTATTTCCATTAACTCTGCACTAAGACTGCACAGTAGTCTACAGGAAACCAGACTACGTGATATACATGTGGGATTTTGAATGATGCCAAAAGCACCCAAAATTTAAAGACATATACACGTGTTGCAGTGCCTGATTGTTTTAAATAGTTCCTGCATTATACCTTTCACAGACAGTGAAGTAAAGCACATGTGGCCAAGTAAAGGTTTTGCATATTTTGTATGCTGTAAGTATGAACACCTCAGACTAACTTTGCAACATTAACATAAAAATAAATGCCAATAATTCCATTTGGGTATTTAGATAGGCTTACTGAATCCAGAGATACATTTTCAGGAAATGGGGGAAAAAAGTACAAGCACATTAAGTGACATTTTTCAGGGTTATACATTATGTAAGTAAGAGGATGGAATGATATCCAAAGCTAAGCCTCCAGCATTGTAACTCTGCATCTTACTCAGCATTACTGTGCCACTCACCATCATCTGAAATTTTGTTGCAGAAGCACAGTCTCTTATGTATTTTTTTCATGTGCGAAGTGTACACACGGAACAAAAATCTATTCTCATTTGTGATCTCAGGTAGAGTTAAATGTAGAAATTTAACTTGATGAAGATAACATGTTCTATCAAAGAATAAAAGTGTGAATGGTACATAAAGAATAAGATGGGCATGCATGGCCACAGAAGGTAGACAACATTTCATCTGTTTTTATAGCCCTTCAGGTGCTCCAGTAGGTATTAGTGTACACTGGCATTGCTTGCTGTGAAATATTTAAACAACAAGTAAAAGTCTCAGAACACTGACACACTACCTGGATAATTCCAGTCCAGTGACTGAACTTTATATTTCATGTTCATATTTAAATTCAGATTTATCATAGTATTTGTAAAAATAAGTACAACAAAATTAAAATTAACAGAAAATATAAAATAACAAAGTATGATTTAAAAAATAACTATAATCAGTGCAAGACTGTAATAAAAAATGAGCAGATGATAGATCATACTGATAGAATAAGTTACGAGAAAAGGACACTGTTTTCAAGATCTGTTTCATTTGCACAAATTGTAATGCATTGCCTAATGTACCATACATAAACTTAGCATTACCCAGTTGTCCATGGTGACAAACTGAACTATGCTGAAACTCAATATAAAACTATTTTGTAGGGGGTTACACAGTACTGTATCCCCAATGTTGAACGTCAACCTCTAAATTCCAGATCTCTAGTTATACTACTTCTGAGATCAGGCCAACACAGTAGAAAGGAAATAAATATTTGCCTTTCAAGCTTGAAGGTACTACACAGGGAAACTGGGGGTGATGGGCAAAGTCCCACATAAGGAGAAGTAGGGGGTGTAGCTCCCCTGCAAAAAATGTATTGAAATTGTATTTTATTTTACAGTTTTTCCAATAAATAAGTTGCATTATATTTTCCTCAGAAAGCACCATACCATATACTATATACATTGCATGTGTATTACATAATTCAAAAATTTTAAGTACTGTTTTCATAACAACGCAATATCTTTCACATACTTTACATTGCTTGCTTCACTTTAAGCAGTATTATTAAACATTGCACCATCTCTCCTGTTACCAGCCAGTAAAAAGAACCTTATTTTCACTGGACACTCCATTCTCCACCTCCTATGATCTGCAGATAATACATAGTTCCCCTCATCCTCTCCTACCCTCCATTTCTCTACACTTGCCTCAGGTAATTGTAATGCATCTATAATTATATTTGCCCCACCACTACTACAAAATTGTGTCCCTCTGTATTCATTTCTTCTTTTCCTCTTGTTGTCATCCCACCTCTGTGCCACTTTTTCAAATAATTATCCTTTCCAGAGTTCATTCAAACCATAGCTATCTAATTCATCATCTCATGATACCTCCCCCACTCTTCTTTCACTTCTTTTTACCCTTGCATCACCTGTCAATAATATCACCACACTTTCATTTAATTCCTACAGCCTTTTTTCATTTTTGTACCAAATAAACAAAATGCCCAAGATTTACCACACTATTTCTATAAACATCTTTTCAAATATCTTGGGTCTAATACTATCTTATATTGTCTACACTTCCCTACACCCCATCACATATGTAATTGGCCTACCCCCCATATCTCCAACAATTATCATCAGGCTACTCCTCCTTCTTTTCTCATGTTATCTGGTGTTCCATACCATCTGTGCAATAACCTCTAATACATATTTCAGGCGGTGGTACGGCGGTAGCGTTGTTACCTCACAGCAAGAGGTTCTCCCGTTCAATTCTCGGCTTGGCTTGGGAGTGCCTTCTGTGTGGAGTCTGCATGTCCTCCCTGCAGATGGGTAGCATTCGAAAGACATGTGTGCATAAATGGGCGTGCCTTCATTGAAGGTTGGGCATCGAGCTGGCACCTCGGCGTTTCGTAAAAGATCTACTGCCAATCATTAGGGGACCGGAGTTCCGCTGTAGCGACCCCTTACCGGGAAAAATCTAAAAGACAAACAACAACATATTTCAGGACAGGCCAAGCCATGTACCTCTATCTTCTTAGCTAGCTTTCAAACCTCTTACCAAAACTCTTCCTTTCCCATTCCTTGTTCTCTTACATCCACCTACTTCTTAACTGACCTGTCTCATTTTCTGTCTGTTTCTTCCCCAAATCTCTCCTAGCCTACCTTTCTTTACCTTCTCCCATCTCCTTATTCTCTCTCTTTGTCTCTCTCCTTTGTCCCTCTCCCAAACTCACTTAGCCTCTGTCACTAAACACATTTTTCTATTTCAAAACAAAAGTGCTGAACACCAGCAGCCTAACAAACTCAGAACTTTAATAACAAAACAAAAACTTGGAGATAAAAACCATCACAGTTTAACGCTTTCATCTTGTATAAAAGACATCATCAGAGCCATGAAACAGGAAATGAAACCAATTTTTAAAGGAAATTCATAAACACACCCACAAAAACATTCAATTGGGTGACAGAAACCAATAAAAACCCAGGAAAATCTTAAAGAGACAGTGAATACAGAAAGAAAATACTTTTTACAGTTTGGAAGCTCTCATTTTACGTTCACTAGTAATAGAAATGCCATCATTAATCCTTGGCTAATGTGTGGCATCTAATCAAAGTTAACACAACATTTCACAGTGCAGTAATTTGTTCTTCCAGGCCCTGTGTAGGTAGCTATTTGTAGTTGTTTCAAAATAGAAAAAAACTTGAATCTTTTAAAACCTAAACAGGATAGAGAATGCCTGGCAAGAGCGCTCTTGCTATCAGCCTTCTGTATACTAAAACATGCAATAGATTATTTTGTTGAAAGCATTGGTTTTGCCTACAAAAAACACTTGACATTGGGTACACACCACGATGTATACCACCCTGTCAGAATAGCAATAAAACTTGCCTCCTTTCACATGTTTCATGATAATGTCCACTAAGGGACCCATATCATTGTTCTCAATGTAAGAACATTCAGAACATCTCCCACATTTCAGAGTAACCAGAAGTCTGGTAATGAGGTCAAAACAAGGTCTTTCCAATAAATTTTTGATGGACAATATTTAACATTGCAACAGCAAATTCAAACTTTAGTGAAGAGTTTGTTTAAATTTAAATCATTGCAGCTTGATAATGTTTTTTGAAGGGGAAAGAGTGAAAAGGGCCCATGTCCCAAACGGACTATGACAGAGTGTTGTTCAGTATTCCCCTTTTCATTCTGAACTCCTAGAATTATTTTGATCATACTTGGTTGGAGCTCTGTCAAATTTTTAGTAAGGAGAATGAGAGAAGGCTGCAAAAACTTAAGGAGGAGATAAACAAGTTTGTTGACTCCATTACCAGCAGCGATTTGGAATTTTTAAACGCAGAATTGCAGCAGATAGTAAAGACAACCACAAGGCTTTTCTTAGTTATGTAAAGAATCTCCATGGCAATACCCAGATTTGCTCTGAGCTACAGCACAATGGTACCTCCTATACCAAGCCAACAGATATTGCCAGTATGCTGGCTGACAGATTCAGTGCTAACTTTACCCCCCTACCCCCTCCAAAGGACCAATCACAATACCAGTAGATTGCCAGGCACCCAGTATTACTGCTACACAGGTTAAAACAGCACTGTCCAAGGCCAATAATATAGCTTCTTTGGGACTTGACAATATCCCTGGTTGTGTTCTACATGAACTACAGAGTGAACTGGCACCTCAACTGTGTGCTCTATTCAATCACAGCCTCACCTCAGATGTTGTCCCTTCCAAATGGCACACTGCTACAGTTATCCCTCTCCACAAAGGAGGAGTGACTACAGACCCTGGGAACTATCACCCCATTAGCCTGACGAGTCTGATATACAAAGCTATGGAACGCATCATCATAGACCTAATAAACAAGGATATAGGGAATCTCCAAACCTTGGATCCCACACAGTTTGGTTTTGTGAAGGATAGTTCATGCCTGCTCAACTTGGTCGACTTCTGTGAGTCAGTCACCAGAGCTGTGGATGAAAGCAAGGTGGTTCATGCAGCCTACCTTGATTTGGCCAAGACTTTTGATACCATTCCCCACTCAGGGATCATAGAAAAACTCACTAAGTTTGGCATCAACCTCTATATCACTAGGTGGGTTGCAAACTGGCTCACAGATAGAACCCACAGTGTGAAAATAACTGACTCCAAATCAGACTGCCAATTAGTCATGAGTGGAGTCCCACAGAGTTTAGTCCTGGGTCCTCTCCTGTTTGGTATCTACTTCTCTGAAGTCCAGGCCAACACAAAGGGACTCTGGCTGACAAACTTCATAGATGATTGCAAGTTGAGAGCTATTATTAACTCCCCAAGTGATGCTGACATCCTGCAGAATGGCCTCACTATGACCAACGACTGGTGTCAGAACCATGGCCTTAAGCTCAATGCCAAAAAATGTGTCGTCATCCCCTTTGTGAAAAACCCAGTTCTGATGAATTACCACAGTGATGGTAGTCCACTGATCACAGAAGATGTTATAAGAGATCTGGGAACACAGGTTGACAGCAACCACTCTTTTGATCACCACATTGCCACTGTGGTCAGAAAGTCCTTCTATGTGGCACATCTCATTACTAAGGGTTTTCCATCCAGGAAGAAAGAGGTAATTGTCTCCCTCTACTCTTCCCTCATTAGGCCAATCATTGAGTACAATGCCCCATTTGGCATGTACCTCACTAGACACCTGCAACAACTGTAGAGGCCACAAAAGTACCTCACAAAGAGGATCCTAGGCTTTAAACACTTGTCCTATATGGACAGACTAAAAAAACTCCAACTATTCTCTGTCTTATATCACCTACTTAGAGGCGATTGCTTCTTGACTTATAAAGACATGTCTGACCCAGCTCTGTTAGAAATGCTACATCTAAAGAAATCCCAATCCCTCCGCACCACATGCTCCAGAGACCTCAACCTCATTACCACAATTAACAGAACATGCTGGAGGGACAGGTTCATAACCCAGAGACTGCTAATGCTATGGAACAGACTTACCATACACGTCAAGCAGAGCACCTTGCTGACCCTCTTCAAGAGAAATCTTGATGAGTGGATGGGTAATTGAAAATTCACCCCAGGAATAACACCAGTGGCTCTACTCGACAGAGGCACTGGAAACTAAGGTTGGTGGCACAATGCCAGGGTAATCCTATGGCTAGGCTTGTAAAGGCCCTAGGGCCATTACCCTAGTACACACCTATGAACCTATGAACAAAGTTCACTTCAATGAGATTTTTTTTATTCTACAGACCAGAAGGTTGCACAGGTGAAACAAAGGAAAGACAGGCAGTTGGAGCATGACAATTTGGATTATTTTTTATTTTTATTTATTTATTTATCATTTGTTGACCAGGAAAGTGGTATGGAATGGGATTACCAAAATAGGACAGTTTATCCCAAACCTCCTGGCACAGGTACTAATGCATATGCCACCACTTACTGCATTTTTAATGGAAGCCATCAGCCTCCTGAAGTGAGCCATGATGGAGAGGTCCCTTTAGGGGACACCCCACCTCGGAGATCGGAGAGGCCTAAAAAAAGCAATTGCCATCTGCACCAACCGCAGGTGAAAAGATGGGGTGAAATAAGTGAGGAAAAGGAGCAACCAGAGGGGTGGATTTCACCACTGAAAGTGGTAAACACAGTGGAGGAACAGAGTGGAGCTGAGTACCACAATAATAGTCAAGGTACTGTAAAAATAACTTCTTTTTTTGGTTTTGATATCTATAACTACACCAACTTTCCCAGTGGGCAAGTACACCAGTCACTGTTTTTGAAGGGATTTCATCCCTTCCAGTAGAGGTCTTCACTGAGATACTGAAAGATCTGAGGCATCTGTTGCTTCCAACTAACTATAAGTGCCTGTTTTTGCTCTAATATTGCACTTTTAATTTGTATTTGCATTCTACAGCCTGCTTGAATTTTCTGAACTGTTTTTTGCCACATTTTACTGTATACTGTACTAGTTCAGCTGTAGCATAGCCCAGTTCCAGGTCTGCTGTTTATGGGTCTGTTTTGTAACTTCTGAGGATCAAATTCAAGCCATCTTTGTTGGTGAAGGACCTACTGTGCAAAAAAAGAGCATTATACTCTGTTAGTGTTCTTATGAGGTTCGAGAACAGAGCTGTTGTGTCGTCCTCAGATCTGGATATGATGGCCTGACTTATGATGTGCAAGAAGTGGCCTTTCCATACCACTGTGGACACTCGGTGGTCAAAGTTCAGATTGCTATCTACATATGTTCCCAGGTCTTACACCACTGTGTTTCAGCACAGGGGGAGTGTTGTCAATGTTGTAATTAGTGGGAAATTCCACTTTGCAGAAGGTCAAAATAATGACACCTTTTTGCATTTATGTGTAGACTGTGTGGCTTTAGCATCAATCATTTGTCTGTGTTAGCCCCTCCTGTAGTATATCATCATCAGTGGACTCAGTGATTGCCCCCAATATGCATGAATCAGCAAACTTTGTAAGCCAAAGGCTGTATACTTTAGCCTGGATTCTTAAGAAATAGATCCCAAACAGTAAAGGGACAAGCACAGATCCTTGGGGTATGCAATAGTGACAGCTCTACTGGTAGAGGTTGATTCACCAACGTACACAGTATGTGTTCTGTCAATGAGCCAATTGGTTAACCATCTAGTAATGTAACTGTTAATCCCCAGCTGGGAGAGTTTCTCAATGATACCAGAGTGGGAGATTGTGTCAAACCCTAGGCCAGATCAAGATAGGCAATATGCACTGCCTTACCTTCATTGAGGCCTATCACACAGAATCAATGGGTTGTGCCAACATCACAGATCACCGATAGCATAACTCAGAACATACACTTACATGACATGGTTGGATACATACTTCAACACACCATAGTGTTCAACTGTCCAGATTTTCACAGAAAGTCCAGATTTTTGCCTCATATTTTTGGTCTGTTCATCATAAAACTTATGTTTTTCTGGCAAATCATTGAGGACTTAAGTCACTAAATAATGACATACATTTGAATTTCACACTTCATACCCTCCAGAAAATGCATGCTAACATAAATCATGTAATTCTAACAACTTTCTAAATTTAAAAGAGGATTATTTAAAATCTGTCCCTATTTTTGGCCTTTGCCCCTCCCCCCATTATTTTAGGCTTTGTCCAGATTTCTTGTGCTAAGAGGTTGAGAGGTCTGCAACACACCCTCCACATGTACTAGGTACCAGTAGAATGGTGTACATCGACATGCATCCATCTGAGTTTGGGAGGGACAGCACATGATGCATGCATGTATAGAAATATCCTGACTCTCCTCATGTGTGAGGTAGACCAACATGTCATCAAGAACATTTTCTAAATGAGCACTAGTAATATCCCGGCTGTGTGCAACAGACGTGTGAGTTGTTATGCTACATCCATGTCTGTTACATCTGTTAGATGTCCTCAAAGAGGTCATCGTGGGCATGCATGATAACAAAGCTATCATTCTGTAGAACTTGATCAGGCCACAGCATTTGACACAAATCCACACACAGATGCATGTGTGATACCTGTTCTGGTGATGCACGCAATACATAAATAATTTTTGACAACATTGATAGCATGGGTTACTTTCACGATAGTCTGGATTGTGCCATATATATCTGCCATGCACACCAGTCAACTAGCCTGAAGTGATCCTACTGTCACATACAGGTATAGCAGTGCCCTTCCTAATGCCTCCAACAGATGTTACAGTGTCAGGAAGGTGTGCTTGATTATTCTCATAAATTGCTGAGATGTAATAGTTGTACAAGTGTGCTTGTGCAGAACCATCTATGATCACTCAGAATCACATATGTTGTGTCAGAGGCGTGATTACTAGTGGTATTATTCTGATATTGTCCATGATTGTGCATTGTTATTATTGTTGTCCATAAGCCTGTAACTGTGTCCCACTTGTTGGAGACCTCTGCTGGCATTACACTCATATTCAGGCAAAACAGTTTTCAAAGCTTCTCAGTATGCACCCAACCCCAGTTGTATATAACATCCCTGGTAGATGTCCTCTGCACTGTTCATGTCAGGATGCTTATCTCACAAAGACATCTTCTCCATTGTTATGTCACCTTGTGTGACAGTCATATAATATACATTTTCAGTGTGCAGTCCATACTGTACCATATTGATGTGTAATTAGTGCTCCTGCTACAACTGTCTTCCATTGACATGCCCCCATCTGCTGTACATTAAGATGTTTCACCTGTCCTCTTTCCCTGTGTTCATTCCTACAATTCATCTGTGTGTCCCTATTCAACACACACAGTTCCCTTGACTGTTTATTTTAAATGGTAGTCCATGTACTCTTACAGGTCATTTGCATAACTTTTGTACAGAATGTCTGGAATGGGATTTCACAATACTCTGCACTGTATACATTGTCCTGTACTGTGTTTGGACCATATACATTACTATATGATAAACCCTGGTAATCATTGTGGCATTCCATGCAATCCCACAAACCCAGTTTGCTCTATTGTGAACATGTTCGCTATCCATGTTGCTTTATATGGTTTCCTGGTTGGCAGCAATGTTGCCACCCACAAAACCATGCTTGTTTATATTTAAATGTGGTGCGCGGCATGAATATGTAATTAGCACTGCTGCTCACCACACAAACACGTAAACTCCACGTAGGCTTCGCTTGAAGCCTGCATGGAGTTTATTGAATCCCAAGGTGTACTTAATGTTTTATGTCTGTCCTTGCTGTACTGTCATGCACCTTTCCCACTTTGCCTTAGTGAAGAAAACATTGACAGCCAAACCTTTTACAGGTCTCGGTCTCAGAATTGGGATGCACAGTTGTCAAACAGACTTTGAAACTACAGAATTTTACAACGGAATTAAAGATTGTATTTAATTAGCCAAATTACCTTTAATTAGCCGACAAAGACATTTCCTGCCCATAACTCACTGTCACATGTTATGTGAAATTAAACAAATACATGACTAAAACTGTGCATTTGTTCTCACTAAAACATTCTTCCTTTTTATATCTTACTGAATGTTGTAATTTTTGAGGCAGTGTTTATTATAGCTACTGTGATCTCTACTGCCAGAAAAATGAGGAAGTTACAGTAAACCCACACTAACCAAAGATTTGCCTTATTGTTATGAAGCTATGACATTACTGATAGAAATGTCAGCTGCAACTTGCAGTTAACATACTAGGGAAATAGCAATGCATACTACATAAGAGTTTTAGTTTTCTAATGCTGTTGAATTATGCATGATAAGTCCAATATTGCCAATTCACAGCAGAAAAATAAAAAGGGAAATATGTTTGTATTGATTATTATTATTATAAAAGTAGATACCATTCAAAGTGCACTGGTTGCTGCTTGATAAAATGGAGTAAGTGCCACAAAAGACCTCATTTCTTGCATCAGCCACAGCAGTATACAAGGAGTTACATTGTATACTGTAGGACTTCACCACACCTTCATAATGATGGACTGCACTAAATATGCAAATAAAGATGTGTGGCTTGCAGGGTGGGTATGCTGCTACTGCAGTGACTGACAGCTGCATGCACTGCATCACTATGAGCAGAAAAGCCAGTGGATTGGCCATGAATGAGTTAAGTTGAATTACTGTACAAGATGCACTGGCTTTGAAAATCAGCACCGGCAGCCCAGCTGTGATGATAACATCATCTTCATTACTTCTTTATTTGGGATAAAATGGCATACTCATTATATGGCTTGTGTAAATCCTGCTGGCAAATGCATTACTGTTATCCAGAACTCAGAGCAAGTCATACCTTATGAAAATTTCCAAGCCATGGGAATTTGAGAGAACCAATGCAGACTTTCAAAGTGCATTTTTTTATTAATCTTCTAGCTATATATGAAGCATTTTTCTTAAAACACACAGTTTTATCCAAAATGGTGTGGTTGGCACATCAGTACTGAAAGTTTATTATTTTCATTAAGTCAGATTGGTGCAAAATTGTTAGCAGATGGGGAACTTAAACATGTAGCATTTCTTATTAAAAAACTATGTTTTTAAATTACTTCACTGACTTCAAGCAATCATTTTCATATAAGTTCTACTTTTGGATCAAGTGGATGCATTTATCTGTGCCCATTAGTATAAATGCTGTGCTCCCCTATTGTTGTGGAATACTGCCTATAGTTTCCTGTCAGGGTGGCAATGGTGGCATATGTTAAGTATCTCTGAACATCTACACTAAGTAGCACTTGCAAACCAAAAGAACATGGAACTTATTTATAATTGTAACAAACAAACAAATAAAAAAAATGTTGTATGAGATGCAAATGCCATGTACAAAAAAGACTATAAGCTGACCTGTGTTTAGCCATTACAAGGTTAAATAATTCACAGTGAACTTGAAGTTGACTGGCTCTGCTTAAAACAACTGTAATATGTGCCTTAATGACACTAGATAAATCTTCTCTCCTTAAAATAAAAAAGCAAAATTCCCATAAAAGAGGCATATATAACCCAACCAGACAGAAAGTAATATCACTCAGAAACATTTTTGCAAAGATATTTGCAAACCTGCTTTAATCAGGTAGATCACCTCATTCCTCCATGTAACATTGTCACCTGTTGCCTGGCGATCAGAATGTGCTTGTAGACTGGGGCTCCTTTCAAATGGGGTTATCCAAGAATGGAGAATATAACTTTTCTCTTTCATTGGTTGACAAAAAAGAAATATTTAATTGTATTAAATAGACTTAGACCTGATATTCAGTTTGCTTGGGTGTAAATGTAGTTACTTATGTTTTGTTTCTTTTTTTTTTCATATAGTACACTAGTCCTTAGAGCTCTGTCATTAAGCAGAGGTTGCTGCATACCACATCTAGCCTATTGTCAGACATCATTACCAGTTTAGGATAATCAGACCCTTCCTACTGCTCAGGACCTGAGATACAGATCATGTTATGCATGCACCTCGACCATTCTGTATAGTATTATAAAGAGGATCTTTCACCAGTTTTTACACAGTATACAGTATGTGTGTGTGTGTGTGTGTGTAAATTTAGCAAGCTATAAGCATACAGTGGTTTAAAATCATAGCTCTATAGGTAGTATAAGGAACTATGGTGTCTTCTCTACCAGTCACTTAATTCTTCTCTCCTTCCGTCACTCTCAAGAAAAGGAGAGATGTTTTTAGGCCCTCCATCACTCTTGGTCTGGTCACTGCTGTAAGTATCTCAGTCCATTCCTTAGCTGAGCTCACCAATAACTGGTGGCATGCCCTGCATTTGTTCCCAACGTTTGCATTCAGAACACTCATTTATTAATGCTGCAGAGTGAAGTGTGAAAATTGGTCAACATAATTGAATTGAAAGTGAATGACATGATGGTAAGGAGGAAGCTGGATACCCTCTGTATACAGGAGACAAAATGGAAGGGCAGTGCAGGCTTGGAATCCAAAGTCTGCTACTCAGGAGGAAAACATTCTAGAAATGGTGTGGGAATTGTGCTGAGGGTGAGGCTTCAGAAGACATAGAGGGATATCATTATAATTAGTGACAGTCTCATGGCAGTCAGACTCAAGTGAAGGATAGGACACTATTCATAATCACAGTCTATGACCCAGAGCAGAGTTGTGACAGAGAGAAAAGAGTGCATTCAGACATCAGTTGCACGACCTACTAGATAAAGCAGGATAAAATGAACTGGTGTTGCTAATGGGTGACCTGAATGCATGTATCTGGACAAATAGACAGAACAGGATTTAAGGAGTGCCAGGGTCAACATGGGTGTGGCAACAGGAATAAAGAAGGAAAGGTCATTCTAGATTTCTGTCTGACAAATGTCTTGATGGGGGCCAACACATGGTTCAGCAAGAGAGACACCCACAAGATCACATACAAGAGTGGACAATGTGTAACTCCGGTAGACTTCTAGTTAGGAAAGGGCACTGGGGTAGAATAAGCAATTTCAATGCCATCCCCAGTGAAACAGTCAACTCACAACATAAACCACTGGTTACCACAATTAGCTGCAAGAAGTGAAGATAGAAGGCTCTAAAGTCAACCCAGACTAGGCTGTAGACCTGGAGGTTGACTTGAGAGAAAGCACAAGAGTTCAAGGAATTACTCAGGGCTCTAACACCTCAAGAAGAAGAGGAACTAGGTGGAGATGAAGAAGAACGGCACTGACTCAAAACAGCATGTGTGAGGACTATAGAACAGATGTGCATCTGAGCCAGGTATGGAAATAAGGTACATAAGGAAAACTGCTGGTGGAATGCAGAAGTCCAAGAAGTCATCAAAAGAAAGGAAAAGAAAGGAAAAGTACAGGAAAAAAAGTGGGAGAGAGAAAAGCACAGACCAGGCTAAGAAGGAATACTGGTTGGCTAACAAAGATGCTAAAAGAGAAGTTGCAATAACAAAGAACAATGTGTCAGAGGCAATCTACCAGCTTCTGGAAAGTGATTTAGTAGATGGCAAAGACAGAAAGATAAAGAAGATAGTCAGACACCCTTCATCAAGGATACCAGCAACAACCTGCTCATCAGTCTGCAGGACATCAAAGGCAGATGGAAGGAGTACATCTAGCAGCTTCTGGCAGAAATTTTGCAGGTTATGTACAAGGAGCCAATACCACAAGTATAAACAGAGTTTACTATTATTTCCCAAACTGCACAATGGCAAATCACAGTTATTCTGAAACAAAACCATGAAATACAAAATAAAGAACAGAAAAAAACTCGGTGTGGTGACTGTAAATGTCGACTTTGACATTTTTGAACATTCACCACACTTCCGGGAACAGCATCACTGTGTGTTGCACAGTAAACAACGTGTTTTCAGGGGGGCAAGAATCCTTGTACCCCCCCCATGTGGGGGGCTGCACCCCACACACACCCTGCTACGTATATATACAAACTCCAGGATTGCACTACAGTGAGGGAAAGGGTACATTTCCCGATCCCCACTATAGTGCGATCTGCATCATGCTGTTGAAACTCACAACAGTGAATGCTATTTTGCATTCGCTGTTTCAGATTTTGACATTGTGACATTTGTGTTTTCATAGCGCGGAACTGCCATTTTGCACTAGTGAAAATCGACTGAAGGCACATCAGTGAAATAATAGTAAACCTATAAACAGTATTAAGTCTCACAGAAGGATTACCAGTGGGAGTGGGAATGCATCAGGGTTCAGCTTTGAGCCCATTGCTGTTCATACTGGTGATGGACTACATTGGCAAACAGGTCAAAGGAGGCAGATCAACAAAGCTGCTGTATGCAGATGATGTGGAATTACAGGAAGACTGAGCATTAGAAAAAGGGTAGGGGAATGGAATGCAAAACTGAGGCACGTGGGATGAAACTGAGTACAGATAAGACAGTTGTAATGGCAGGAAATAGGGAAAGTTCAAAGAAGGTGAGAGCTGAGATAGATGGGGAAATAGCTGAACAAGTTAACAACTTCAAGTATGTGGGAGGGGTGGTTGAGGAGAAGAGAAGTCTGAATGAACAGGTCAAAGCTATACTCAGAGGTTATGCAACCAAATGGCACATAGTATCAGGGTAGTGTGTGACAGAAGAATGTCAAAGAAGCTGAAAATCAAGGAGGAAAAAGCAGTGGTGCAACCAAAATTATTGTAAGGCTCAGAAACCTGGGCAGTAAAGGCAGAAAAGTTGAGGAAGCTAGAGGTGATGGAGATGAAGATCCTGAGATGGATGGTAGGATGTATACTGTGGGACAGACAAAGAAATAAGGATATCAGAGAAGCAAAGGTTTGTCAGTGAATCACAATATAGCTAATTTTGTTTTTTTGAAGACCATTGAAATATATAAAGAAAGAGGTCAAAAACTGTGTAGCCATTCATCTATATGTTTAATTGTTCTCTCTGCTCTGACATTGTTCCTGACATATTGAAAGCTACCATAACCATTCAACTCAAAAAGTTATATAATTGTTCATTTCCTAAACAGCAAAGACTTGTCACCAACCTTTTGGTCTTGACCATATTATTTTATGCCTTTTTATTAACTCCATCGCAGCTGAGCCCCTCATCAATTATATTAAATCCTTTCAGAAATCCTTATGTGGGATACTTAATCTGTGCCTTGTTTTCTAACCAAACTCACAATCAACACAACTAAACTAATTGCATAATAGTTGTTACTCCCCGACGTCTTTCCTCCTACTATAGCTCTTGGCCAGCACATGTCCTTAGTTGGTTGATATCTCTGGGTGTCTTCCTTAAATCAAAGTTAACCTCTAAATAGCACATAGACTTCATCATTATTAAAATCCTAAACAAATTCAACTCACCTACTAACTAATGAAACTTTTCACGACTAAGATTTGAACATCTACTACCAAGCACATCTGTACCTTAAAATGGACTATATCTTCTCATAAACTCTCTTCAGAACTATTCCCACAATAACGTCTTTCTTCAAAAAGGTCTCAACAAATTATTTTACTTCACAAACTTTTCTGACTCCAAAATACATCACTTCACTCTTCTAAACTCGCCGACTGGCACAAGCATCCTCCAAAAGGGTCTCACAGAGACGGATAACTGGTGCCAGAGCCATGGCCTAAAGCTAAATGCTAAAAAGTGCATAGTCATCCCCTTTGGGGAAAAAAAAGTGCCTACAAATTACCACATAGGTGGCAATCCATTAAGTACGGAAGAAGTAATTAGGGATTTGGCGACCCAAGTAGATAGCAATCTCTCCTTTGACAATCACGTTGCCAAAGTGGTTAGAAAGACCTTCTATATAGCCCACCTTATCATGAAAGGGTTCACATCTAGATCAAGAGAGGTCATTGTGCCTCTCTACTCATCACTCATCAGGCCCATAATTGAGTACAATGCCCCATTTGGGATGTACATTACCCAACACCTGCAGCAACTGGAAAGACCTCAAAAGTACCTCACCAAGAGGATCAAGGGATTCAAACAGATGCCATATGCAGTTAGGCTAAAGAAACTCCAGCTCTACTCAGTTGCTTACCGCCTACTCAGAGGCGATCTGTGCCTGACGTATAAAGCCTTGTCCAACCCAAAATTGATGGACATGCTCCACCTCAGGAAATCCCAATCCCTTAGAGCTACACACTCCAGGGACTTAAACCTCAGCACAGAAATAAATAGGACATGCTGGAGGGACAGATTCATATCCCAGAGGCTCCCCTCACTCTGGAACAAAATCCCAATCCATGTTAGGCAGAGCTCCTCAATGACCCTCATCAAGAGAAATCTTGACGAGTGGATGGGAGATCGTAGGTTTACCCCTGGGACCTCTTCTGTGTCCCTACTAGACAGAGGCACAGTAAACTAACCTTAAAAGGGCTATCTTCTGTGACCTACTATACAGAGGCACAGTCAACTAATCTAAAAGAGTGGCAAAAGCCAAACACACTCTAGCTAGGCTTACAAATGCCCTAGGAAAGATAGCCTAGAATCAACCTATGAACCTATGAACCTATGAAAGTACCCTGTCCACTACACAAAGCTTTACATTCCTCTTTGGTGTTATCATTTGCAAACTTTACTTCCTGGACTTCTCTCTCTACTTGTAGACAAATTAACTTTTACATCTCCCACTATACATCACTATATACAATTGTACTCAGACCCTCTCTCACTTTTTTTCCACTACTGAAAGTGCTTTCTCTAAACTTGCCCTTGTTGCATGTAATTCCCCCACCCTCTCCAATACCTGAAGTTTTCCTTCTCTCTCCTTGTTTAGAAATGCCCTACTTAAACACTTATGTGAATCTCATTAATGTAAATGTTTTCAATACCATCATTCAACTTCCATTAACCTCCTGTTCTTGAGAAACTTTTATTCCTTCTTATCAGGCATCTAACTGATTAACCAGTAGTACTCGCTTACTAAAATGTTTCTTTCATCTTTTACTTTACCTGGATTACATCACATTGGATCTCTCAGTCTCACCTGATATCTCTGCTGCTCACCACTGTGTCCTTGCAGTAACCATTTTAAATTCTGAAACTCTTATATGTGAGTCCTAGAATAGTTAGGCTGAATGTATAAAAACTGCGACTGAAATATATTAAGTCCAAAACTGCTGTGTCTCAAATTATTTCATTTTCTCCAATGTATAGCAATCTCAGGGTTAGTGTATATATTTGTTGAGGGGGGTGTCAGTGTAGCTTTCCTCACATTGAGAGGTAAAAAAAAATACTTCAAAGTAGGACAGATTATGGTTGATAAGGGTCCTTGGACTGTTCCACCTACCTGGCTAACAAATGATACAGAAAAATAAGATCATAATTTCAGCAGCTTACATCTATGCAAAATAAGAATGATTGTATATGCTAGAATGCGAAGCAGACAGGTAATATGTTAGTAAGATAACTCAGAGTCCCTCAGCAGTCAAAAAATATTTGACCAAAGTTCTTAATTGCCAGCACATGAACCAAGCATTTATTAAGATCATTTGGACATGTCCTTGAATGGACCTTATTATAAAGTCAATGTTTGATAAACTAAGTAGCTCCATATTTATGGCACCATATTCTCAGTATGCACAAAAGGTATGCATGGCCTCTGCAGAACTGGTCCCATGCTCAGGCATGCAGCATTCCAAAAGAGCAGAAGGGCTAAGACATGACATTCACAAGTGTTTTAAGAATCTGGCACAGTGCAGACTAGGCAGGACATAAAAAATCATTCTGTATTGCTCCTGCAACTTTTTGGAACTCTCACCTTCCATATATAAATATTAAAAATATTAAACTTTTCAGAACCTTGGTCTCTGCATCTCTGCATGCATTACTATGCAATCACAATGCAGTTGTCACCTAGACAGTGATTAATACTTGATGCCCGTATGGTCTGTCTAACTCTATGTTCCCACTGAGCACATTAATCTGATTATAAAGCAGTTTAAATTAAGTAATTACTAAAGAATGACTTACTTTAGTAACTGTAGCTATCTAATGCCTTTATTGCCTGTGCAATCTGTGAAGATTGTATTAACAAAAATCAAACTGATGCATATTTTTTGTGCAGTACCACTGTTAACACTAAAGTTGCAGTGTACCTTTATATTAATTGTATTACTTTATCCATTTATATTATATTACCGGATTACTATCAAAACACTGAAAGTCAGAACAAAAAACGTTCAAAAATTTGGTACAAATGTTTGATGTGCTGCATATTACTGAAGTTGAATTGTTGAAAGAAATAGTGAAAGCATCAGTCACCATATTCGACATCCCTTCTCCCCTGCACTGTTATCAACACTGCACATTCTAGTACTTCCCCTTACCTGCCACCTTTTCAGCAGTACTAACGTACCAGTTTAGTACTGCACAGCACTCTAATCATGTTTCTGCAGGGAGGCAAGCCCTTGCATCTTACATATTCCAATTCTGAGATCGCACCACAGTGAAGAAAAGGGTAAATTTCCCATTCCACACTGTACCGCAATCTGTAGTCGTAACATCAACCATGTATAAGCGAATGGACAGTAGCATTCGCTACAAAGGATCCTCACAGACATGAAGGTTGGCAACATGGGAGTCAATCAACTGACATTTGACATTCCCATGTTTGCTGAACCATCCTTATTCATTTTAATAGTAAATCTATATTACCATTTTGTTATGTTTTCTTTTTTTTTCTTGTGCTCAGATTGCAGTTGAAAAGGATGATCTAACTAGTTCACCTACCTGAGCAGCAAACAAACAAATAACATAAACAGCAAATCTGCACCCCCATTGTTGCTTTACCAAGAGCAATAGAAGAAAAAAAGTCCCATATCTATTCTTGGGTACGATACCTATTCTTGGGTGAAAAACAGAAAGTTGCTAGTATCCTAATCTACAGAGTGTACTCAATACATGGGGTTTATGGAAATTAGTACTTGTTTAGCCCATTTCTCAAATGACCTCAGTGTAGCTATCCAATAGGGTCAGACCCTGTTTAAGGCTATGTGATCGCTAGTCTCTGTAAACATTGTCATTTAAGTAAATTCCAACAGGCAATTACTAATGGCCTTGCATTACACAGGTTTGGGACAATATCTATACTCATTAGCAAAGAGAGTATATTGTTTATATGGCATTTTCCTTGCAACAAATCACACTATACTGGAATTCTGACAGAAATTAATGAATTCAAATATGTTGCAAAACATATGCACAATTTGTTATCTACTAAGAGAAATAGAAACTGAGCAACCCATGTCTGTGTAAAACAGTGTCTGCACGAGAATGCAAAGATTACTTTTGTATTGCAGACAAAAATGCTAGAGGAAGAAAAGACGTAAGTGAACATTAACTTAATACCATAACATAATGAAAACTCCATAGCAGGAAAGCATTTATCAGGATGCAGAAAGTCTAGCTCCCCTTTGAGGTTTCTGGGGACTTGACATACTTACAGTGCCAAGAAGACATATGGGCTGGAAGGGTTTGAAGATGCTGCAAGAATGGAAGTATTCTGGGCTCTGTTCTGCGCTACTGCAAGCATACATCTAAATGATATATGTAATGCCATATTTTATGACCAAAAAAAAACTATAAACTTCCTGTTTAGGGAATAATGATTGGATATTGCAGAAGTTAATTTGCATACAGAATGTAAAATGCCAAAAACATGGACATAGTTCACTTATTTATGCTATATTATTTAGTGCCAGTTATACAGATTTTTAAATATATCTATTTTAGCTTTCTCTGGCAATTTCTGCAAGAGCACTCGTTAGCTTTTATAAGAGAATCCCAGCAGCAACAGAATTTTTTAAAAGGTCATAACTGCACTGGCTGTGTATGGGAGTTCTCTGGCAAAATCAACTGCAGGTTATTGCAAATCATAGTGCTGGTTTCAATCCAATTTCAGTTCTATTGTTCCATACAGCTGTAGGAAAGCTATGTTCCACCTTTGCTGGGACCTTTCCACAACCAAAGGGGCTTCAGAGACAGTGATTAATTACCTCGTAGAACAGGCTGCAGCAAAAGAATTTGAACTCCTGTACATTAGCAATGATCTCATAGACTCTCTCTACATCAGGCTATAAAAGATGGTTGCACGTACCAGTGCAACAGAAAAACAGGCACTTCTGTAATTTTTTGAAGTGGAAGCAGGAAAACATTTCTTAAACTAGATGATTGAGACTTTCTAAATGTACAGCATCCCAAAAGCGTGGAATTATTAGTAATTTATTTCATTAACTGAGTTACTCAGTGCCAAACGATGCTTTACAGGAGAGAGAAGCTGCACAATAAAGGCAGTTTCTGTGTAGCCAATCCACCCAAGTAGCATGTTTCTGTGTGAAATCTGAGTAGCCAGAGGAAACCTGACAAACATAGAGATGACATATAAATTTCACCCAAGCAGCATCTAGAGACTAGAAGTGAACACCACACCCTACAGTTGATGGAATCAGTACTAGACACTGCCACTCACAGTGATATTGATAGTCAGTTTTAGTACAGCTGGCAAATGGAGGCCCTTATATAACAGAAAAAGAAGGTATATTGCATGTCAGTTTTGTTTATGCAAATTTACAGGCCTTGCATGACAGATCTTCAAAGATTATCATATATAGGATTCATTATTGCAATTGGTTGTGACATATTTACTTATTTAATCTATACAAGAAGATACTAGATGTCAACACCCTTTTCCAGAATATAGGCAAACAGCATATGAACAACACACAGTCTATCAAAATAACCAAGAACTACATTAACTTGACCCAGACTTCACAAATAAGCCATCATATAACAGATAAATAAAACACCTATAGCTGCATGAGGTTATTGCTTTAAGCTGCCTGCAAAAATCCCAGCAGTTAGATGTAGGATAAATCCTGGAGGGAAATTAATAAAAAAGCACTTCAAAAATCTGTAGACAACATTTAAGGAATTTTGAATCTTAAAAGAAGGCTCCTGCTAAGGCCCAATCTACTAACCCACTGGTGCAGCTAAATATTAATAAAACTGATGTGTATGCAACAATACAATGCTAGAGTATGGGTGTAAACAATATGTCTTATTTATTTTCATGTATAAATTGTTGAGACCCCTTTGGTATTCTATAATCTGATTTTTTTTTTTAATTTCAGTCGTGTGGTTTGAACCTATAAAATAAAACTGACTCAAATGCATGTGAATTAGATATTAGGAGAACAGTAAAAGTGTCCCCAATAGCCATGATGACCAGCTGCCCGCTAACTGTCACTTTCTAGTGCCTGGTCATAGGATGTATTTACCAATACGGTATTCAACTCAGGTAAGTGAAAGAGCCCCAATGGTTAATGCAGACTGCCATATCAGGTAGGAAGGGAAGAAACACATGGGTCAGTTGGGGGTCACAAGATCTAGATAATCAGGCTGTCAAGTCATAATAAAAACATTAAATGGATTTTGGCAGTATTGCTTAAACCCAAACTATCTCCATGTACCATCCTTCATATTGAAGTGTAATGTCATCTGTACTGTGAATGTTTTAGGTCAATGTTGTGCGATGAGCCTACTGAGAAAAAATGAACAATGAAAAGACTTTCCCTAAAAATAAATGCCTTTTCATGCACAAAGTTGTGTGAGCTCTTACTCTACAACATTCTATCAAACTTCCAGCATACTTTCTTCATTAATGGAAGTCAAAAGAATACATTGTCTGCACATTGGCACCCATAGGCAGCTAAAATATCCAACCCACACTTAAAAAGATGATCAGATCAACATTTCTTGAGTTTCACTCAACTGCCTCCAGTGCCCAGAGGTAAGTGTTTAAAAATGACTGCCAATGCACATAACGTTCTGCCAGAAAAGTATATAGATATGTAATGTGACAATTACATATCATTCAATGAGACCCGATGCATCTTCAGTATTTTGTTTCAAAATGGTTCCAAAACAAAGCATTTATGAAGCTGCCACGTTGTCCTCTGCAAACACCTTTCCTATGCCTTCCAAATTACACACTATCTCCAGAAGCTTAAGTATTTTGATAAAGCAGTCTTGCACAACCTCCTTTCATGAATTCACCCCAATGATTCTTCCTCTGTGGGATTTAAAATTTACCTGCTGCAACTCACCTTCTTAAAGCAAGACAGTAAAGTTATGTGAGCCACTCACCATGCTAGTGGATTTTGAGAGGGAAAGAGAGAGACAAAGATCCTGTAACAGTATATTTTAAGAAACAGAGACAGCGATTTTGCAGCAGATTGACTGATCCTTCCACAACTCTGAGCCCCCATTTTTTTCAGTTTTCCTTAGTATAATGCATGATGTTATCACAATTTTGAATACTGTATCTCCTTCACAAATTTTCATGCAGAAAAAATTGCACATATACACGCATGCAGAAAAAATAGCACATATACACACATGTATACAGAGACACACACACACGCACACACCTAAATTCCTGGTGATATTGTGGGATAAACTCTTAAACGAGGGTAAGCTACTGGGAAAGACAGACCATGAGTTAGCAGATGGCTGACTATAGTAACCTAGTATTGTTTTCTGGTATAAGAAAATCTCTTTGGAAGATCAACTATTAGGGTGAGTATCTAACATAATACTCCTTAGAGGCTTCTTAAGATAAATCTCTTTCATAAAAAATAACAGAATTTAAGTTTCACTGAAGTGAGGGCTGAGTGAATAAAGTTCACAAATTACCAGCCAGTCTATATGGCCATCCTCACCTATGTTCTTTAGCTGTGAGAAATTATCAAAAGAGTGAGTTCATGGACACATGGTAAAACTGAGGTTTCTACACAGGCTAACTGGCCTCATTCCTTATGACAGAATGAAGAATAAAGCAGCCTGTTTGAACCTAGGAGAACAGTCATTGCTGCTCTAATGTTTTCAGGAGTCAAAATGTTCTCGGCAACTTGAGAGGATACCTGCTAGACCATATCTATCATGGAAGGTTTACTGAACATATCCAGCTGGAATAAGACCCAGAAGTAAATAAAATAATCCAGGACATGCTGTAAGGATTATATCTTGGAATATCTACAGTCAGTCAAAGTCAATCAACCGATAGGATTTGTCTTGAACAATTCTGCACTTAGGAAGATCGTAGCTATGCAAAAGCACGCTTCAACTTTTGCTTTCTTTTTCTTTATTTCTTTATTTCTTTATTATTTATTTATTTATTTATTTACATTTTGGTTACCAGGGAAGAACACTGATCACGGTATGACTATATGCAGGTTCAGCTCATGTTACATTTACATTCTAACAACTAAAAGCAACAAATAACAAACAGCGAATATCAATAGAAGTATAATAGCATTGATATTGTAACAACAAAAAGCAACAAACAACAAATATCAACTGAAGCATAATATAACAAATATGTGACTAATAATACACCGATACTGATGCAAAAGAACAGCAAAAATTCTACAAAGAAATTGAAGTAAAGGGAAAGACTGATAGTTACACATTCCACATGGTTTCACTCAGTTTAATTTAGCAGAGTTTCTAATACCATGACTGGAATGGTATGATTACATTTCCTAAATTTAGTATTGTTTTAATCTTTAATGCCAGCCAAAAGTGCTCTTCAAAGTACCCACAATGTTCCCAGAAATGATTCCTTCTGCAGTTCATACAGAGCAACATGTATTGGTAGCATATCTAAGTATGACTGTTAATTCCTTTTTTTGATTAGACCCATTGCTCTTACTAATGTTGGAACTGTCTGGGTATTTCTTTTCCACATTGCTCTTGTTTTTGCCTGAAAATCCTAGTATTTTATTACTTTGTGTCTTTTTCTATATGTAAGACACTGTGATGACTGGGTGTAGCAATTTCAATGATCAATGCTACTTTTGTCTTTTTTTCCTGGACTACTATATCTGTTTTTATAATTTCTATTGGCAATGGCTAATTCTATATGATATAAACTTCATCATTCTCTACAATACTTTGTGGTTCATGTTTCCAGTGCTTCTCAACTACTTCAATATTGTACTGTTTGCACAATCCCCAGTGCAACAGTCTTGCTACATCATTGTGCCTTTCAGTATAGAAACCTTCTGCCATGAGTGTATCACACCTGGCAGCAAGATGTTGATTGTTTGCATTTAGCTGCTGCCTGATTTTTGTCTACTTTGGGTTTGATTTCCATTCAGCTTGAAACTGAAATGCTACTGCTAAACTAAACAAAAAAGTCATCTGAGACTTCTCCTTATGTTTGGATCTGGTGAGATCAGCAGATATGTATGCAGTCCCATGACAGCAGATCCATACATGCAATCTATTTCAAGGAGGCCCATACCTCCTTCAGATCGAGGAATATATGATCTTGGTATATATTCATTTTTATATATCATTTGATAAGCATGAACCATTTTTCTTGTGTTGCCTGTCCAACTGACCTAATACCTTTTGGGGCCAGTCAATCACTTTAAACCTGTAAGTTAGAACAGGAAAAACAAATTGGTTTGTATCATGGACTTTATTCCTAGATATCAAGGCAGTTTTTAATATTAGTGTTAGTCTTCTAAAGTATTCCTTACTGAGTGTTATGCACATTTGTTCATGTTTTATTGCTGATCCCTCATCAGTTCCCAAAGATTTACACTCTCCCTCCTGCTAAAATGACTTTATATCACATTCCAGTCCCAGATTGATATTTTCTTGATGTAGCAGGTTTCCTGCTTTAAACATTGCTTTTGCACATTTATCAAGACCAAATGACATTCTTATATCATCCAAGAAAGTTTTTACCACTTGCAGTTGTGCTTTCTACTCCTCATCTGAACTTGACAGTTTTAAGTCATCCGCAAAAAATGGAAGAGAAGTCTTTAAACAAAGTTATTATCTGGAAGGCATACAGCAACCATGGCCTAATCTGTTACACATACTGATGCCTGATAGTGTTCAGTGTTGAAACTGGTATATTTATGTAAGGAAGTATGGGAGAATGCAGGGGGGGTGCTTGCCCCCTGCAGAAACATTTTATGTGATTTTGGCCTCAGTTTCATTGGGTATGTGTTTGGAGAGTCTCCAGTAGGGTCATAGGTTCATAGGTAAGTATTAGGCTAGCTGATCTTGCAGGATTTCAAGCCCAGCCAGTTTCCCTTTTTGCACTTGAAATAACCTAGCCCATTTATTATAAACTGAGATTACCTATCCCATGGTTGATAATTATATATTATGGGTCTATATCAGTTCATCGAAATGTCTGAAGTTCGAACACCATATGTTCAAACTTCAAACCACGAACTGCAAAAAGTCAAAGTCTTAAAACAGCGATTTTTTTCCCAGGGAAAAAAATCGCTGTTCCAAGAAACACACATGCAACACAAACACACCAAAACAACATTAATCCACACTCATACACTCAAAATCCTATATCTAACCCTACACTAAACTGTACATACACTACGACCTATCCACTTACCTTAACCCAAACCCTAACCCTAAGGTCTGTCACTATCGCACACTCACCTGACCTGCACCCTAACCCTAACTCAACTATCCCACCCTAACCCTAAAGTCTTTCACTATTGCATACCCACCTCACCCGTGCCCTAACCCTAAATCACCTAACCCATGCCCTAACCCTAACATCCACACAATCGCACACTTACCTGAACCCGACCCATAACTTCCCACCACAGTCCTGATACTCGCGAAGCCACAGAAACGGCCCACCAAATTCTTTCCCTGGGAAAGAATTTGGTGGGCATGGTTTTGCGATTACCAGTGTTCGAACTTTACAGTTCGAACATCTGATATTCGATATTCAGCCATTTCGATGGACTGATATAAACCCATATATTACCCCTAATGAGAATAACTGGGATCACATCATAGATAATTTAAGGGAACCCATGCATGGGATAAAGAATTTAGGAGCTGCATCTCTCCATTAGTAATACAGGGGGGCATTCCTGCAGTAAATATTCTGTTTTCTATCCATACATTTAAGTTGCATGTGAAAATGGACAGGGATAAACTTTATTTTATGTGGATGGGGTGTCTGTAGCTCGAAAACAGGTTGTGGTCCAAGAAGGAGAGTGAACCTTAGCTTCTATCCGAAAGTTCATAAGTTTTCTTATTAAATCCCTTAAAAATCATAAAAACAAGTCTCCTTGAGTCAGTATTCATTTAAAGAAGGTTTATTTAGAGTAGCGCTTTTGTGTTATAGACTTTGTGAGATCAAGATGATGATGTCACAATACGAGCAAAAGATGACTGACTTTAATAATTGGCTTAGCTTCTCGTGTCATTCTAAGGGGGTGCAATATATATTAGCATGGAGGGAGATGGTCAACAGACCATACTGCTTTGCCAGGGATGGACTGCACCTTTCCCCTGTAGTCTTTCAAACATTAGCTAAAACATTGTCTTCCCCATAGTGCCTTTTTAGGCATTGCCAAACTGTACTTCCGACATAGCATATCAAAACCAAGAAAACATAAAGGTATTACTGCACAAAGTCCAAAGAGCCACTTGTAAATGAGAAGCTGGAGCAACAGACAAGTAGAATTAAACACACAGCACCATCCAGCATAACAGCCAACAGCAACAAAAAGTCAGACCACTGCTGAAATATCCAAAAGCAGGTTTAATAGTAAAATAACTGGTAAAAACAATTAATATGGTTAGCGCTTTCATGGTCTCAAACACCACTTCTTTAGACCTTCATAAAAAAATTCTTTACTCTAACACACCTTCTTTTAAATCAGTTTATACAGTCATGAACCTATAAGCAAGCTTACTTAATTAAATCCAGCTTTCAAGTGTTTAACCCCTGCCTGTCTAATGCTTTAAATTACATTTGCTGAAGCAGCTACATATATACACGTGCTCCATAGTCTCATCTGCCCCTTAAAATTATCCCTAAAAATAAAACATTCCTATAAATGCTATTATAATATTATAACATTCAGCATAGCTTGCAACATTCATTGTTACATAAAAACATTTATAAAAACATAACTATAAAAATCCATACTATTTATCTGAACAGAGTTCTATTCTTTAAAATGGGTTGCATTGGAATTCTATCATTCAACCCTTTTCCCCGGTCTGCCCTTAATTTAATTATACAACATGTCGCCGAGGTCTCAGTGGTGTTTCTAATATCCCCACCTCTTTCATTTTCATGAACTTGTTCTATCACTGTAAACTCAAAAGCATGGGTTTGATCTGTAGCTAAGACATGTTTTGCCAGTGCATTCATTTCAGTGCTCTTCCTTATGTGTTGTGCTCACGTATATGATACCTTAATGGAACTTATAGGGTTGAATGATAGAATTCCAATACAACCCATTTTAAAGAATAGAACTCTGTTCAAATAAATAGTATGGATTTTTATAGCTATGTTTTTATAAATGTTTTTTATGTAACAATGAATGTTTCAAGCTATGCTGAATGTTATAATATTATAATAGTATTTATAGGAATGTTTTACCAGTTATTTTACTATTAAACCTGCTTTTGGATATTTCAGCAGTGATCTGACTTTTCATTGCTGTTGGCTGTTACGCTGGATGGTGCTGTGTGTTTAAAGGTATTACTGCTCAATGCTAGGAGTCTAAACAAAAAACTCCACTCCCTAGAAGCTCTTCTCACCCTAGAGAATGCTGATGTCTGACCAGTCACTGAGACATGGTTTAAAGCTGCAGAGAGCACACCAACAGTGTAAGGTTATAATGCTGCCTTCCACACATTTAGACCAGCTACTTCACAGGCAGAGACTAAAGGTGAAAGTGTCTCTATTTACATCAAAAATAAATATACATCAACGTTGGTCAAACAGGACAATGTACTTGAGTTGCTCCATGTTCAAATCACCATAGGCAAAATCCAATACCACTTCCTTGCAAGCTATAGGTCCCCCTCTATGACCCAGGAAACTCATACCATGTATTTAAACTTATTAGAAACACTAACCATCCAACCCAATACCATATTCATTGGTGACTTTAATTACCCCACTATTAACTATGAATCCTATACAACACCAAATGTACAGGCACAGAAATTCATGGATTTTGTAAATACAAACTCCATGGACCAGATAGTCAATACACCAGCCAAGGGTGCAACCATACTGGATTTGATCCTCACTAATATGGAAGAATGCTGCACACCCACTACTGTAATGTCTTCCCTGGTACGGTCAGACCACAAAATGGTCTCCTTTGAAGTAAAAATGAAACCTGGATCCCCAGCTAAACCTAGAAACTTCAGGAAATATTCTAAGGCTAACCTTCTGCTATTAAGTGATAACCTGACAAAAATATCAAGCCCCATAAACCCTGAGAATACCGCTGCCTATGCAGAACTCTTCACAGAAACCCTGTACAAGTATGTTAATAGCTGCATAGACGTAGCCTTACCCACCGGGAAGAAGTACAGAACTAACTCAAAAAACAAGCCCACCTGGTGGAATCACAAAATCAGTAGGCTGTATAAGAGAAGGAAGACAATCATGGCAAAAATTTGGAGGTGCAGTACCCATCAGGATAAAAGTACTCTCATCAAACTAAACAAACAACTTAGAGGACAAATAAAGTCTACCAAAGCCAAATTTGAGGTAAGTTTGCCCTCCCAGGCCAAGGACAATCACAAAGCATTCTCTAGCTATGTCAGTAACCTCAAAGGCACTACACAATTGTGTGCAGAGTGATTTGTAAATTTAACCACCTATACTGAGCCTGAAGAAATAGCAAACCTCTTGACTGATAAATTCAGCTCCAACTTTACCCTTCTCGCCCCTTAACTTTTCCTCAGGAAATAGCATCAAATATAACTCTCCCTACTATCACTAAGAAACAGATCCTTAATGCTCTAAGACCAAGAACACTGTATCAATGGACCCATACAATATCCCAGGATGCCTTCTAAATAGCATGAAATACGACCTATCAGGGCCTCTGGAATTGCTGTTTAACTGTAGTATCCAAACAGGCTTCATGCCTCATGAATGGAGAACAGCAACAGTCATCCCTCTGCACAAAGGTGGGCCATCTACAGACCCTGGAAACTACAGACCCATAAGTGTCACTAGTCTTATATGTAAAGCCATGGAAAGGGTTATCATGAAAATGATCAACAGAGATATAGTAAACCTCCTGACACTGGACCCAACCCAGTTTGGTTTCATAAGAGGCAGATCACGCCTACTCAACCTGGTGAACTTTTTTGAAAAGGTAACCAAAGCAATGGATGAAGGAAAAATGGTTCACACTGCCTACCTTAACCTGGTCAAGGCATTTGACACAATACCCCACTTGGGTATTGTTGACATATTCAGAAGGTTAGGTACAAACTTGTATGTCACTCAGTGGATAGCCAAATGGCTTCAAGACAGGACCCAGGAAGTTAGAATTGGGGAGTCCATCTCTACAAAGAGGCAAGTGGAGTGCCTCAGGGATCACTCCTTAGACCCACTCCTTTTGGCATTTACTTCTCTGAAATCAAGGCCAATGTCAGTGGTCTCTGGCTGACTAAATTTGCAGATGACTGCAAATTAGGAGCTGTCTTCGAAACCCACACTGACACAAATGTCCTCCAGGAGGGGCTGACACAGACAAACAACTTGTGTCAGAGCCATGGACTAAAACTAAATGCCAAGAAATGCATTATAGTATCCTTTGGGAAGTCATGCACCCTGGTTATTATCGTAGTAACAGCACACCCCTTAGAACTGACCCAGTAGTCAGGGACTTAGGGACACACACAGATAGTAATCTAGCCTTTGACCATCATGTGTCTGCAGTACTATGGAAATCACTCTACTTTGTGCAACTTATCTAAGTCCAAGGAAGTCATTGTTCCATTGTATTCAGCATTCATCAGACCTATCATTGAGTACAATGCTCCCCAGGCATATCCAGCAATTGGAACATCCACAGAGGTTCCTCACTAAAAGAATACATGGCATAAGTAAAATGTCCTATGCAGACTGCCTCAAGGCCCTATCCCTGTATTCTGTCTCCTATAGGCTTTTGAGAGGAGATCTATTTCTTGCATACAGGCATTGTCAGACCCCACTCTGATGGACCTCCTGCATATCTACAAAACAAATTGCACCAGCATTACTCATTCTAAAGACTTAAACCTTGCCTGTGATATACATAGGATCTGCTGGAGAGACAGGTATGTATCCTAGAGACTACCCTGTCTATGGAACAGACTCCCCATCTTAATCCAATTCAAGTGCAACTTGGACAATTGGATGGGGAACACGAAATGCATCCCTGGTTTGCATCTATGTCTCTAATGGATGTAGGCAATCTGTAAATGGTTCATCTCCCAGGCCTGTGCTTGAAAATGGTTCATCTCCCATACCCTTGCTTACACTTATCAAGGATATCAGAACTTGTCAGAGATATGGAATACATGGCTAGGCTCAAAAAGGCCCTTGTAGTCATTAGCCTAGTAAACACCTATGACCCTATAAACCTATAAGAAAAATGTATAATAATAGTGGTTAAGGCATTGCTTCTTCATCTTAATTTCAGTAAAAGAGCATGGGAGGAGCAGTTGTTGTGGCTGGTTTTCCTATTAGCCTTTTAATTGGCTGTTATTGAAGCTTCCTCACTACTAATTTGCATATGGATTTCAGAATTAGCCTTTTAATTGGCTGTAATTGAAGATTCCAGATTGGTTGTGCTTCCTTATTGCTAATTTATATGAGATTTTCAGAATCCTTCCAACTTAGTGGGTCTTTCCACACCACAATTGTGTTTCCTGTTATTTTGCTTTACATTGGTCTAGCTCTAACTTTATACATATTTTTCAGGTGAATACAAAAAATAATACCCCTGAGTTTTCTAACTTAATCCATAAGCAATGAGTCTTATTATGTGTACCATTCCAGTGCTACATAGGCCTACCTTTTTACAATTTGTGTATATTCGAGAATGCTCACATTACAGAAATTGCTATATATATATATATATATATATATATATATATATATATATATATATATATAAAATTGTTTCTTTAAAAATTATTTTATGGGTCAAGGGTTGAGAGGGTGGATTCAGATCCTTTATGTGCCATCCTGTTTGTGTTTAATTCTATTGTTATTTCATTAGAGCACTTTCTCAAAGGCTAATAGAGTTATCAATTATATTCTAACCTTCCATCAAAAGTTGGCATAGCCCATTTTTATGGGCCTTTCTGTGATTAAAACCAAAAAGTAACAAAACAAAAAAAAATAATGACTGATTAGGACCATGACAGTAGTAGAATGACCTTTTATGGCAATTTCATTTTATTTTTATCCTGTGGCAGTCCTTTCTTAGCAAAATAGTAGTGGTTAATTACTCCTGAAAGTTGAAACGCTTTCACTCACCTGCTAGATGAACTTCATCAGATCCTTGTTTGTAGCTAAATGTTATAAATATTGTGAAGATCAAATTCTGTCGAGGATGCATATGACAAATGGTGTTCAGCTTGATTTAGGCCAAGATAATTCTAACAATCATAATGAAGTAGGGTTTTATGCATTGGTAATATTCCCTAATGAGGTAATGAATTTGCAAACTGTTAATGCTCCCTTCCTGCTTCTGCAAGCCATTGTGTTTTTTGACAGGTTTAATATACTAGAACCAGTGAATTTATCTGTTGACCCATGTACATTGACAGACTTTTTCTCTATAGTCAGTGACATAGGCAGTGAGTAAGTGCTCCCACTATCAGAGGCAGGTTCACTCCATCTATGGTCTGTGTCTGTCTCAAAATATTTGATCACTCCAACAAAATCATTACAGCAGCCAGGGAGAAAAAAACAATAGTTAATACCTCCCTTTATCTCCAGTAAGGAAATAATACCAGTGTACAAAACCAGAAGATTAATAACCTCATCTCCTTTGTAGAGCATAGATTCTGGCCACATCACAGCACTACCAGAGCTCTCCTTAATTTCACCCATCATATCATCCTCCTGAGGGACTCTGGAAACTTTGTTTTTTCACTATTCCAATACTTATCTAAGGCATTTGACACTGTATCCCATCATATTCTTCTCCATAAACTATCCTCACTAGGCCTTGACAACCCCTGTGTCACATGGTTCCATTGTTACCTTTCTAATAGGCTACAGGCAATGAAATGTCAGAAAGAATAATTATCATTCTTGTCCATCATGGTTAGAGTGCCACCAATTTCAGTCTTGGGCCCCATACTCTTATTAATGGCTTCTACTCTGCTACCAATGACACCATTGTCTTTTTCATTGTGATGATGCTTCATTGATAATCCCAGCCAAGTCCCACCCAGAACTTCAGGAAAGGATCCAAAAAGCTTTTTCTTCTATAGAAACCTGTGTCAACAAGTTTCACTTCCTGCTGAATGCTAATAAAACCAAGTTAATGCTGTTCATACCAATATCTGTATCCAATACAGGAAATAACTTCTCCATCACTTCATCAGACAGCACTTTTATCAAGCACATGACTCTCCCAATGCTACCTGGTGTCATTATAGATAACCACCTACAGTTTGATAATGAAGAATACCCACAGAAAAAAATGGACTCTTATATTGTAGTAAACACCCTTTAATTAGCAATGCCAAAAAATCAATAGCCTCTGTATATCTCCTACCTTCACTACTATATGTTGCACCAATTTCACCAAACGTTTAGCAATCTCTACTAACAAAAACTGAACTGTGCTATAGAAAGGCACCTAAATTCATTGTTAACCAGTCGGCAAAATCCTGCCATTGGACAGCCTTAAAACAGTTACACTGATTATAACTTCTCTCTGTCTCCTTGCTAGCAACTGTTCATAATACAATTAAACCACAAAACTGCAAAACTGTCCTCCTTTACTATAAGCCTTAGTGGAACCTTACACCCCTGCATGATCACAGCATTCCAAGGGCAAGCCCTTATTGACCATAATTAAAATCCACAACTCTGCTGGTCTATCTCTGTACTGGAATTTTATCCCTACCAATCTCAGACAACAAACCAAGCTATCTAGACTGAAACCTTGCTAAAAGTTATTATATGTCCATATTGTAACTTCAATATTTACATTTTTCTCTGTTATATAAAAAGCCCTATTTTGTAGCTGGAGCTTGTCTTCCTGGGCCTTCTCTGAAGCCCAGTCAACAAAAGCAATACATAAATGAATAAATAAATAAATAAATAGTGTTGAGCATGTTAGGGAGATAATGGGCAGACTAAAACGAGCAGAATTAGCTATCAAGGCCAGAAAATCACAGCTGAGAATGGTAGGTCTTATCTTGGTCATTGCATGGGTGCTGGCAAGCTCTGACCAGAGCTTGCCAAGGTGGAGGCTGTTCAGGTATAATCTGCA